>NC_137819.1:36072724-36395224 GCF_963921795.1 Nannobrachium achirus | reverse complement strand
AAAGAGAGAGGAGGTAGGCAACAGGGAAAGGGAGAGTGCAAACATAGTCCAGGCACTGGGGACATGCACGCCTGTGTGTAGGTGTGGATGCAAGGCGTAGCGCTCGCCGTTGATGAAAACACAACAAAAGGGATGTTATCTACACGCCAGTCGCTTCATCGCAGGACTTTGGACTTCTCAGAGAGGGAGATGATGACTGTTTCTTTCCCTCCCTCCTCCCCTCTCTTTATCCCTCCACCCCTCCCTTGTTCCTAACGGCCGTTCAGATAAACAGAACTGGTGATTAATATGTTGCAGAGGGGGAGGGCTGCCCTTTTTGCTCCCTTGCTGATGCCACACAGCATCTCAGAAGCACCCAGGGAATGCACAACTGTTGAGGTGACATAGCGTAGAAGCCAACCACCACACTTGTGAACATTCATTCTGGATTACACTGTGACACTTGGAATACCATTTTTGGGGGGATGTGACACTGGTATGGAATTATTTCTTACCACATGGATTAATGTTTCACTGTTGTGGATTATTGGACTGGGCTGTTTGATATCATATTAAGTGGAGAACACATGAACTAATTGTCCCGCAGTTAATACATTTTTTTTTCAAACTGACCAGTCCTTTGAGGGACACCTTTATGGTTTACCACACGTGTACCTATTTGAATTTCAACTGACAAAGGGTTTCCTTGGCTGCCCCAAAGGGGTTCTAGTGCCAAGATGGGGAAGCCCCTGAGCCGTCCGGATTGCCTGAGGCAGAACCCTCGCTGCCTGGGGAAAGGTGACGAGGATGAGGCTTACATAGAAGACTGCTACGTCCCCCAGCGCTCAATCTATGACACCATGCGCATCAATGAGCAGATTGACCAGGGTACCAAACTCAGCCAGCCCTCCAGGAGCACTTTAGGTTCTGGAGGGGAGGGTCGAGGAGAGGGAAGCACGCTGTCGAGCAATGGCACTATCGGAGCTGATATAGGAGGTGTTTTTGTCTCTAGGAATGCGGACAATGTTGGAGGGGTGAAGAGGCTGGATGAGAGGGTGATATTTGATGCCTTAAAGCTAACGGGGGATCCTCAGATCATGTCGCCGCCGGTTGGCATTGTTGGTCCAGGTTTACCCATTGCTCCCTCGTCCTCTTCGTCTGGTGGGGTGGCGGCCGTGACTAAAAGGCGCCTCCAGGGTGGTGATAAGAAGGACAATCCCAACCGCCGCTCCTGGAAGGCTTTCATGCCACCCAGTTATCCAGAGTTTGCAGAGAGGCTTGAGTTCTTGCCTGGGGACGCATCTGAAAAGCGTCTCTCAGGGGCAGGGATTTCTCTCTCGCCTATCCAGGCCGTTCCCTCTTTTCTCCCCCCGTCTACCCCTACGTCCTCCTCCTCTACACCTCCCCTACCTCCTTATACACCGTCCCCTCTGTCCTCTGCTCCTCACACTCCTCCCGTCTCCTCCTCACCTTCTTTGACCCCAACGGTCAGCCCCGTGCCCCCTCTCCAGCAGCTGCCGCTAAGTAGGCAAAAGCAACTTCACCCTCTGCTGCAGAAACAGCACAAACAGGCCCATGTACTGCACTCACCTTCCAAGGAACCGTTATCAGCCTTTGCGCAGAACCAATCTCCCCAGGCCTCTAGATCTGGGAGCACACCCCAGCAGAGCCCCAGTGCGTCCAGACATGTGGAGAGGAGAAGGGATGAGCACAGACGCACTGCTGCATCTCCCAAAGCTGGGATCAGACGGATCCTGGAGGAGACTCCCGAGTCGATCAAGACCTCAGACTCGGAAAGAGACTCCCCTCTCCTAGAGCAGGACCAGGGTGACAACGCCCCTCTCCTACCCCCTAAACCAGTATTCTGCCCCCCTACCAAGGCCCGCACTTGGCCGCGCAGCATGAGAGGTGGGAAGAGGACCCAGGTGGGTCTGAGACATAACTTCCCCGTCCTCCCCCCTTTGCCTCCCCTAATGGGTGAGGACAATGACATGGACGATGAGTCCCTATATCTCTTGGACCCCCCTTCCCCATTCCTCCAGGAGGAGGAAGGGCTGGCCTACGGCGGTCTCCCTCTCTCCCCCTGCATCAGCCACGAGGGAGGCGAGGAGGGCCTCCTCGGCTGGGGTGCACAGAGTGGGGAGCTAGAACGCACAGCCTCCGAGCTTAAGTTTGAGGAGGATGAGCGCCGGATACTGGAAGAGCTTGCGAAAGAAGAGCAGCAGGGGGTGGAGGTGAACGAAGTGATTGAGGAGGAGGAGGTGGAGATAGAGGAGGGGGCAGCTGAGAGAGAAAGGGAGCAAATGGAGGAGGAGGAGGAGGAGAGAGCTCAGAGGGAGGAGAGGGAATGGGAGGCTGTTTTAAAGCTGGAAAACAGGGAGATTATTGACCAAGCTTGGGACAGGGAAACGCTAGAGTCAGAGGGCTGGGATATATCGGGCTCCTCGGGACATTGGCCCCTACTCACTCCGCCCACCGGATTTGGGGGCCCAGGGGCCCCCAGTGCTTCTCCCTGTCTGAGTTCAGGGGCGGAGTCAGATGACCTCTTCCTAGAGCTGGAGAGGCAGTGTCAAGAGGAGGAAGGGGAAGAGGGGGAGGAAATGAGTGTCGACCCCGAGCCTCTTGATCCCTATGCACTTCCTTGTGTGGAGGAAGAGGTTGAAATGGGAGAGGAAGGAGCCAGGTCTGTCAGTGTAGATTTAGAAGGAACACTTCCGCTCTGTAAGGTTGACAGAAATGATAAGACTGAGCAGTGCTCAGAAGGTTCCGTAACGGAGTTGAATTTAATCGACTTTGAGCACATTCTAGAAAGAGACTCTGCACACAGTCCTCCTACATCGCACTTTGACTCTATACGCGCACGGCACCATGTAAATGAACACGGTTTCATCGACGAACCCTGTGAGGTTGAGTGTGAGCAGCAACAGGGGGAGGAGGAGTTGGAGGAAGAGCAGAGTTGTCCAACAGACTCCGTCCTCGGCCCGCCCCAGGAGTCAGACTCCAGCGGGGTCCAAATGTCCCAGCCGGACAGAACTGTTTTGAGTGACATGACTCAGACAGAGTGCGAGCAGGACAGACCCGCCGAGACTGAAACGGACCTGGACAGTGGGGCGTCGTCGGGCCGAGAGGACGACGACGGAGAGAATGCAGAGAAGGAGGGGGTTGAGGTCATTCAGAGAGCCTCCTCTCCTCCCTCTCCCAGTCCTCTGAACCCGTACGCTGAGGAGGACAGAGGGGAGGTGGTGGAAATGGAGGAGGAAGGAGAGATGATGGTGGAGGAGGAGGAAAAAGGGGATTCAGAGACCGAGTGTCATGTGTGTGACTGGTATGAGCCCAGTTTGGATAGTAGTGAGGGAGCACTGGTGGACGGCTCCCCCGAGTCCCCCCAGTCTGACGGACAAACCGACAATGAATGTACACAGGATGTTTTAACTTCCTGTCAAGAAGAGCCGGTATCCTCAGAGATAGGTGACATTGTCATGGAAACAACTCATGACGCCCCAGGGACATCTGCGTCAGAGACTCTGGACTCTGTTGTCCCCGTGGATGTAGCCTCGTGTCTGTGCATGTTCAGGCCAGATGCAGACCAGGACATTAGTACAGCTAAATCAGACCCTATCTCACTCGAAAACCCCCAAAATACAGACTCTAATACAGACTCCCGACCCCCCTCTTCCTCACCCCCTCTAGAGTCCCCCTCTAATCCAGAGTCTCAGGGTGCCAGGTTAACGAGCAAAGATTCAGAGGGCTTGGTAACCTCAGACAGTTTTGTTTACCTGGCTGTGTCAGCACCTCCCCAGTCCCTTAACGATTGTCCCCCATCTCCGCTTGAGAATTCTAGGCCCCCCAGCCCCTTGCCCAAACCAACCTGCTGCTCTGAGCCAGATTATGAGGAAAGGTCTTTTCTCTGCTCAGACAGCTTTGTCTATCTGGCCGCCCCCGAGCGCTTCTACCCGGGGCCCTCGGACGGTGGCTCAGCCAGCGAAGATGCCCAAGAACTGGACTTGGACTCGTACTCGGAAGGGACCCAGTCCGGGATGGACGGCATAGAGTTTGTTCTAGGCTCCGTGACCGGAGACAGTGACTGGGAATCGGACGGATCTGCACTGGACCCACCGCCTTCTCTTATGTCTGGGGATCCACCCTGGGAGCAGCTAGAGCCATGGCTGCTGCAGAGCCTATTTGCCCAGGCGGAGACATGTCACGCCATGGACTACAGAGCTCAGGGTGCTTGCCTTGACACTAAAGATGAGCCTTGTGATTCAGAGACCCTCTCGGAATCAGAGAGAGTGGGGAATGATTCGACAAGACCATCACCGTGTTCAGATATTGACACCCAGACAGAGGTATAATCTCTTATTTAATTTACTTTTTTATGTTTTAAAGAACGTTGAAATCTGTATCATTATCTATATTATTCTCCATTGGCTGTGAATGCCTGAGCATGTAACCATTTTTCATTGCGTTTGTCTATGGTTCTCCACTTGGTTTATGAACTACAGTTAGTAAAGTTCACAAGTTCAATGAGACTGGCTGTAGATATTCCATGACAGAGAGGCATGGAGAGTGTGGAAATTACACAGAGCTCTCTGTGCTGCTGTGCTTTTAAGTTAAGGCCTTTTAGTTAGGCTACTGTACAGCTTGAATTGCATGTAAAAATATTCTGTGTGGGGGGCTAAGCAATGATTTTGGAATGCAGTAGACCATAGCAAAGTACAGCAAAAATAACTCCTACTGAGATCTTGGACATTTTTAACTGGGAAGTGCATCACCTTTTGACCTTAAGCATACGGCAGACATTGTTGCTTACAGTGACTTCCACTAGACAGCAGTTGACCCAGCTTCAATTCCGGTCACTATTGTGATGAGCAGGAATAAGGTTAGCAAGGGCCTCAAGACAGTAGAATAAGCAAAAGCATCTCTATGACACTGGGATATTCAAGTAGGTTGAATCAAGCGAGTAGCCTATGAAGTATGCATGTCAGATACAGAGTGAAACTTGTATTTTTAGTGCTAAGTGCATGACGGGGAACATGGTTGATGTAAACATAGCATTGGAGCAGACACCCAGTGAGCCATAGCATAGAAAAAGAATCGGGTTGGGTGGCTAACCCGAGCGCTGAGTGTAATTGACGGAGACATAGCATGGAAAATACATCTGAGAGGGGATAGGGGGGTGGAGGGGGGCTAAAGCTACATGCAGATGCCACAATTAGCTAGTTGTGTTTCAGGAGTAGGGATTTAAGGTTGCAATATGATGCTCAGGAGGATGTCTAGCTACTTATAGGAAATGCTCTGTGTGTGTATATTTATGTATGTGTGCACATATTCTTGTACAGTATGTGCATACTTTATGTGCAAATCTCTGCCTAAGCCGAATTACTTTGATTGCCTGTGCACACTGTAAAAGTACCCTGTGTACTTGAAGGCCACTCAAAATGTTGATCTTGAGTGCAAAGTTGGCACCATAGTTGACGTGAAGGGCACATACTGTCAACAACTATTGTCTGGTTTACATTGACTGTACATATCGTATTCTCCCACGGCTCCAGTACAAAGTAGTGACTGTTGACATGTTCTTATTTTGTTTGCACACAGCTCGACCTAATCACAGAACTTGGTCGTTTAAGGCCTAAGGTTTTCCCATCATGCTTGAGTAATTTGTATACATGGTCGGCGTTTGAACTGCCGGGCATGTTTGCATATGAAGCCAACAGGCTTCTGGGCAAGTTTATCCTGGCTTGTGTTCATTTGGTTTAGGAAAATGTAATCTGTCAACGTTATTACAGTACAGATGCTGTCTCAGAGTTGTCTCTTTGCATTGTGTTGCTCTTGGTTTGATTGGCTACCTTTCCATCTGTTTATATTTTCTGTGTGTGTGTGTGTGTGTGTGTGTGTGTGTGTGTGTGTGTGTGTGTGTGTGTGTGTGTGTGTGTGTGTGTGTGTGTGTGTGTGTGTGTGTGTGTGTGTGTGTGTGTGTGTGTGTGTGTGTGTGTGAACATAGTTAATTGTCGAAAGTAATGCCTCATTTATTTTTAGTTTACTTAGGTGTCACACACCAAAAATATTGGATCTATACGCTCACAACGGGTCTTGCTATTTGCAAAACACAATGCACAACAACCAGTGTAAATCAGGCATAATGTTAGCCAGTCACATCATCCCTCCGTCCTTCTCTGACTAAAGTTGCCTGATCTGACCCCTGTTGTTTGTTGAAAGGGAAGTGGGGAAGAAGTTCTTCACAGGCTGTGTGACCTCGGGACGGGTCACTTTTGTGATTTTCTTTTCTTTACTCCAAATTACATTCCACCCTCCCTTAACTGCCTCCCTCCCCTTGTACAGCGGAGCACGCTGTCGGTCGCCTCTGAGGTCAGTGATCTATAAATTTGGGCTGATCCCAGACTCGCACTGGAAGTCATCGCTACTTCCTTGTCAGCAAATGGACCCGGGAGTGCTTTCGGATGGCTGCTGATATGCCAGACTCAATACTATGGATGGGAACCGCTGGTTCTTCTGATTGCATTACAGCCTCCATCAGGCACTGGTGGACAGTCAGCCTCAACTCATTTACTGTGTGTGTGTGTGTGTGTGTGTGTGTGTGTGTGTGTGTGTGTGTGTGTGTGTGTGTGTGTGTGTGTGTGTGTGTGTGTGTGTGTGTGTGTGTGTGTGTGTGTGTGTGTGTGTGTGTGTGTGTGTGTGTGTGTGTGTGTGGCTATGTCATCTTAAGTATTCAGGAGTTTATTAGTGCATGTGATCCATCCGTGTATCTTAATTAATCTGCGTACATCTACCCGGGCAGTGCCGGTGACGACCTCGCTAACCCTTGTAAAAGCCATTAGGAGTCTTAATACCAAGTCAGTCTCGGTCTAACTGTAGAGGGTGACGGCACCAGAAATCCCTTTACAAATAGATGGACACACTGAGAGAGAAAGAGTGAACAGCTTTGCAACAGCCAGCATGTCTCGTGCATATTTATAGAACTACGCTGTGCAGATATCCCCTCATCACCGGGGCCATTCTGTCATGCTTTCAAAGTGTTAAGAACCTATTATCTCTCATTTCCTCATTGATGAGAGATGGAAGCATGGCAAACGTCATTTTCCCAAAGTGACTTTGACAGTGTTGCAGATAGAACCAAGCGTCACACAACTCCTCCGTCCTTCTTCCCCATGTGTCAGAACTCTGTCTCGTCTCTCTGCAGTGTGTTTACATCTCACAGTGATGGTTTGGTCACGTATCGTCTTGTCAGTGTTACTTCGCCCTCTCCCTATCTCCCTTTCTCATTTTCCCTCTGCCCATCTCTCCCTCCCTCCCCCTGTCCGCCATGCTCGGATGGCTTTGTACCAAAGATAAGGAGGTGAGAAATAAACAGAGGTGTGGGTGTGTGTGTGGGTGTGCGTGCGTGCGTGCGTGCGTGTACGTGCGTGCGCCCATGCTTAAGGGGGTGGCTGCTGCCAACACGGCTACACAAACACAGAGTGAAACTGCTGGGGGAATCTAAATACAAACAGTAGATAAGAACAGTCCTACATTAGATCTATGGACTGGACCCTGTTGACCCTGTTTGGCTACCATTGTCTGTTTCTCTCTCTGTTCTGTGTCCGTCTCTCTCTCTCTCTCTACTGTGTCTGTCTTCTGTGTCTCTGTATCTCTCTCTAATGTGTCCGTCTCTCTACCATCTTTCTCTCTCTCTACCGGGTCTGTCTCTCGCCTCTCTGAAAGTCTCACTTTCTTGTTTCTACTGTGTTTGTCTCTTACTCTACTAGGTTTGTCTCTCTCTACTTCTGTCTGTCTCCCTCCTGCTTGTGTTTGTCTCAGCCTCTGCCTCCCTCAACCTCAGTTCTCCCTCACTGTCTGTCTCTCTTTTCATTTATTTTCTACTTCTCTGTCTGCTTCTCCTCTCTCAATCTCTTGTCTTTTCATCCTCGGCCTGTCTGTCTCAAGGTTATTATAGTTTTGCATTTGTCTGTCTTCTTTATTTTGTATTACTTTTAGAATCATTTTAGATTTATAGTATTTTTGTTTTTTATTGTGATTTGGATTAGTCAGTCAGGGGCAAGAATCAACAATGTCCAAAAATAGCAGATCTTCAATACCCGATGCAATGTGAAGCTTTGTGGTTTTAGTTAGTTCTGTAAACACACAATACAGATTCAGTTAGTTATTGTTGTTTTGTAATTTCAGTTGAACTAAAATGTTCCAATTCTAGTTTTCGTTATTCCGTCAGTCAGTTAACTACAGTATAATAACTCCTGTCTGTCTCTCTCCTCAACCCTCCCCACCACAACCCTTACTGTTCCACATCACAGTTAAAATGGCGCCCATGGTGTAAATAAACAGCAGGGCCATAATTACCTCCCAGCATATCAATGTTGGGAATGCAGGGTGTTGCTATTGGGACAAAACCCAGAGGGGGAGAAAAGATAAAGACAGACTGAACGTGTGAACCAAAGGCAAAGTCATGGAAGATACAGGAGAGTGAGAGAGAAAAGCAGTGGTTTTATGAAAGCAGAGAGAGAGAGAAAAGTTTAGAGTAAATGAGACAATGGTGGTTTTGCATAGCACCTGGTCGTCCAGCCCGATAAAAGCCTGCTGGACTGATAAGAAGGCTGACTTGGCAGACAGGGGCCAACAGAAGGGCGTCGGCTTAATGGCGAGTTCATTTTCAGACACAACCCAGTGTTCTGTGTGTGTCTCTGTGTCTGAGTGTGTGTTTAACCTGGACAGAATCGGACAGGCAGATGGACTAGCTTAGCGCACGCACGCACGCATGCACTGCACCGTTAGTATTGGATGTTTGATTTATCATTTAAATGTATTGCTGGTTTCTGTCTTCAAACAGACCGTCTGCTGTTCACCCATTATTATGTCCATTAGAAGAGAGAATGGATGAGAGCAGATGGAGATGGATAGATGTAGCGCTGTGTGTGTGTGTGTGTGTGTGTGTGTGTGTGTGTGTGTGTGTGTGTGTGTGTGTGTGTGTGTGTGTGTGTGTGTGTGTGTGTGTGTGTGTGTGTGTGTGTGTGTGTGTGTGTGTGTGTGTGTGCAGGGGTGTCACACCAAATTCTGGGCCTGGGGTACAAGGATTCACTGCGGGCCCCCCATGAATGTTCTTCAAAGGGGGAGGGGGTTTAACCCTCATTATTGTGTGCTTTAACTATTGAAAAATAGCAGATATACAAGCTCACAGCAAGCTTGTAGATCTGCTATTGTGAAAAATGTGTTGAATATTTCAAATCCTTCTAAGGTTTTTTGAAAAACCTATGTTTCTATGTCAGTGGTGCTCAAACCTTCTCATGTGAAGGACCCCCAAAATGATATATATTTGGCCATGGACCCCCATCTCAAAATATTTAGTTCCAGGGACCCCCCAGAAGAAGATAAAAAAAAAATCAAAGATTTGCACACATTTTCACGACTTTTCAAAAATAGCAGATCGAGTGCCACGCTGCGAGCTTGTAGATCTGCTATTTTTCAATAGCTAAAGTATAAAATAATGAAGGCCCCTCCTCCTTGGGCCCTAGTAACTCAGTCCCTCTTCCCCCCCCCCCTTGTGACACCCCTGTGTGTGTGTGTGAGAGAGAGAGAGATGAGGAGAGGGAGGTGTAGGGGGGCACAGGTCGGTCCTGTGCCACAGGAAAGCGTGTAGTGATTGATGTGGTAATGCTTGATTTATACGCTGTTGCTCGCTGGTGCCATGTACCGAAAATAGCAAATCTACAAGCTCCCGCCCAATGCGTCACTCCATGATGATGTACCGTATAAATCAGGCTTAATGGTGAAGCTGAGAGATGGCCTCCAGGACACACGTGAACCAAGAGAGCAAGAGAGCATGATGGGTAGTGGTACGAAATACATGCACTGTAATATCCTGAGACTGGATCGCTTCAATCTGATATCTCTCTCTCTCTCTCTCTCCTTTTTCCTTCTCTCCATCTCTGTCTTTCTCTCTGTTATGATGTGATCAATGCAAAAGAGAAACAAACTGCTGGAAAAACACGTAATTTCCCTTTTGGATGAATGATATACAGTATGTGTGTCCTGCGATGCTTGACATCCTGAAAAAGCTAAATCCTGAATGTCAATCTATACTATAATTTTGCGAATGTCTGAGTGAGTGAGTGAGTGAGTGTCTGTCTGTCTGTCTGTCTGTCTGTCTGTCTGTCTGTCTGTCTGTCTGTCTGTCTGTCTGTCTGTCTGTCTGTCTGTCTGTCTGTCTGTCTGTCTGTCTGTCTGTCTGTCTGTCTGTCTGTCTGTCTGTCTGTCTGTCTGTCTGTCTGTCTGAAACAGCGTTTCTCCTCAGTGGCTGGAGCAATTGATCTGAAATCGCATCACCATTAGCATATGAACACACCTGACATAACTGGGGGGGGCGTTGTCTGGCCCTGTTACAGATTTTGTCCAAAATCATGCAGATCGGTACACAGTATCTCTGTAGCCATTAAACGGGTATTTCTTACATTGATGCTCCTACATATTATCATGCAAGCACCAGTTAAAGTTACTTTCCATCCCTCATATACTGTGTGCACAGTGCACATCCCATAACCCACACACTGCACATCATTTCAGAGCTCATATCTTTGAACGGGTAAGGACTAGTTTAACAAACACATATGTTACTGCTACCCTCCCTATCCTGCTGTAAAATCGACAAGACCCGGTC
This sequence comes from Nannobrachium achirus, assembly GCF_963921795.1. NCBI lineage: Eukaryota > Metazoa > Chordata > Actinopteri > Myctophiformes > Myctophidae > Nannobrachium > Nannobrachium achirus. The sequence continues at coordinate 36,384,579 of NC_137819.1, read as the reverse complement.
TGTCATTCTGTCCTAATCCAATTTATTTTGTTCTGCAGTGGGTTGACCAATCAACCAAAACTTGCATAACAATGGCATTGACCATTGGCATATGCAGGCAGTGAGGAAGCAGATTGTTTCACTTTTCCAAAACGTCAGCTGTTTATGAGCATTTATTTCTACCACAAGCTCTGCTATGGAATCTGTAAACATGGTCCCATAGCCAGGAAGGGGCGGCTGCTGTGCCACAGTCTTATTGGTTGTTGATCTGTTGTCAGGGTGACTGTGGTAAGGGTGTGTGACTTGGGCTCTGCTGTGGGCAGTGGTGTAAAGTACTTAAGTGAATTGTACTGTACTTAAGTACAATTTTGAGGTATTTGTACTTTACTTGAGTATTTCCAATTTCCAATACATTTACTTTTACTCCACGACATCTCAGATCCAAATATTGTACTTTTACTCCACTACAATTATTTGAAAACGTTAGTTAATTGTTACTTTGCAGATATTTTAAAACATACATAAACCACGCTGTTTTATACTGTGGCTATTTGAAAATGGCCTGCTAGATCTGCTATTTTCAAAAATGTTGTACTTTTACTTTTAATAATAAATAAGTACATTTTGATGCCAACACTTTCATACTTTTACTCAAGTACATTTTAAATGCCGGACATTTACTTGTAACAGAGTATTTAATTATTGCAGTATTGATACTTTTACTTAAGTAAAACGTTTTAGTTCTTTTTTCACCACTGGCTGTGGGTGCAATGATTAATGGGAGCAGTGCCAGGGTAAATTGATCAGCAGGTGTTTCCAGTTGTCTTTAATGTAGTAGCATGCTGCGCCAGCCCTTGGGGCTATACTGTATACTCACTACACCAGAGAGAATGCTAGTGAGAGAGTTGGCTCAACGGTGCAAAGTTATAAAGGACTCAGGATTTAAGTCCTTCATAAGGAGGATTTAAACACATAGCAAACAGCAGACACAGCAAGGCTGTTGTTGTTGTTGTTGTTCATGTACGTGTGTGTGTGTGTGTGTGTGTGTGTGTAGTCAATAAGCGGACCCAGCAATCCTGTGCTACTGTATATAAACTTGGTGCTCCAATATAATCCTGTGTTGTATATGTGTGTAGTCAGTAAAGCGCAGAGGCTTTAATTACAAAACGATCTCACTTGTGTCGGCAAGAACCCATTATAGCGCTCAGCGTTGCTACATTGGCATAATGATCAATTTGTGGATGGGAACATTTATACAGTTAGAGTACGTGGTCATTCTCCTGCATTTTTTGTCATTAGAGGGTTGGTCAAATGATTTGAAATTGCACATGTGCATTGAACATTGGCGATTTTATCACTTTCCCTAAGATTATTAGCATTTTTGCAATAGGCTGTGGGATGTGTAGTCCTGGGTTGCTGTTGTGAAGGACAAAGAAAAGAGACAAAACAAAAGCTGGGGGGAGCATACAATCTCTTCAAATCATAACTGCCATAGCAGGGATCCATCTATTCAAGAATGTCTTCCTTTGAAACCCCAAGTTCTATGTTATTTCTTCCATACTAAGGAGTAGACTACCCATGACTGAGAATGTTGGGATAGTGGGTTTTAACCAGTATACAATGATTCCTTTAATGCCTACCACTAAGAGAATCAGAAGAATATATAACTGATTTCTGCTTTCGGTTCCCGCAGGGATAACTCTGTAGTCTGTAAGGTAACAATGGTTCTTGGGGGATTTATATTAATAATGTAATAGAAAATGTAAAAGATCATTATACATCTCATACCAGTATTGCTTAAATGTATAATATGGTCAAAGAATATGGACACAATTGGAATTCTTCACTCCACAATGCCTCCAACAGTTGCTGGAAGATAACAGTTCAATTGTTTTACTTTCAGAGTTAGTTTAACACTAGATCTTCCAGTGCAGTTGTACAGTACATACATGCTGTATAGATTGTGGTCCAATGTGCTTTGAATGCCCTCTCTTTGCCATTTGCATGGCATTTGTTTAGGCGGGTCACTTTCAAAACCCTGCTCCCTCTAGCTTGTTTCAAACGGAGCCCATTAACTCTCTCCCATCTGAATCACACACTGAATGGTCAGCCTGTGGTCCAGAGGAAGCCCTGTCTGGCTGGCAATATTAATTTGCTAACCATTGAGGTCAGTGTGAAAATAGCTTCTCCCTTCCTCCCATTGCTCCCTCGTCTTTCCCCATAGCCCCCCCCCCCCTCTCTCTCTCTCTGCCTGCCGTAGCCCTACATCCCCTCACTTCTCTTCTGTTTACCAGCCTAATTCTGGGCTGAATTACAAGGGAATTGAGGAAGCAAGGGAGGGCAGGGGTGGTGGGGGCAGGAGGGTGAGAGAGACGAGGGCAGAAAGCAGGAATAGAGGCGAGGAAAGAGTGAGAGGGTGTGGGTGTGTGGGTGAATGGGGTTGGAGGGGGGGGGGGGGTTGATGAGAGAGGGAGAAGCCAACAGTGAGGGGGAGATGAGGTTGCTGGCCGTCTTCTCATTGGCTGGAATGAAAGGAGATTTGTAGCGTGTTTTGTCACAGAGGAGCTGCATGTGGACAACCTGTGGTGTGTTGTAGAGTAGACATGTTTGGGGACATCTGCCTCTTAGTGGCTTCCAGTGGGTGATTCCTGTTCTGCTGGCCCGTTGCCTGTATTGTGTATTTCTCTGATGACATCCTTACATGTGCGCTTCACCCGTTAAATGAGGCGGAAGCCACAATCTGGCCCACGATCAGTCCAAACCACAATGGCGAGGCAATAATTGACACTAATTGAAGTAAACAGCTGTTTAACCGCAATTCCAGAATGGTCGGATTGCAGAATAACAATTAAATAATGCCACAGCATAGCAGAACATGTCCTCCCACTAAGCTCAGTATTCCAGTACTGCATTTTAATCGGTCACACCCTTGGTCATCCCCCAATAACAGCAGAATGGGAGAAGAGTGTTCTGTTTTAGTTTGTGTTTGTCCTCCTGTGTGTTGCTGTTATTAGCCATGTTAGCTGCACTGCGGTGATGATGGCTAATGGCAGGCTGACGTTGTTTGTACATGATTTCATTACTAGAAACCAGCGTGTGTGCATGCATACAATACTGTATGTGTGTTTGTGTGTGGCTGTGAGTAAGAGCTACATGTTCCTCATCTGTCTTGATTAGGGAATTGATTGTGTCATTATCCTGGCTGAAAGCATGACAACACACGCACGCACACACGCACACACGCACACACATTACATAATACAAACAATTTATTGATATGTGTATCACATTTTCAGTCCCTTAAAGGAGTAGTTCACCCCCAAAATGACAAAAAACAAAAAATATTATTGAACTCTAGTCTCCATGGCGTGACTAATCAATAGAAAAAAAGTCATTTTGGGGGTGAACTACTCTTTTAAGTGAATCCACACACAGGGCCTTCTTTTGATGGCAGTCGCATAGATTCATGTCCGTGTCGTGTTTGGTATAGTGCTTGCGGACGCACCGAATATCGAGACGGATTGCGGCCTTTATGCCTACTGATGTTAGTGTAAGTCAGTGGTCACAGACATAATGTACAGGCACTCAGGCAGTACACATTGTCATTCTAGAATAGATAATGGTGAGGTGATAGATAATGGTTGCCTAGCGATTTTTGACTGTCTCAATGCTTAGTGCAGAAGGCCAATGTTGGAGTTGAATGGCAGGAGAAAAGAAAATCTTCATTCTCTAATTGTGTAGACTTTAACCATAATGTAACTCTTGAGAGCCTAATATGAAACCAAATGGTTTCATTTTACACTCTCAAGAGTTAAAGATCAATAAGGGTCCATTTGGTTTCCAACCCTCCATCAAGAGATGGATTTCAATAATTAATTCCCTATTTTATACTTAATTATACAACTACTATGACAGTGTCGTGCAAAAGTAGTACCATTTTTTCTATATTTAACCAATGAAAGTTATTGACATGTGAGCTTGTGACTGAATAATAACTACTTTGGATCCATTAAAACACTTTTTTTTTCTTTTTCTTTTGTCCTGAAAAGCAATGGTTTTGTAATTTGGACATTGTGTTTCCGCCCGACAGTGGTAACCTTGTAGATGATGTAAAGTGTGTTTTGAAGTCAAATTATATACTGTATAACATTTCCTACAAAACTCTGACCATACTGACCATATTTCCACAGCAGCCATTTTGCTCTTATGTCATACTCGATTCTGGATTGTTGATGTCACTGAATTTCTGAACATATTTCATGATGTAACATTGGGCGGTGTGCTCCTCACAGAAAGGTCAGGGAAGTTCATAAATGCTCGATGAAGTCATGCAGCAAAATGTTATCAAACCATTTGATGGTTACATTTTCATAGTGGGTATAGGGTTTCACTGGCTGAAAACACTTGTTTATATTGGCCGTGTAGTGGCAACCAGACTATTTATCCTTTCCAGAAATTCTCTGAGCTGAGAAAACAGCACCAACATGCCAGAGTGGAATTAAAATGTTTTAACTTTTGGAAAAAGACTGCTCTGCAATTACATGAGGGCCCAGAACAGGAGATTTAGATATTTATGTGCGCCTTATAAGACCATGTAAACCATTTCCAACTGTGAATATATATATTTAAAAATAAATCTGCTATCCTGCTGCTGCATAATGCCAAATGTTAGTAGGATTTGGCCATAACACTAAACTTGGGTTTGGTGTTAATATCATGCCCTGAACCCCACTGATCCAGCATAAGCTATCTTAAACGACGGAGGGGGAACAATAAATAAACGTGGGAAATAAATATTTGGAACAAATCAAAGTGCCCGATTCCAACCGTGCTAATTTGACTTGACGTGAATTAGAGCTTTACTCAGTCAGGGGACATTTAGCCTGCTGTGCATTTCACATGCTCTTTCATTCTCCTGTCCCTCGCACCGACCTGCGGCTACAGTGAGAAAGCCAATGTGGGCTTGTGGTTTAGGCTGAGAGAGACAGAGGAGGAGAGAGAGCAGGGGCGGAGGAGAAAAGAGGAGTGGAGAGATCTACATTAGGAGCAGCAGCTGGTGGTTTTGTGGGGACCGGGAGGGGGAGAAAGTTGGGGTGGGTGTCAGGGACGATAGTCAGAGAGGAAGGGGAGCTGGAGACGATAAGTGTGTGTGTGTGTGTGGGGGTGGGGGTGGGGGGGGGGGGATTGGGGGGGCTGAGGTAGGGTGGAATGAGAAGCACGTCAGATATTTTCCAGACGCCCTGGTTTACTGTTGCGAGAGAACCATTCTGAACTGCAGGGAGAGATACACACTCCAGAGAAAGAAAGCGAGAGGGGACAAAACGAACATTGAATGTGAGATGGAGAGAACGGAGAAATAGAAGAGTGAGGATGAGAGACACTATAGGCAGTATAAGGCACAGAAAGAAAGGAAAAAGTGAGAGTCATCGAAGTGAAGTGAGAGAGAACTGCACAAGAACCAGTGTGTGCTTCCATGTACCCGTGTTGTAAATGAATGTACTTTCCATGTCTCTCCTGCTGTGAAACACACACACACACACACACACACACACACACACACGAGCGCACGCATGCGCATACTCACCGACAGTGTGTGTCCAGGATAAGGGGGCAGGGTGGAGCGGGTCACTGCAACAGCTCATTGTTGTTCTGGTCGACCGACTTCCTGTTCCAGTCAACAGCCACGCCTTCGCCACGACCCGGCTGGACACACGCACGCACGCACGTGCATACACACATACATGCACAACACTTAAATACATAACTAACAGTACTGACACAGTAACATTCTGAGTGTTGATGTAACTCTCGCACAAATGTCACCAAATGGACAATTTGAGCCGTCAATTTGGGGACTTTTGTACTCGCTCAGAGATACAGCACAACTGGATAAAATATATACATAGTATGATTTTACTATGTACTGTATATGCAGAGATATACCTATGCATACATACTGTAACACAGACTTGATTTCATCAGTACCCCATGCACGCACACATGCACACAATGCATAATTGACACATGCAGATGCATACGTACATTTTTCCATACAACTTTTCTGTTGGATACAGAAATGAACACATGCGCACGCACGCACGCACGCACGCACGCACGCACGCACGCACGCACGCACGCACGCACGCACGCACGCACGCACGCACGCACGCACGCACACACACACACACACACACACACACACACACACACACACACACACACACACACTCACAGTGTCAGTGAGGGAATACGCACACTTTTCCATTCTTCCTTTTCATTGTTTTAAATCCAGAAATATATGCTCCCTTTCTCTCTCTCTGCGCACACATGCATGCATGCGTTCGTGCGAGAGCCCACACACACACACACACACACACACACACACACACACACACACACACACACACACACACACACACACACACACACACACACATATCCTTGGCATGGGGACCCTGTAGTTTGAGCCCTTATTTAGACCAGATGAGTAGAATCGTGCAAACTGTGTGATTATGACACGCTACAAATACTCTCTCTCTCACACACACACACACACACACACACACACACACACACACACACACACACACACACACACACACACACACGCTTATAAAGACTTCACATGACTTACAGTAAATCTAACTTCAACTTCTCCAAAGAACAGATGTTCAAATTTATAGAGTGAATATGATTTAAACTTATCCAACTTCCCTGCAAGAAGTTTTTTTAAACTCCCTTTTGTTATTTAGCACATTATATTGGGTTTTATTGTTTTTTGTTCCGATTTAGTGATAATCACAGCTGTTGTTGGCCCAAAGAGTTTAAGACGTCCTTGCATTCCTTCTATTACTGTAGCTTTAATAATCTTTCATTGTCAACCAATGCAACTCATGCTGTAATTTCCTGAGTGTTAATTTAACTCTTGAGTATACAAATGGATCCAAAAGGGCTCAGTTGTACACTCAGAGTTAAATTAACACTCAGGATTTGACCGTACTCATCATCTGTATGCTTGGACTAACTCTCTCTGTCCATGCTGCTCTAGAGGTTTATTTCTGTGTGTGAACCTCCTTCAGTTTGTTAACTCATTGACTGCTAACATTAACATTTCAACTTATGACGTTCCCTGACAGCTATTTTTTGTTTTCTTATCTTTTAAAGGTAGTCATTCATAGCATATCCATCTCAAGTAAGATCATGCACATCCGTGCACATCCACACTCGGGTCGCAGACTAAAGACCGCACGTTAATCCGTCGAGCTTTTCCAAAAGCTATGAGCTAATTTAGTTAGCATGTTTACACTGGAGCGCCACACGCCGCACAGGAAACATAGATATGGGCGTTTTCCTGCAAAATGTAACATGGCAGTGAATGAAGATCTTTTTTTTTTTATCATGCCTACTTCCTGTTTCCTGTTGGAAACGGGATGCGATTCTTTTACAGCAGATGTGCACTACAGTATGTCCATTATTAGTTAAATGAAATGAAACATTAACTCAGGGAACTCAATCAATGAGTTAAACACATGAACTCTAGCCTAGCTATTCAGGTAGAACATCTGGCAAAAGTAGCACATCTACAAACTCACAACATATCACAATGTGAAAGGGTGAGACTCGTAGCTTGTAGATCGGCTATTTTCGGCAAAGAGGGGGGGGGGGGGCTAGTACGGTATAGACCCCTGGGGGACTCGTGTCAATGGTTTTAAATGGTTAATGCGTGTGTAAATGTTCCTTGAATTCTGTGTCTGTGTGCACACTTAATGTGCGTGTGCAGGATATATTTCTCTCTCTCTCTCTCTCTCTCTCTCTCTCTCTCTCTCTCTATGTCATTGTGGCCAGAGAGGTTTGGCTGTCGCAGTGTTGTAAAGCCACTGATCCTAATTGTCCGTGTGTGTGTGTGTGTGTGTGTGTGTGTGTGTGTGCGTGTGTGTGTGTGTGCGTGTGCGTGTGTGTTTGTGACAGAGTGGTATTGTAGGTTTAGTGTGGGACAGAGAGAGGTCTGTGTTGGATCATCCCTCAGTCATTTCCAGTCAGGGAAGTCGAGTCTGGTTGACTTTTAACGCCGGATGGCTGCCTCTGTTGTCATGAGTAGAAGACGGACTCGGTATTGTGGCTAGACAGGCACGGCGTGTGACTATGTGTGTTTGAATAGCGTGAATCTGAGTAAAGGGTACGTGCGTGTACTGTATGTGAATGTGTGCGTGAAAGTCTGTAGCGTGTGCCCTAGTTTGCAATTGCATGCCTGAGCTTACCCTACGTGCTTGCTTGTGTCTGAATGGTGTGTGTGTCTTGTAAAGGAGTGTGCGTTTGTGTGTGTGTGTGTGTGTATGTGTGCGAGTGCACGTATGGTGTCGACTCAGCCTTTTCCAGCCAGCCCCTTACTCCCTAATCCTGATAATCCCCCGTCTCCCCCTCCCCTTTTTCCTCCTCCCTATTTTCTCTGCCCACCACTCCACTCCCCACCCAAGCCCCCAGCTCTCACCCCTCTCCTATCTACTCCGTACCTCCCTCCCCCCCCTCTCTCTCTCTTTCTCTCTCTCTATCTATCTATCTCTCTCTCCCACTTTTTCTTTCTCACACTTGGTTTCTTTGTCCCTAGTGTTTGTCTGTCTTGTGACAGCTCACTCGCTGTTATCACACACACTAAATACCCAGTACCGGTGTGTTTTTAACATGTCTGGTACCTAACGCAGTGCTGCTACACACATACACACAATGTTAACTTGCAAAACAAAGCTAAAGGTCTTTGTGCGTTTGTTTGTTTCTTCCCTCCTTTCATCCTTTTTTACGCCAGTGGTTCTCACCCTTTTCAGGCCGCGACCCCCAAAATAATCATATTTTAACTGGGGACCCCCCCCCCCCCCCCCCCCCACCCTGACAAGCACTAAGAGTTAAGGCATTACATTTGGTATAACACAGTTCTATTGTGAAAATAGCAGATCTACATGCTCACAACGCCTCGTGTTGCGAGGCGTTGTGAGCATGTAGATCAGCTATTTTCAAAATTTCTGTATTTAGGCAATGTTTAATCCCCAAATTATTTAATTTGGGGAACCCCCTGGGGGTCCCGACCCACAGGTTGAGAACCACTGTTTTACGCCATACGAATTCCAGGTCTATACCAGGTACTTCAGAGTGAATAAGGCGGTGTCCTTGGTATGCTTTGCGTGCTAACATAATGTGAGATCACGTTACGTGGATCTAACCTGCCACCGTGTCGTGGTCCGTGTCTCTCCAGGCCTTCGAGAGGGAGCAGGTGGACGGCGTCCAGCCCAGACTGCAGCATGTCAACGCGGTGGGCCAGGGTCTGATCCAGAGTGCCGCTAAACACACGGACACACAGGCCCTTGAACACGACCTGGAGACCACCAACCTCAGATGGAACTCGCTCAACAAGAGGGTAAGCCGCCCTGGATTGTGAGAGAGTGAGAGAGTGAGAGAGTGAGTGAGTGAGAGAGAGAGAGAGAGAGAGATGCACCCTTCGTTGCTAAGCAGTCCTGATTTAGGACATGATGATTGTCCAAATTGGCCATGACGGAGGTTTTGGACATGTACCATGAAAACTGAATGAATGTATGTGTGCGAATGAGGCCCCAGCTACACAAGTATGGATCTTTTAATACAAAGCACATTTTTGTATTTGACACAGCGCCGAGTGCTGTGCTGCGAGCTTGTAGATCTGCTATTTTTGAAAAATCTTGAACATTTGTGTAAGTCTTTGAATATTTCAAATCCTTCTGTTTCTATGTCAGTGGTGCTCAAACCTTTTCATGTGAAGGAGTCCCCAAAATGATATGTATTTGGCCCACGGACCCCCATCTCAAAATATTTAGTTACAGGGACACCCCAGAAGCAAAACTTTAGTTACAAATGTCCGCTTAAAAAAATACATATATTCAAAGATTTGCACACTTTTTCACAAAAATAGCAGATCTACAAGCTTGCAGTGTGGCACTCGGTGCTGCGCAGTGAGCTTGTATATCTGCTATTTATCAGTAGCTAAAGTATAAAATAATTAAGGCCCCTCCACCTTGGGCCCTATAACTCAGTCCCACTCCCCCCCCCCCCCCCCCCCCTTGTGACGCCCATGTAAACGCTCATTCCGACACGTTTCACACCACGCTCGTCTCTTCCTAGGTGGCGGAGCGCGTCGCACAGCTGCAGGAGGCCCTATTGCACTGTGGGAAATTCGAGGATGCCCTGGAGCCACTGCTCAGCTGGCTGAGCGACACGGAAGAGCTGGTGGCCAATCAGAGGCCTCCGTCTGCCGAGTACCGCGTGGTGAAAGCCCAGATCCAGGAACAGAAGGTAGGCAAGGGGACTGGTTCCCAAACACAGCCATTTTGGGAACGCAGACCTATTTTTATGGGTCACGGTCACGGGTAAATATCCCTCAGCAGCAAATCTTTTCATTATTATTTCAAAATATTTTCTGAAATCTGAAGAAAAAAAAAAATATATACATATATGAATGTAGATTGCCTATTTTCTGTTTCAAATATCTTTATTGTAAAGCACAGGATAAAATACAATCGTATTTTATCCTGTGCTTCAGTAACAGTATCCGAACAATCATGAGGTGCTTCCCTATATAACTTCTCCCCAAAACAAACGGAAGCATGCGCACAAAATAAACAGGTGCAATGAAATAAAATCCGAACAAAGTCAAAATGTAGCCTACATATGGGGCGAATTCCCGTAACTGGTTCACAACCAAGGCTGCCTTAATATGAGACATCAAATTTCTCTTTTGGGTCTGGAGGACCTCACTGGGCAACAGGACCTGGCAGAGGGAGGGATTGACGTGCATGAGTGGGAGGTTTGATGAATGGATTTGTGGGTGGATGAGCGAGAGGATGGAAATATCGTTTGAACGGGAAGAAAGGTTCCTGCATTATGACATAACGATAAACGACCAGCAAATCATATCACATATCGTTTATATATCACTATGTGCTGTAAACAAGTGGACCTTGGTCACATGATGTGAGCGAGGCAACGGTCCATGTCATGAAGGGACGTTTGGGACAGTGCTCGTGTGTTGCCTGCAGTCATTTGTGCATCTCATTTACTTGTCCCAGTTTTTCTGTTCCCCGTTTAAAGCCGGCGCTGTTGGTCAAACAAAACAAAAGAAAATTCTCCACCAATGGAATTATAATTTGTGTTTTCTGTTTCTGTCCTGGATTGGCCTAAGGACAATGTATGATTGAATGAGAAACACACACGCTAGGGCATTCACGAATAGTGATTTTTAGTATTCGAATTATTCGACCTCAAAGTATTTGAATAGTCGAATATTCGACAGGACTGGCCAAACTGTCAAATATTAAGTAAGCAAGAGGCGAACATTGTGAAAATAGCCGATCTACATGCTACATACAGCATGTAGATCTGCTATTTTCACAATGTTTATCTGCGGAACCGAGTCACATTAAATGTAATACCTACAATTCCAAGTGCTTGTCAGGGTTCTTATGACTTCCTATCTAGCCAAGCTTTATAAACAATGAAGAAATATATATACAGTATTTTTAAAGACAAAACAAAAACAAAAAAAGAATTAAGCGAATATTCGATTTCGGTGAACAACGTCGAATACTGACTTTGATATTCGAATATTTGGTGAATGCCCTAACACACGCACACGCCACACGCACAGACACTCTCACAACATGATCCGTCTGCCTGGCATAGAAAAGGGTCCCAATTGAATGTCTGCCAGTCTGACACAAACGCTCGCACAGACGGTAGATTGCTATTGTTTTCAGAGAAAACTACTGAACTCACTCTCCCTCTCTTATACACTCTCTCTCTCACACACACACACACACGCGCACACACGTATGGCACACACACACAGTGAGGCACGCATACAAACACTTTTCCTTGTTTATCAAACACACACTTCCCGTGTTTGTGAGCACAAAGCCCAAGCGGTCTCGGCCGGCGATCAATCACGTGCGTCTGCATCCCTGACGGAGAGAGTGAGGGAGGAGTCTCACAGCGGGGGCAGTCGGGGAGGAAACCGTGGATAAGTGCATTCCAGGGAGCAGCACTGAGCCGGGGGACAAGAACGGCTTTAGAACACAGAGACACATTTTCAAGAGGAAGGAAGTGGAAAAGAGCTCGGCTGTGTTGATGGGAAAATAACAGTAATATCCTGTGCAAAGAAAATGCGTCTGCGCGTTTGACACAGTTTGGGCTGATCTGCAAGTAAACACACATGCATAGGGGTTGTGTGTTTCCTCCAGAGATGTTACTGAGGGATAACTCAATTAATAGTTTAACCACACAGACCCAAGCGTCCCTATTCTGAAGTGAAAACAATCTAACCTGTAAGCTTGTAGATCGTCTGTTTTCGGCTGAGAGATTTGGTGCATAAGGAAAAATGGAGCAGACCAAGTATAGAGCCCTGGGGGACGCCGCTCAACTAAGAATATAAGGTTTAAGTGGTTACATTTTTATAGAATTGGAGAAAAAAATAATGCAAACAAAGCATCCGCAAATATATGAAAGAAATTTTCGGCTGTCACTTCTACAAACAGTTTCATCTGATTCCCCCCCAGCTCCTCCAGCGTCTGTTGGACGACCGGCGGCCCACAGTGGAGATGATCCGGGCGGAGGGAGAGAGGATCGCAGCCGCTGCAGACACCCAGGACCGGGACAAGATCCGCACCCAGCTCCACAGCCTGGGAGAGAGATGGGCTGAGCTGCTGGACAAAGCCGCCGCTAGGTAAACACCACTTACCCTGACTGCAAGCGTCAGACTCTATCACACACTTCGTTTTGGGAAGAGAGTCTGAGATTTCGGGCAGACATTCCACTTCTGGGGGGGCGGGCAGGGGTGGTTTGAAAAAAAGGTTAAGTTGACTTGCTCTTAATTGCTCCCTCTGAACTTCAAAGGGCTTGTGAGCTGCTGTAATTGATTGAGCCATACAAGTGTCAATAGCTCGTTAGTCACTGAAAGCATCAAACACTGACATGATGTTAGGGGCGGTTTAAAAAAATGTCAAGGTGACTTGCTCTTAATTGCTCCCTTTGAACTTCACAGAGGTTGAAAACCGCAGTAATTGATTGAGCCATTCAAGTGTCAATAGCTCGTTAGTGTTCTCTCTAATCAACGAAACATCAAAGACAACTAACTCTTTGATGCCTGTAATGAGAGTGGAGGGGGGATGTGTTTGTATACACACAGACTCGCCTGATTGGCTGAATGGTTTTGAACCAGGCCACCACCCACCACGTGCCCCAAGCCTACAGCCCTGATTGGCTAGCCCTCTCATCAGGCTAGGGGAAAAAGATTAGTTAACGTGGAGGGCCAGACTTCACTACAACACCACTACCACTAGGGGTGGTGTTGAGTGCAGTCTGGTTTTAACCAGGCAAAACACCACTAGGCTCAGTGTTTCACTTTCTGTTGAGTAGATATATACAGTACATGGGACCATTCTGGTATTTGCAGTACCTTATTCTGCAAATTATAAAGGAGATAACATGTTTTTCTTTTACATGTAATTTTTCAGCTCGCCATGCCTTTATTTTAAATGTCAAAAGGACTTGAATTGCACACCAGTTAAAATGTATTCCATGACATGCTACTCAGATATATAAAATGTCCAGAGTCATTAACTTTGAATTAATATATGCTCTCTACTAACAGCTGCTGTTCTGTGGTGTTGTATAGGAGTAAAGAGTTCACCAGAGTTCAAAATGCTTGTCATCTGTTCAATGTTATTCGATCTCACCATTTCATTACCATTCTTGCCACCTCGGTGGACAGGAATGGACGTGGAAATGACCAAATATCCTAAAGCCAACACGGCTAACACCAGGATAGCATAATAAAAACATGAGGCACATGTTTACATTGGGATTAGCAACATTCTAAAAACTGTGTGCTTTGGATCGACGCGCGAGTCCTTCACAGAGTTAATGTGGTTATAGTAGCCTTTCCACCCCCACCGTGAGAACACTCACGCACACACTAGGTCAGCTCAAGGTGCATTGAAGACACTGGATACTGAGGATAGTTACAGTATTCTCATGTAAACCATTGTAAAAAAGTACCACACATGCAACACTTACAGCTTCCCAGGCAACACTGTCTGTCAGATACTGTATGAACACTACTGTGAATGATGCAGTCCACTGTCTGTTGCGTACACTTGAAAACCATAAAACAGAACTAAAGCATGTATACCGTAAAAACACTACAGGCCTGTCTGTATTAGAACCTTGTGTGCTATGCTGTATTGCAATACAGGCTCACTTATAGTCACACTCCCTATCTCTGACCCACATGCAAATACACATAGACATTAAAGTCATAAAGCATCTTCACAGCAAAATTTCATAAATTGTGTTACCATAAAAAGAGGACAGCAACATACAGTAGCAGAAATACAATTGGGACATTATATGTAGGAGTGAAAGATAAAAAATAAAAAAAGATCAACAAGCAATAAAGTACAAATGGAATCTATAAATAAATACAATAAATCCCCTCCTGTTCTATTCTCCCCCACACACACTAAATTTAAACTGGAATGTGCCCTGGAGGATCTGTTGTGCTTTTCCTCGTATCTTGCGGTATTAAATTGCCTATTGATCGCGTGTTTTTGTTTTGTTTATTCGACCAGTGAAGCTGTGGGCAAAATACAGCATATTTCCATGGTGCATTAGTGCATTTCGACAAGGTTAGTCATAGACAATGACAATCCTTTACCAGACTTGAACCCTATGTACATAGTTGGTCCCTCTTTTGTCTGTCTACTCTTTGCCAAAAAATTGCTGATCTACAAGCTTGTAGATGTGAATTCCTATGCAGAGAAACACTAAAGTTTATGTGGTTAACCAATTTTTCTGAAAAAAGTCAAATTCTTATTCAAAAATTACAAAAACATGCTGCTAATGTATACTGTATTCAGCAAAAAAAAGATATAGAAAGGTATAGTTACGTAATGGGGTTCCAGGTCTAAATGGGTTAAAAGAAAAGGAGAGAATTGAAAATTAAAAGAAGAGGGATAAAATCCATATGTGGACAACGTTTCTGTTCTATTCTCCATTTGGGAAAGTTCATTTGAAGCAAAAGAATAAAAACAAAATAATCAAAGAAAATACCATTTACCCAATAAGACCTGGAATTATTTTATACTTTAGCTATTGAAAAATAGCTAATACATAAAAATAGCAGATCTACATGCTCGCAGCGTGGCACTCGGTGCCGCGCTGTGCAAATCTTTGAATATATGTATTTTTTAAAGAGAACATTTGTAACTCAAATTTTGCTTCTGGGGGTCCCTGGAACAAAATATTTTGAGAAGGGGGTCTGTGGCCAAATACATATAATTTTGTGGGTCCTTGACATGAAAAGGTTTGAGAACCACTGACATAGAGACATGCATTTTTCAAAAACCTTAGAAGGATCTAGAAGACATTATAGAATAGTGTCAAAAATATGACTTGCACACATTTTTACGATTTTTCAAAAATAGCATATCTACAAGCTAGATCTGCTATTTTGTAATAGTTAAAGCATAAAATAATGGTTAAAGTAATAATGCATAATAATAATGGCTCCTGTACTGTGTGTTTCCTCCAGGCAGAGCAAGCTGGAGGAACTACAGGTGTTGGCCCTGCAGTTCCACGAGGCTCTGGAGCCTCTGGGAGAATGGCTCAGCGCCACAGAGAGACGCCTGACCTCCGCAGAGCCCATGGGCACCCAGACGGCCAAGATCACCCAGCAGATCACCAAGCACAAGGTACTGCTCTTACACATACAGGCTGGTTCAGAGGGCCCTCCTGACAATGGTGCCAGGCTGGGTCCGTTTGCACACTGCTTCAATGCAAGTGTGCTGTGGTTTCATGGCTGGCACAGGAATCTCTTACCTTACATGTTTAGGGGTTAGGAAAATACTTTATCGGCGAAGCATCGTACATTTGCAAAGAAGGTTTTGTTAAACGTGAGTGTTAATTGAAGTGTAAGAACGGAGGGGATCTGTGCAGGTGTACAGGTGTGAAAAACCTATTGTAAGGCCAACACATTTAAAACTGAGTAAACTATCATTCACATCATACCCATATCATTGACTTTTCACTCGATTTATTTGTGTTTTTCATGAGTTTATTCTGAATAATGGTTTTGTTATTTTATTTTGTTATTTAATCTTTTTTCATATTTTTATGATTTGTCATTCAGGATTCATGCTTCATATATAATTTTTCTTCTGCATGCTCACGTTTTGTGTTTTGACTTTTTTTGTTCTGTCTTTTCTGTTGCCTTGTTTTCTTTTTCACACCCCATCATCATTCCCACACGCACACACACACACTCACATTGACACGCACACACTCACATTGACACACACACACACACACACACACACACACACACACACACACACACACACACACACACACACACACACACACACACACACACACACACACACACACACACACACACCTCCCAGGCCCTCCAAGAGGCTGTGTCCTCTCGAGGAGCCGAGGTCGCCCGCCTCGAGTCCCTCGGCCAGTCCCTGACGCCGCTCAGTTGCTTGGCCGACCGCGACTGGCTGAGCGAGCGCGTGGGCTCAGTGCGGTCCAGCCACTCAGAACTGGCCGACTGGTCTGCGCGGCGGGCGGGCATGCTGGAGCAGGCGCTGGCCAACGCCCAGCTGTTCGGCGAGGAGGAGGTTGAGGTTCTGAACTGGCTGGCCGAGGTGGCCCAGAGGCTGACACAGGTCTCCGAGCTCCACAGCTACCAGCCACAGATACTGGCTCAGCAGCACAAAGACACTCTGGTACGGCCTTGTGGTATAGTAACTGATGGAGTGCCACTTGACATCGTTAAAGGACAACTTTGTTTTTTTACAACAAAGGTTCATATTTTAGATTGTAATTAGAGAAAAGACAAGATGAGTGTTAACATTTTAATTTACTTCTTTCTATCGTTTTAGCAATTTTAATTACATTGATTTCAGTGTTTGGGGGCATGCGTGCAAGTGGCTAAATATGTATTTTTAGATACAATAAGCCCATTCCCAAGATGCACCACAATCTTTCATGGGCAGATGAGACTTATGGGGGCTAGTAGTGTTACTGTAAATAGTCATTAAAATTGCTAAAACAATAGAAGAAGTAAATAAGAACATTGTAACACTCATCTTTTCTTTTCTCTCATTACAATCTAAAATATGAACCCCTTGTTCATATTGTAACTTTAAAGTTGTCCTTTAAAGTTACAATTTCTTCTTTTAATGAATCAAAAATTTACTTTATTCAATCTGTACGAGAGTATGTTAATACAGTGTAACTAGCACATCTGTATTGGGTGGAGTTGGTCACCCTACTCTCCCTTTGAGAGAGGGAGAGTTGGAGAGACGTTGTCAACCAGTTAGAAACCAGAAAAAAAGGACAATGTCAATAAAGTTATTTGAAGCACATCTTCAAATACATCTTTTAATGTTTATTGACATTGTAGCTTCAAAGGTATGAATAATTAGACAGCGCAAACTCACTGCGGTACTGGATATACTGTAAATGTACATGTACATCCAGTATAATGGGAGAGAATTCTGCTCAATCGTCTTTGCAAAAGTGGGTACTGTCTATAATATATATTATAATAAGCGCAAACATGTTGTGGTAGGATTCACTTTACAATATAACGCGTTGCCTGCAACCTAATTACATATATCATGTGTACATAAGGTAATTATTATTATTTTAACTCTTTTCCATGAATTAGAAGGAACTACTCTAAGTAACAGAAAAATGCCATTTGTTTGTGAAGTTTATTTTTGCTAGTTTAGGCTGTAGGATTTCTCTGAGGCTGTGGACTGAATCCCATTTGAATGAAATGGTTCACAAATCACTTCATGGAATTGTATTTGTTCATCTCTCCCTTAACCTCCAGTCTCTGAATGAGGAGATTGTAAGCAGGAAGAAGACAGTGGACCAGGCCATCAAGAACGGACAGGCTCTTCTCAAACAAACCACAGGTAAGCTACTGTACAGCCTTTACAGCCTCTCTCTCTCTGATGTCACCAACATCCTATAAACCTGTATTAGCGCATTCACCGGAAGGTATTAATGAATTAATTCATCCGCCTCTGAGTTTTTCAGCGTATTTACCTTACTTTGGACGGCTCCGTGAGCGCACCATGTGTCCACATGCAAACAGAAGCTCTCGGTCACAGCGGACGATCGTCATTTGGTTCACCCGCAAAATAAAAATGATAACCACAATCATACGTGCTTTAGTTATGGTCCCTAGAAAAAGGCTTGTTTTGATCAAAAACGCAATCTGGGGGAAGAATCTGAATTTTTCTGAATTTCATAACATTGGTCTGGGCTGACGTCATTTCCAGATGCATCATGGGAATTGGGGTCTTTGCGTCACTCCAGGGTGCGGAGGAGCGGCTACTACAATAAAACAATGAAAACACCAATTTTCAAAGGCGATCAAGCGTTGTAAATCAATTGACGGAGATCGCCGTCAATTGCGGCCAATGTGTTAAACATCATACGAGTAACATGAGTTTCCTTTTTTATCTTTCCCGTGGGAATATTTTCGGAATATGTCTCTTTTGCAGCAACACACTACAGTACCTCCTTCTCCTTCAATTATAAACATTCATACCTGGGTTGCTGCCCGGTACAACCACAGTCTTCTACCGCCAGCCACTGAGCAGCTCCAGTTAAGTGGTTGGTGTAAGTTGCTAGGCGGCAGTTGTTTTGAGGGAGGGGAGTGCATGACTCTTTCACTTCCCCTGGACACATTTTCTTCGTCGGGTTTGAATTGGCATCTTTCCGGTCACAAGCTACCTACCGTAACACTGACACCAAGCAAAAGAATCCATTAGCCCCACTGCTGTCCATCCATCCCTTACATACTGTATACTGTACAGTAGAGCACTCACTTTCTTTTCTGTCTGTGTACAGTAGAGTAGTTAATTTTTTTTGCTGTCTGAATGTGGCATTTTTTATACGGACCATATCCCTTTAACCCTAGTGGCTGCCGTAGCTTAGTGGGTAAACACCTGGGCCATCTTGTAATCAGAAAGTCACTCATACGCTTTATCTTTCTATGTATCATCGTATGCATCTGAGCAGTCATCAGCTGTGTGAAGCTGAAACCGAATTTACGGCCACAGGATTAATAAGGTCAAATCAAATCAAAAAAGCAAACCTCTTCTGATAATACATATGCACTAACTGACCTATGTACCAATGTTGTTTTTGAGCGGTGGTCACAACGCTCCTATACGTGGCCGTGTGTGTGGGTATGTCTGTCTCCGTCCGTCCGTCCGTCCGTGTCTGTCTGTATGTAGCCTGGCAGTACCTTTTATGACCACACATGTTAAGGGAGGGGCGCTGTTTTCAGGCCAGGCCAGGCCAGGCACACAAACACACACACACACACGCACACACACACAGGGGGGAAGGGGGGTGGGGGGGGGGTAAGAGGGTGCTGTTGAGACTAGCCTGGGGGGGGGGCGACAGAATTCATAGATCTAGAACACATAGAATTCATAGATATAGAACACAGAATATGTACAGTACAGTACAGTAGAGTACAGTAAACCACCGCTCAGTTCACACGGGTGTGATTTTTCCTCTAGAAAGCCTACTACAGGTAAATAGTATTTAGAAATGGAATAAAAGCCTCAGTACGGCCTATACCTCTTCCGATGCTCACCTGTGATGGGACGATATGAAAATTTCATATCACGATTATTGTGACAAAAGAAATTCGTCACAATATTATTGCGATAATCAAAATCCATTATCCTGGGGGCCGGGGCAGAACATTTGCATTGCGACACGTTGTGAGCTTGTAGATCGGCTATTTTTTGGCAAAGACGTTTGATAGAGTGGAAAAAAAGACTGTATCAAGTATATTAGTACCTTTTACCAGTTAGTTAGAGGGTTTAAGTGGTAACGGATACGCAGCTCGGAAAATAAAAGGTGAATTGATCCCAGACAGTGCATGAAGGAGGACGATATCACAATGAATTAAAACTCACGATAAGATTATCGTGAGTGTTTTTTTTTTTCACGATAAACGATAATATCGCTTATCGCCCCATCCCTATAGTCTGAGGCCAACCTGCTTGTAACCCTGCAGGTGAGGAGGTGCTGCTGATCCAGGAGAAGCTGGACGGCATCAAGTCACGCTACGGCGAGATGACGTCGGGCAGCGGCAAGGCCCTCCGCACCCTGGAGCAGGCCCTGCAGCTGGCCACGCGATTCGCCAGCGCACACGACGACATCAACCAATGGCTGGACAGCGTGGAGGCGGAGCTCAACAACGTCGAGGCCGACGCCGCTGCGCCCGCCGCCTACCAGGACAGACAGAAGGTGGGAGGAGTCTGTGTGCGCGACTGTGTGTGTATGTGTGTTTAAGTCAGTGGTTTTCAACCCTTTTCATATCAAGGTCCATTATTTATTGGGCATTTGAGCCACGGACCATCATTTGATGAGAATTAGACTCATTTAGATAAAAACCTTTTTCCACAATTCCATGCTGTATTGATGTGGTAATAGGAGAGATGACGGGCAAAACTTCGATCAAAATAATAATTCTTCTATTTTCGAATTGTTGTAGACTTCTTGTAAATGAAGTAATGCAGATGTTTAACAATAATTTAACTCCTGAGAGTGTAAAATGAAACCAAATGGATTTGGATTAATTTTACACTCATCTATAAGGGTCTGTTTGGGTTACCAATTCTCCATCATTTAGCTGGGGACCACCTATAACTCCCTCAAGGACCACTGATAGTCCCTGGACCAATGGTTGAAAACCACTGGTTTAAGTGCCGGAGCCTGCCATCGTGGCTCATCATGAGTCATGACAGTATAATATAGTTTGTTTATGTGCCTTTGAAATGGTCATAAAAAAACACTGTTGCTAGCCAATGTACTATCGAGATAGACCAGAGAGACAATTGTGATGTGATGATGTGTTTATAGCACTATGTTATATTACTTGATACCGACATGGTTTGTTTCCTGATTTATTATTAACTCGCTGGCATCGTGTCGGCTAGTTATTAATGAGTGTTTGAGACACGCGCTAATAACATCTGTTCACTTGAAACACAGGCATATCAACAGATACATATCATTGTTGTGTTTTTCTCTTTGCCAAGAGTCAGATGTGCAATGCCATGACTTCAGCGCTATAGAAATATTGATTCCAAGAATAGGCTAAATAATGGTACGAAGGATACTTGGCAAGACATACAGTACTGTATCTGCCACATTGCTAGTGTCTAACTTTTTTCTGTTCCAACTAATGGCGAGTCCACTGTAGTAAAGGTGTGATTTGTAGAACTCACTAAACTTTGTTAACCATTTTAACAAAACGTTGGAAACGAACTAAGTACATTTACTTAAGTGCTGTACTTGTACAATTTTGAGGTATTTGTACTTTACTTGAGTATTTCCAATTCCCAATACTTTTTCTCCTACTCTATTCTTTCAAATATTGTACTTTTACTCCACCGCATTGATTTGAAAAAACTTTAGTTACTAGTTACTTTGTAGAATAGAATCATCACAAACATACATTAACCACTTCAGCCCTATACATTTCGGGCATTTGAAAATAGCCGATCTACAAACTCACAATGCATCGCAGTACGACACATTGTGAGCTTCTAGATCAGCTATTTTCAAAGTATATTTATACATATGAAAACTTGAAATAGGTGCCAATTGATGCCAATACTATTGTACTTTTGAATTCCGGACTTTTAACTTGCAACAGAGTATTTCTAAGTTGCAGTATTGATACTTTCACTTAAGTAAAAAAAGGTGAGTACTTTTTCCGCCACTGATTACAAAAGTTTACCTCCACCTCTCTCTCAGGAGCTGAAGAAAGTATCAGCGGAGAAGTGTTTGGTGTTGGATACGGTGAACGAGGTGGGCAGCGCCCTACTGGACCTGGTGCCATGGCGTGCCCGCGAGGGGCTGGACCGCCTGGTCGCCGACGCCAACCAACGGTACCGCCAGGCCGATGAAACCATCACTCAGAGGGTGAAACTGGTACAGGCTGCCATCCAGAGGTCACAGCAGGTACTGCTACCTATACATATGTCATTGTCTTACTGTCTGCAGTATTTGATGTTGAGGATGTTGGGTTGATTTACTAGTAAATGAATATACAGGATCTTACTTGTTATTAGCTGGAAACTATTCACCCAAACGTCTGCATAGCGTATGGATTTACATCAGTATATTTATGTTTCTAATGCAGTAATTGTCATTTTTTTTCATTAGAATAAGTGTTAAATAGCTCTATATTCCGCCTGTATAGTCCGCCCGTATCTTAAGCTCTTTGGTAAACAGGAAATACATTTCTAGCTCCAAATCATTATTTTAGACAGAAGAGAAAGCTCAATACATGATACAGGATGACCAAGTGAAATTGGAAGTTATGAAACAAAAAGAATGTGCAGACAAAATTGGAACTGGAAAACAAGCTGATAAAGGATTTTTGTGGGCTTCTTTTTTTCCTGATTGGATGAAATGAAGAAAAAAAGGAAAAATAAAAAACTTTATAGCATCTTTCAAAGTTGCTTACAAAGAGCTTTAAAAAGCCACCAAATCACATAAAACTAAGTGGCCTTCCCAGTTTGCCATGTCCAGTGGTGGAAGTACATTTACTTAAGTACTGTACTTAAGTACAATTTTGAGGTATTTGTACTTTACTTGAGTATTTCCGATTTCCAATACTTTTACTTCTACTCCACTACATCTCGGATCCAAATATTGCACTTCTACTCCACTTCTACTTATTTGAAAACGTTGGTTACTTGTTACTTTATAGACCACTTCGGCCCTATATACATTTCGGCCGTTTGAAAATAGACGATCTACAAGCTCACAATGCGTCGCCATTTAAAAAAAAAAAAATTAGACGTTTGAAAACTTGAAATAGTTTCGGCACTTTAAGTACATTCTAATGCCCATACTTTTGTACTTTTACTCAAGTGCCTTTTGAATTCCGGACTAGTAAAAAAGTAAGGGTGAATAAGTAAAAAAAAAAAGGGTGAGTACTTTTTCCACCACTGGTCATGTCTCAATGCTCGACTCGTCCCTCCTTCCCTGCAGTACGAGGAGGCGGTGGAAGCGGAGCTGGCCTGGCTGGGCGAGACGGAGCGTAAGCTGGCCTCCCTGGGGCCCCTGAGCCTGGAGCCTGACATGACGGGGGCCCAGCTGCAGGTGCAGCGAGCCTTCAACATCGACATCATCCGACACAAGGACACCGTGGACCAGCTGATCGCCACCCGGGACGACATCCTGGAGAGCTGCAGCGACGCCCAGAAAGACTCGCTCACGGTGAGGAGGAAGGGAGGGAAAGCAGAAAACAGTGGCGTCAGTTTAGCAAAAGCAAATCTATGGCAATATTGGTGTCCAGTCATGTTGCCATACCTTAGCACCTGATGAATTTATGATGAATTTATTTTAAGTACTTTTTTTTTTTTTGCCAAGATATTGCAATCAGGGATCTCCACATCAGGGATCTCCATTATATGCAATTTCCCAGGATTGCACCTTTCTAGTTTCTATGTCATCCCAATGTATGAATGAATGGAACATTGTAAGCGCTTTGAGTTCGCAACTTGCTTAGAAAAGCGATATAAAAATGCAATCCATTATTATTATTATTATTATGTATTGTAAATGTATTTTGCTGTGCCACTCACTCGTCTCTGTCCTCCTCTCAGGTGAAGACAGACTCCCTGAGCGCCCGCTATGAGGCGGTGAGCCAAAGTCACGGCGAGCGCTTCAAGGCCCTGGAGCAGGCCCAGGTCCTGGTGGCCCGCTTCTGGGAGACCTACGAGGAGCTGGATCCCTTCCTGGGAGAGACGGAGGCACTCATCAACCAGCTGCCCCCGCCTGCCATCGATACGGACGCACTGCGACTGCAGCAGGACCAGATGAGGGTAAAGCATATATATAATATGAGGAACAGTTAAAGAAGGACCAGATGAGGGTAAAAACAAACAAACAAAAGCAATATGAGGGACAGTCAAAATCTTTGAATATATAACATATATATTTATATTCTCGGGGTCCCTGGAACAACATATTTTGAGATAGGGGGTCCATGGCCAAATACATATAGTTCTGGGGCTCCTTGACATGAGTTTGAGCACCACTGATATAGAAACATGCATTTTTCAGAAAACTGGGGGTTAAAGAAGGCAGAGTGGAATAATCACGGTTCGATTTGTAAAACAAAATCACTCTATTGTATAAACTTTGTCTTACGACATATACTGTATATAGCACATAGGCCTACTGTATAACCGATCCAACACGTTGTGAGCTTGTAGATTAGCTATTTTCCCTGTTTGTCTTCTATGGTACCAACATCATGTTTTGGGTCTGAGAGGCTACATCAAATGCTTAAATGCAGAATAAATAATGGCCCTTGATATGAAAAAAAGGTTGAAAACCACTGCTTTAATATATTATAAAATAATGATATATTGTGATATTATTAATGTCATACGATATACAATGTATATACAATTCTATTCATATTCATCTCCATCTCATTCTTCCATCCCCAGTGCCTGAGGGAGTCGATCTCGGAACACAAGCCCCACATCGACAAGCTGCTGAAGATCGGGCCCCAGCTGGCGGAGCTCAGCGCCCAGGAGGGAGCCGCGGTGAGGCAGCGCTACACCGATGCCGAGAGACGCTACATGGCCATCAAGGAAGAGGTCAAGGGCCGGGCGACCTCGCTGGACGAGGCCGTGTCCCAGTCTACACAGGTACTTAATGGACGACTGACCGTTCAGTTGGTGAGGCGTCACTGTCTGTTAAAGTCAGACCTGGGTCAATTAGTACAGTATATGCTGATGCATTTGCAGCCTAATATGAGCTTATATAGATGGCAAATACATAAGTGTGGTTAGGTCTATTACACGGTTCGATTTTGACAGTGAACCCAGAGAAGGCTATAGAATCTCTGTGAATTAAAATCAGAATACTCCCATCCAGGGACTTGCAGAGAATGTTAGAAAGGCAGGGGCTGAAATTTCTAAAAGGGCCTTTTGGTGGAAATATCGAATATAGCAGACCTCCAAGCTTGGAGGTCGGCTATTTTCGGTGCTTGATACCACACTGAACTTAGCATAATCAAGTCAATACTGGAGATGTGGCGTAATGGCATGTATTTCTACACAGAGAGGGCAATTCTTTCAACATAAGATGCTGCATTCAAGTTCAGGAGAGTTTGGACAAAGCAATTCTCTTGAATACTGCCTTCAGGTATGGCATGGAAAAGGGGCATTTGCATTTCTTTCACCATAGTAAAAACTGCATTCATGGTGTGGAGAGGGTACTTTTTACAGGTAAAAGGGCAGGGGCTCAAGCCCCCTTTGATGTCTATGTGTGCACGTGCCTGCTCCCATCTGGTACAGCCCAAGACGTTTAAAAAGACCAAACAATAGATGCTACTTTTAGACCCAGGTCTACTTAAGGTTCTTTGGTTGGTGTTTGCAGCCTGCAGCTGACATAACTTAGTTGGTCATCTTGACTTCGGCATGGCATCGTTGTGTGTCTCTGTGTGTGCACTTGCATTACCAATTATGATGTTTTTCATATGTCGATAAGTTTATTGTGATGACTGCTTGTTTGTGGTGTCTTTGTTTTATATTTGACACATTATTTTTGTATATCCCTTTATTTAGACCTGGAACAGATCGTTTGTTATACTGTACCTTTCAAGCAGAGAATGCCGCTGTGTTGTTTAGTTGTTGCCATATAATATGTAGCAACGTTAATTTAGTTTTTTAAACGTTAAATACAAATACACGTGTTTTTCAGAAAACCTTTTAGAATCGGACTCAGGTCTAAAGTGGGTTAATGAAACCATAAAAAGCACATCACCTTTACATCCAGCCAGTATGAATGTTGTAGATCTAACATAATTCATCATTCAGACTTA
Organism: Nannobrachium achirus; assembly: GCF_963921795.1. Classification (NCBI taxonomy): domain Eukaryota; kingdom Metazoa; phylum Chordata; class Actinopteri; order Myctophiformes; family Myctophidae; genus Nannobrachium; species Nannobrachium achirus. The sequence goes on along the minus strand of NC_137819.1, from coordinate 36,358,619 downwards.
CTCACATCATGCCATATCTAAGTAACATCCACTGCATTCTTTGACTGTTTTCTTGACCGTTTAACATTGTTTATGAACATCACAACATAAAACAGTGTTTATTTGCCTGTGTGTGCACAGTCTGAAGTGTTCCACAAGGCAGTTTGTGTTTTCTTTGTATGCATGTCTCTGATTTAACACATTTTATTGTTTCTCCAACTCCTGAACCCCCTCAAAACCAACCCCACATGTCACTCCTTCTCTTCCTCCACCTGCACCAACTATGTCATCCCTCCATCATCCCTAACTATCACACCTCCTTTTCGCTCTCATTTTGCCCCATCTCCCATTTTCTCCACCCACCTTGCGACCCCAATTCCTCCCCTCCCCTCCTTTCCCTCCCCTCCGTTAACTCCCTCTCTGTCCCTCTCTGGTTTGCTTCCTCCATCCCCCCCATCCCTCCATCCCATCCCTTGTGCATTGTGGATGTGCTGTGTGTGTGTGTGCCCTGCAACCATTTCCACCATGGTCACTGCTCACATCCAATCACCCAGCTGGTAGAGGTAAGACCACTGACAGAGCCAGACACTCAACTGACACTCAGGGCAGGCTGGCACTACGTGATTTCATCTACTAACTATCATAGAGTTGTCCTAATCAAGTCTATCTGCTTGTCTCACTGCTGCTACACAGGTTAATGTCCGTTATTTGACGGCTGCTGTAGATGAGTGGGATAAAATATACAAAGGCTCAAATATGCTTCAATAGGTTAACTTCTGATAATATCGATAGTATATTACCAAGTGAGAATTGGATTGAAGACTGTGTAGTGCAATGAGTTGTTAACATTCTAACAGAGTGAGAGCATCGTCTGGAGTTTGAATTTGGCCTTCATTCAATGCTATTCTGTGCAACCTTTAGATAATATACTGCATTATATAAGTCATATCAGTTGTTGTACATTATGTTTGAAAGCACATTTGAAGATAAAAATTGTGAAATCTCGTGGTGTCTACCAACCCTGAGTGATCAAACCACTAAAGATCTGTCTTATGACCTGACGTCAAGTTTGTGATCATGGATTAAGCCTGGTTAGAAGAATGAAAAGGCTTCCTAATGAGGAACCTTTTTAGTCTTCAACTAAGCTTGGTCCAAGACTTTTAAACTTTCCCTAGAAGTCCTCCTACTGTGCCATACGAATTTATCCCATGTGGCTAGAATAAATATGTGTTGTTTGTTCTTTGTTCCAGATAATATCCCCTTTCCCCCCTAAATCTAGTAGTATGCCCTTGAAAATGGGTTGAAATGTGTAGACAGATGAAATCCCCCTGTTGCACTGTAGATCAAGCCCGTCCAGCATTCTGCTCATTGGTTGACAAGTTGAAAGTATAATCTTGAGATGTGTCTTAGAACAGCAGTTCTCAATGTGGGGTCCGGGGACAACCCAGGTGTCCTTGAGGGGGTTCCAGGAGGTCCCCACTCCTCAGCAAAATCAGTTAATATAGTGTCAAAATCTCTTTAACCAGTATACTGCCCTACAAAGACAGAGTGCAGTAACTACGTTTCTGGACACACCAACTTATTTGTGTATCCCAAATATCAAATTGGCATTCATGATATTGGGGGATAAACATTTACCTCAAGAACAGATACTGTATACAATCAGTGTAATATCACTTATACATTTTTATCTCATTTGGCTGACCAGTTGAAACACTTTTAAACCCATTTATCAGTCAATTTTTTGTTCGTAGTTACTGCACTCTGGCTTTGTAGGGCAGTATACTGTAAAAATAACCGATCTACAAGCTCAAAGCTTGTAGACCACAGCACACAATTAATTCTAAATTAACTCCCTGGGTGAGTGATAACATTGTAGGTGGATGACATGGTTATGATTCAATAGATTTGCAAATCAAGTGTAGAGAAGTTCCACCCAAAATACTACCCACCACCTACCTGCCTTAATCTGAGCTGATTTGAAATGATTCATCTCTCAGTATAACTTTCAAAGTGTCACAGCCAGTTGATCCCAAACCTCCCTTGACCTCTTCCCTTTTTACAGCCTCCGCCTTCCTCCTCCTAACTTTTTGTCCGTTCCGCTCGTCTTCCCTTCCTCGTATAGTTCCACGACAAGATGGACCCTCTCCTGGAGACCCTGGAGGGGGCGCTCCAGAGGCTCCGGCAGCCTCCTCCGGTGGCTGCGGAGGTGGATAAGATCAGGGAGCAGCTGGCCGAGCACAGGGCCCAGGGCCTGGAGCTGGACAAGCTGCTGCCCTCCTTCTCTGCCCTCTGCGCCCGCGGAGAGGAGCTCATCGGACGGGCATCACACGACGACCCCGCCGCGCAGGGTAGGTGGCGGTTGTGGGACACACACACACACACACACACACACACACACACACACACACACACACACACACACACACACACACACACACACACACACACACACACACGTGCACGCGCGGCTGTGGGAATAGAAGTATATCGTCATAGTCGGGTGGAAACCTTGTATGTCCAAAACCTTCCTATTTTTGTTATAATTCTTTAAACGATTTAAAATAGTGAAAATATCCGATCTACAAGCACACAACGCCTCGCGATGCGAGGAGTTGTGTGCTTGTTGATCAGCTATTTTCACTACTTTTGTGTGCCACTTTTGTATGATGAAGTAGGGCCTCAATTTACAAAAAACATTAAAATGTGAAACTTTGAATGTTTGGACATACACAGTCTCATACACGGTCTCAATACACAGATATTAAACATGCACACTCGTACGACTGCAAAGGCTCAACAGAATTGTGCTAGCTATTTGAATTGGCAACTTAAAGACACACACATACACACATACACACACACGCACACTGCTTCCTTATCACGCTGAGAAGCAGATATTTGGTGCACTCAAGACATATGAACAGTATCTGTGGCAGGACGGGGGACTGATGTTAAACACACACAGACGCTCACTCAACATTTATTTGAAACACAACAGAGTCAATGTCAGCTTTTCTTGCGCAGCCCTTGTCACATGGTGAGAAAACACACGCACACATGGACACACACAGGCCCTTGTTCTGTCACCCTCCCGAGGGGTCTTGCAGCCTTGACCCTAACCCCTCCCCCCCTCCCTCTCCCGCTCCACTTCTGAGTCCATTTCTTCATCGCTGATGAAAGAGTGCTCTGTGTCCAGGCGGTGGGAGTGGACTGACTTCGCTAAAGGCCTGTCTGTTTTCATTCAGCGTGGCTAGTACACCAGACGGCCATATCCACACGTGCAAACTATGAAACCTCAGAAGACATTAAATCCTTGTTTGTTTTGTCCTTGACAAAATTCATTTGTGATGTCAGCTGTAGTTGTTCAAAAATGTCTGAGCTTACCTGTGCACCACATTGCCGAAATGTATGAGGGGCCGGGCCTACCCTCCCAGGCACGCAACCATGGCAACGTCCCACCATCGAAAACATCCGTTCTCCATCTAATCCTTTCTTCTCCTTCTCCTCTCTCTCTCTCTCTCCCCGACGAATGCCGACCAGACTCGCCAGTTGAAATGTTGTAGCCAAAGACTTCAAATGTTACATGAAGTGTTACGTTACCGAATAACAGCCAAGCTAGCCTTCTCAAACATGTACTAATAGCCTCACCCCCCCACCTTCACACTCAGCCCAATCCGATCTTGTTCCTAACCTCTTCTCCTCTCTCCAGCCGTGCGCGCCCGCCTCCTGCGCCTGCGTTCGCTGTGGGACGAGATCCGCCAGCGGGCCGAGGAGAGAGAGGGCAAGCTGAACGACGTGTTGGACCTGGCTGGCAAGTTCTGGGCCGACATGGCCGCTCTGCTGAGCACGCTGCGCGACTCCCAGGACATCGTCAAGGAGCTTGAGGACCCCGGGGTGGACCCCTCGCTCATCAAACAACAGATAGAGGCTGCAGAGGTACGGAAATGGGGATAGGGCAGGGGTCTTCAACGTTTTCAGGCCAAGGACCCCTTAGCTGAGAGAGAGATAAAGCAGGGACCCCCACTACGTATTGTATAAAACTTTTGCAGATTGAGTGTCGCAGATTAAAAATGTTCTTAGATTTCTTAGACATCGTAGAGGTGTTTGACAGCACTATCATAAGTGTAGGTTGTTGGTGTATTTTTAGACATTGAACCACTTGAACCGTCAATACTTAGTCTCCTCTTCTTTTCCACCTCTTTGCCAAGAATAGCAGATCTACAAGCTGCGAGGCATTGTGAGCTTGTAGATTGGCTATTCTTGGCTAACGTCCCACACAGAATAAGGATACTAAAGTTCAAGTGGTTAGTGTAGAAAAAATAAAGTTCTTATCACACAAAGATTAAGAGGACCCCCTGTAGTATCTCTGAGGACCTCCTAGGGGTCCCAGACCCCCCGTTGAAGACCCTTGGGATATGGGTATGGAAGAGGATGGATTCTGGTTTGGGGTTTATTCATCAAATGGCAAAGGCAAGTGAGAGAGGGAGGAGAGCAGGCTGAAAGAGAGATGGAGGGAGAAAGAATGAGAGGGAGGGAGGGCCCCTTGGTAATCAAACAGTAGATTGAGGCTGCAGAGTTATACAAATGGATGGGGAACATAATTATGCATTTTATTTTTTCTGTTTTTCACAATTCCATAACAGTTTGTGTCTCTGAATGGCATCATAATAATCTAGTAACTAGATTTTAATTTAGATGGAAACGCCTGTAGAATGATGTTTTGGAACACTGGTGCTGACTGGAGGGGTTTGTAACAGTGTAACAGTGTAATTTCTCATGAAGTGACGTACTCTCTGACTTCAAGCTGTCCCTCACTATGTTGTTTTATCTTTCCTGCAGGCCATCAAGGCAGAGACAGATGGTTTAAGGGAGGAACTAGAGTTTGTCAGGACCCTCGGTGCTGACCTCATCTTTGCCTGTGGAGAAACTGAGAAACCTGAAGTCAAAAAGACCATTGATGAGGTGAGAGATTAATTGTCTACCTAATACCTAAATTGGAAATTATTTCATGGTTAAGCCAGAGTGTGTCATTTAATATTTCATCTGTCTCTCTGTCTGTCTGTCTCTCTCTCTCTCTCTACATCCCTGTCTTCAGATGAATGCTGCTTGGGAGGGTCTGAACAGGACATGGAGAGAAAGGATGGAGAGACTGGAGGAGGCCATGACTGCCTCTGTTCAGTACCAGGATGCACTGCAGGTCAGCATATTTTACTTTCATTTAATTTGATATAGAACCATTATTTTCTAATGAAAGTTTGTTATCTGAAGAACTCATCTGGAAGTGTCCTCCTCAAAATGTAATTATAGGATTCACGGTAAAGAAATGGCCAAGTTGCCATTTAAAATTGTACTAAAAACTGGTGCTTCATCACTTTACCGCTGTTATCAAATACAGTGGGTTACAACATTTAGCGTCGCCAAGTCTAAAATGACACCTAGAGGTGTCAAGAGGTGCCTAGAGGTACCTCTGTCAAACACGCCTCCAAATTCTTAGCCGCGCCCCCTAGAAATGTGATATTTTATTTCAACGTGTAGTGTGGCTGTTCAGCCACGGGGTGGCGATTCTTCAATATGAGTCGACTATTCGAGTCTATTACTTGTTGGTTACTTGTTATCTCTACCTGCATTGTGAGCTTGTAAATAGTTTCTTTTCAAGTTATTTTTGCACTCAAATTGTAATTATTTGTTTAACCCATTTAGGCCTAGGATTATTGACTGCTTTAACTATTGAAAAATAGCAAATATACAAGCACATGTAGATCTGCTATTTTTTTAAAATCATGTTTTTTTTTGCAAGTCTTTGAATATATCTACTTAAAAGCGAACATTTGTAACTCAAATATTTGCTTCTGGGGGGTCCCTGGAATAACATATTTTGAGATGGGGGGTCCGTGGCCAAATACCTGTAATTTTGGGGGTCCTTCACATGAAAAGGTTTGAGAACAGCATGATTTCGATTTTAGAGGAAGGATTTAGAAGTCGGGTCAAAGATCGGGTCAAAGATATTCAAAGACTTGCACTCATTTTCACAATTTTTCAAAAATAGCAGATCTACAAGCTCACAACACCTCACACTGCAAAGTGTTGTGAGCTTGCAGATTGGCTATTTTCGGCAAATACTTTAGGTGTGGAGGGGAAAAAAGAGCATACTAAGCAGTAAGCACAGAGGTTGAGGTACAAAGGGTTGTGGGGGTCCCTGCTTCATCTCTCTCTCAACTAAGGGGTCCTTGATCTGAAAACGTTGAAGATCCCTTTGCAAAACAACTCTTTGCCATCAAATCTCTTAACTCATACCCTGCCAAGCCCGAGGAACCCGAGAATTTTGGGATGTCCCTCCCTGCCACGCCCGAGGAACCCGAGAATGGCCGCCATTTTGAAAAAAAAAAAAAAAAAAAAAACATTTTTTTTTTTTTTTTTTTTTTTTGGACCCCAAAAACGTTAGTAGGCATGATAGCGATCGCGAAATTGCTTGTTTAACCCCCATACAACCCCCATACAACTCAGGTAGCAGACCTCCAAGCTCACAACAGTGTAAAACATAGTGGCTGCTATCTCATGAATGCCTGAACGGATTTCCATTCGGATTCTTTTGTTTGAAAGCTGTGAGCAATGTGGACACACGTGGTGCATTATCTAGGCATGGGTGTGCATGATCCGTGCACTATGAATTACATGGAAGTCTATGGAGACAGTTTGGCAGGATTGGAGTACGAAGGTATTGTTAAATGGCAGCAAATGAGTTAACATGTTCACAAAATGGAACTCGTGTTTTCATTTGGTAAACACAGCCATATTTTCACATGACACACACATGCATTCATTGAATAAACACAACTAGCTTTTGGCTGAACACTACCAAGCATGAACAGAACACTAAAGAGCAAAATTGAAAACACAATTGTCGAAATGGAACACACTGAATGAATGTCAATTACTCTGGTAAATGAACCAATTCCCTTTTTGTAAAATGACCCAGTGTATGCCCACTTCTCTCATAGACAAACATAAAACAGCACACAAATATGCAGACAAAACATTTTATTGACTGTAGGTCTAAACGTTTACCCCCAAACACTCCAAACAAGCCCACAACGCGTTGTGTGCTTGTAGATCGGCTGTTTTCAATAGTTTTGTGCGACAGTCTTGTATGATGTAGCATGGCTTTTCTTTACCAAAAGCCGTACACATTTGAAACTTGGAGATACAAGTTTTCTGCCCGACAGTGACGATATTTTAGTGATTATGTTGCGAGGAAAACGTTGAGCCATTACATAATAGCCATTTTGGTTAGAACTGACTGAAAATAACTTTGTACTTTATATAATAAATAATATTTTTTCAAGTGTCCAAATAAATTCAAAATATTATCAAATGATCTCGCGGCACCCCTGGACTGCCGTTGTGGCACCCCAGGGTGCCCCATCACCCACTTTGAAAACCCCTGGCCTAGAGTGCCGCATGAAGCCCTGACAGGCCTCAAAGCCCACATCTCCATAAGCCTCCTCCATGGCCTGAAGCAGTGGGACCTGGCTCTGAATTGCTCGCCTGACCCGAAAGTTTAGAGATTTGAATATTTGTGTGTTGTGGATTGATGCTATGAGATTTTATGTGAGAAGTGTGTGCAAACCTGAAAAGTGTGTCTTGACAACAAGGTGATGTGAAATTTACATCAGAGTGTAAAGAAGGAAAGTCAGAGTCTAATATGATAAGGAAATCTAAAGTAGTAACAAATTGAGTCAAGCGATTGGGGACAGAAGTAAAGGTTGTGAAAATTGTGCCAAATTTAAAAAAAAAATGTTTTAGCAATCGAAAAAAAACTGTAAGCTGATTTTGATACTATATACTGTATGTATATATATATTCTAGGGCTGGGAGAGAGAGAGAGAGAGAGAGAGAGAGAGAGAGAGAGAGAGAGAGAGAGAGAGAGAGAGAGAGAGAGAGAGAGAGAGAGAGAGAGAGAGAGAGAGAGAGAGGCGGAGAAGTCATCAAATGACAGAACGTTGTGACACAAACAATTACAAAATAATTGGTTCACACACTGTCCCAAAACAACATAAACGTGACATAATAATAATAAGCTAAATATAAGGAAACGAAAAAGACACAACTTTTGTTCACATGTTCAATTGAAATTGTTCTTTATTTGGAAACAAGGCAGTAGGCAACATTTTTCCAATAGCCTCATAAAGTTGTTCATAAAGATGTATTAGTTGTCCCAGACACCTGGACAAACATTTGATTGTGGTTTAATAATAATAATGTAATGCCATCATGGTCATAAATGTAGGCCTAATGCCTGTAGAAATCCTTCTCCATTCCTCCTCTTGTGTCAACGTCTCAGAAGAAGATGTGACAGCGAGGAGGTTTTTAGCTGGTCAGCAGGACCAGCTCTTTAAACAGATTACATTGTCCTGAGACATTCAGGGGACCTAGGGGACCTATTTGCCGATTGGCTGTCCATGTCACATGGTCACCGAGCTCATGATTGGGAGCCAGACCTGTACTGCTGTAATGAAATATTTTGTCCAGCAGGGAGCACCATTCCTTCACACTGAGCCGGTGCCTGTGGCCAGCCTGCTTGTGATAAATGAAACAGAAGAAAAGAGAGGTCTATACTTGAGTAAAAGTACAAAAGTATTGGCATCAAAGTACAAAATGTTTGTATGATTGCTTGTAGATCGGTTATCATTCTTTGATTTTCACAAGTCATTGTTGACATCATCTTCCATTTAAGCTTTATAATTAGCTTCATACTAACATTAACATTATTTTTCTTTCAATTCTAAACGTAGAGATTAGGTTATGAAAGGAAGGTGATTAGGTGATGAAAACTAGCAAAACTATAGCAGCCATTCACTTTAATCAACGCGATGCATCCAATGTAATTGTGATGAGGATGTCAAACAAACGTTAATCACGTCGTATTTAATTATACTTCATCTGTTACAGATGATTGTCCAAATAAACCGTACGTTATTTAAACTGTGAGCCATTTATAGACAATATGCAGTGTTGCCCTGGGCATCGTTGTAGGCTGTAGTAGGTGATGTGTCACACCATCTGCATACCATCTGCATTAACATATGAACTGAACGAGTATGCAAGTTGTCAATGATTTAACTCTATGACCATGATATGGGCTTTGGTGTGAAGTCATGAAAATATCGTACCCTACACAATTTACAAAAGCAACACAAAGTACATTCATTGATGAGCTGCTTCTTCCTGTCATCTGATCAGTGTCCACACAGTAGATTAATTCGAGTTGCATTTTAATATCAAATGAAACAGAGCAAAAACGATGTGCTGAATGAACCAATGCGAGTCTTTGAGAATTACAGTTAGTATCTTCACCAATAATGAGCACATTTCTAGAGACACGGTAACACATTCATTGTACTAAATGACAAGAAAGCGTATATTTAGAACGATATGTAGCAGTGAAATACCACAAGATTTTGGAAAATGCCTACAATCAATACACTTATTTGAACACCTTGGTTACATTAAGTTCTGCATAATGCGTACTTTCTGCTTTTGGTACATTTTAATACAAATACTTTTTATACTTGTACTCAAGTATCCTACATTTTGAATACAAGACTTCCACTGACATTGCAGTATTGCATGATACTTAAGTAAAGAATGCGAGTACTTTTCCCACTACTGCCTAATAAGCATGCTAGTTTTAGTACAATCAGACATCACAGATAGATTTATAGAGTAATAGGCTCTAAGGCAACTGCAAACTTAGCAGGAGTCCTCCAGGCTATGGGGGAAAGTAGCTGTTGGAAAAAGTACTCAAATGTTTTACACTTGTTTTTTTAAAAGTATCTTAAAAGTATCAATACTGCACTGTAGATGTACTCAGTTATAAGTAAAAGTCACACACACACACACACACACACACACACACACACACACACACACACACACACACACACACACACACACACACACACATACACGGGGGGGGGGGGGGAGTGACAAAATTCATAGATCTAGAACACAGACTTCATAGATATAGAACACAGAATATGTACAGTACAGTACAGTGAGGTACAGTATACAGTACAGTAAAGTACAGTAAGGTAATACGCAGTTATTACTGTTGTTTGAGCACGCCCGAGTTTTTTCAAAACTTTTTTTTTCCAAAAAACTTTTTTTTCCAAAACTTTTTTTTTTTTTTTCAAAAAACATTTTTTTTTTTTTTTTCTCCATCTGACCAGCTTATATATTGACTGTGTCAATTCTTGTTGAGAACCAAGCCTCTGACATGACCAATCGCTTTTGCTTTTGTGAAAGGGTCCCTTTCTAATTACAGAGTGAAAGGTCAAGTTAAAATGTCAAACTATTATTTACCACACTGTTTTTCAATACTTTTCGGTAATCATGACATTTTGTGAGAAAACATACGTTTACATTGCCAAAGCAAGTGTCAAAAAATTAAATAAAAACAGTCTATAAGGGAGAACATCACATGGAACATATACAGTAGGACGGTTGGAGGGGGAGCAGCTGACCATATAGGCAACCCTCTAGACAAGCTAATTGCTTCCAATACACAAGTATCTGTGCCAAACATGTTGAACCAGTTCTATTGTCCGCCCGTGTTGAATTGACGGCACACGCAGGCTTCATTGGTGTACTGAGTACATTTACTCGAGTAGGCTATTTTTATTCCACTACAATCTTTTGAAAACAGTTAGATACTTTGCAAATTTCGATTATTAGGCTATAAAGCAGGGGTCTTCAACGTTTTCAGGCCGGGGACCCCCAAACTGATGGGGAGATGGAGCAGGGACCCCCTACCACCTCGTAGGGTGGGGGGGTTGGGGCTACGACATATTTTTTATTTTAAACATGTACAAGTTACAGCGAGCAGGGTGGGCCGTACCACTACCATTTCTAAACATACTACTTATTAACTGAGAACCAATGTCAATACTATCAACAATCTGTCAATTGCATAGTAATCATGTATTCAAGATATTCAAAATGGATAGAATCATGATTTATTTTTTAACATAAATGTGAAAAATGAAAAAAAAAAATATATATATATATATATATTTTTTTGTTTTTTTAAGCAATAATTTCGCGGACCCCCTGCAGTACCTCCGCGGACCCCCTAGGGGTCGCGGACCCCCTGTTGAAGACCCCTGCTATAAAGGCATACAACCACTTCAGCCCTACATTTAGGCCATTTGAAAATACAAGCTCACAATATTGCTTAATCTGCTCAAATATTTGTATAATCTACAAATGGTAGGCTACATTTGTGAAATGACTAGACTATAGGCTCCGTTTTCTTTTTGAAAAAGATCTACAAGCTAGATTAAAGTGGTTAAGCTGATTTTGATACTATATACTGTATGTATATATATATTCTAGGGCTGGGAGAGAGAGAGAGAGAGAGAGAGAGAGAGAGAGAGAGAGAGAGAGAGAGAGAGAGAGCGAGAGGCGGAGAAGTCATCAAATGACAGAACGTTGTGACACAAACAATTACAAAATAATTGGTTCACACACTGTCCCAAAACAACACAAACGTGACATAATAATAATAAGCTAAATATAAGGAAACGAAAAAGACACAACTTTTGTTCACATGTTCAATTGAAATTGTTCTTTATTTGGAAACAAGGCAGTAGGCAACATTTTTCCAATAGCCTCATAAAGTTGTTCATAAATATTTATTAGTTGTCCCAGACACCTGGACAACCATTTGATTGTGGTTTAATAATAATAATGTAATGCCATCATGGTCATAAATGTAGGCCTAATGCCTGTAGAAATCCTTCTCCATTCCTCCTCTTCTGGTAAATGTCAACGTCTCAGAAGAAGATGTGACAATACTTTTCGGTAATCATGACATTTTGTGAGAAAACATACGTTTACATTGCCAAAGCAAGTGTCAAAAAATTAAATAAAAACAGTCTATAAGGGAGAACATGGAACATATACAGTAGGACGGTTGGAGGGGGAGCAGCATAGCTGCATCACAGACAGCCAGGAATGTGGGGGAGGGCTTTGACGCTGTTTGGGACAAAGCAAAGGTTTACAGTTGAAACACTGATGGAGTGGAGGACTTCTTAAAAAGAGTAAAACAGTACTTGCTTTTAAATAAACGTATTCAAGAGGACATACCGGTACATGCTTTTAAGCTACTTGAAGTACAAATAAAAGTAAAAGTACTCAAGTACATTTACTCAGTTACTGTCCACCGCTGGCCGCTGGCTGCTGGATGTCATAGCACCCCCTCCCCTGCTGCATAACAGTGCAGTCTGTCAGACTAACCGAAAATGTATTATTATTAGCTATTATTTGTGTTGTTGTAGGCCTAATTGAAACCCAGAAAATAGCCTAAACTGAACACATAGTGATCTATTAGCCCAAACCTCATTTGAAAAATGTCAGGAGTATATGAAAGCCTTTTAAAAATGTCTATAGCATATTGGCTATAAAACATTTATTGGTTTATAGACAAAACAAGACAGACAGACAGACAGACAGACAGACAGACAGACAGACAGACAGACAGACAGACAGACAGACAGACAGACAGACAGACAGACAGACAGACAGAATAAACAGTCCAGTGTCAGTCCACTGTTAGACTGAAATAAATCATGTCCATTATGAGCTTGCAGATCGGCTATTTCGCTTTTTTTCTCCAGTGCGTCCAGCCTCCTCTTAAGGCACGCATGTTGCTTTCATCATCATCATACCATTTAAATATTAAAACAGCGAAATTAAACAAATGTATTTGCTAATCAACATCAGACTCAGTAGCCTAAACTTGACATTTGTTTAAAAGCATTCCTTTCTCCCTGGCTTTTGTTTCAATGTTAATATTATAGATTTAGATTCCTAGGCAACCAACCAGCAGCATTGGACAATAAAGTCTACATTACATGATAAAGTTTACACCGCTCTGACTTCTGACAGTGCCTGTCAATCAGTTCACACAGCTGCAGTATGTTAGATTGAGTAGACCTCACCACATGAAAGGCAGAGGCACGCATGGACTTTTAATAGCCTAATCATAAGCTAAATGCTCGGGTCTCTCTGAACCTCGGAAATAAACGGATTTCAGGACAATGTCACAGGTCTAAAAAAAACCAAAAAAAGAATCCGAACGGGACGGAACTGGACAAGACCATTACGGGGCCACTCGGGTTTGGTTTTGTAATTTGGCATAACAAATATATTTCTATTGAATATATTATAGGCTTGACCATTTCTCTCTCTCTCTCTCTCTTCTGTTGGATAATTAGAGAAAGCGCATATATCTGACATGGCCGAACAAGGAACGCTGTCTGTCAGACAGACCCATGATGTTTACCAGGATAAGAAATAACACTAGAAAAGTTGTTATTTTGATAGAGAAATAGCCCATCCCCGTAGATAATGTCCAGAAATATGCTCCATAGGCTATAAATGTTCCGACCTTCATCTTCCAGGTGACTTTTGTTGGTGTTTCACTTCACCTCGCTAAAAACCTCCTTTTGCGGGACTCATTGAAATATGCGAACAGACGATAATAATATGGATTTGGGAGCATAGCCTAATTACAAAGCATGTCTCATTAAAAACAATATATATTTTATAGTTGAAGGGTAAATACACAGTATAGGCCTATGTAGGCTGGGAACATGACACAGTTCAGTTGAGATTTTTTTTTATTATTTTGGAGGTGGGGGTAGAATACTGTATAGGCTACAGTAGAGCTACATCACGAGTAGACATACAGCCTTTGCAGACAGCCAGGATGTGGAGGCGGGCTTTGACGCTGGGTGACGCCCTGCTCACATTGAAAGGGACAAAGCCGACGTGTGATATCGGCTGAGTGCCAGGAATGCAGTTTGGCCAGTGCTCTCATAACTGTATGCTCAATCCCTCAGGCGCCCCCTGGACTACATGATTATAAATGTTTATAATTGAGAACTGAGAGGTGCAGTAATCAATGATATATAGACACTGTGAAGTAATGACCACCAAATTGAATTTGTAAATACTAAAGTAAAATACAAATACCTCAACATTGAACTCAAGTAATTCTTAGAACTTAGGTAATACATCATTACACCAACACCAATTACATCAAATGCAAAGAAATAGTAGAATTAGTTGGCTAATCTAAGAAAAACATGGGTAGACACATGTTTTCAAACCAACAAGGAAACAAAGACAGACAAGCGAACAGCAGAGCTTTTCCATAATGAAACATGCTCTCTCTGAAACAGTGGAACTGTTATTAAGTGCTGGTAATAAGCTCATTGTCATGTGAACTGTTAACTTTATAATTATCCGTTTTAGTCCCATAGCCAGTTTTAAATGGACCCTTACAAATACAAATGAGACATTTAATTAACATTTAATGAAAAAGTCCTATGCCAAAATGTATTTTTACACCATTTAAAGTATAATTACTCTCTAGTATCTACAGTAGTCTCTTCTGTGGTTCATTTCAATTCATTTCAATCCCCAGCAAAATAGTTAAACTAATTGCTCTGCTATGCCATCTAGTGTCACTTGACTGTATTGCAGAAGATAAGCTGAAAGGACGGCCTCCTATTTTTAGACACTCCCATCTCCAGAGAGACCGGTGGGTGTCCAGAGGTACCTACAGATACCTGAGGCGACTCAATTTTCTGTGAACCACTGTACATACTCAAAAGGAAATGCTGTGTTTGTGTGTGTGTTGTTTGCAGGGCATGTTTGACTATCTGGACAATGCAGTGATCAAACTGTGTGACATGACGACGGTGGGAACAGACCTGGGCACTGTCAAACAACAGATCGAAGAACTCAAGGTATGAATAACAACATCCCTGTAATTCAAGTCTTATTGGCTTAACGGCTCAGGATGAAAGTCATAGGAGTAAATGTACAGTTACGTGCCTTGGTGTCACTGGTTGAACCAGTGACTTGTAGAGTTTCTACACTACACGGCAGAGTACAACGCAGTTATATTGCACGGAGAAGCTGACTTTGTTCCAAAAATACATGTGTCAAGTTCTCAACTAACATCTTACTGTTTTTCCCATCTACCCTCTCCTCTCCTCTCCTCTCCTCCACCCCCCGAGCAGCAATACAAAGTTGAAGTGTACCAGCAGCAGATTGACATGGAGAAGCTCTGCCACCAGGGGGAGCTGCTGCTGAAGAAGGTGTCGGACCAGACGGACAGAGACATGATCCAGGAGCCCCTCATTGAGCTCAGACACCTCTGGGAGAACCTGGGGGACAAGATCACCCACAGACAGGTGACTGTGCCAGCTTGTAGATCTGCTATTTTTGAAAATTCGTGATCATTTTTGTAAGTATTTTAATATTTTTGACCCGATTCTATAATTGTCTTCTAAGTCCTTTCATGTTTCTATGTCAGTGGTTCTCAAACTTTTTAATGTTAAGGACCCCTAGAATTATATGTATTTGGCCGCCCTTCTCAAAATATTATGTCTCAGGGACCTCCGAGTAGCAAATATTTGAGTTACAAATGTTCGCTCAAACCATTGGCGGGAAGTGACACGCCTTGAGTCCTGAAAAGTTTGAATCCTGAATCCTGAAAGGTTTTGGAAATGTAAGGTTTCCATCCGACAGAGACGATATAATACAATAAAATTATACAATATACACTGTAATGCCAGTTGAACCATGAGTTGGGCTATTTTCAAACAAAGGTATGTTTCCGTGTCTAACTCTCCATTCCTCTGTCTTGCTTCCTGAACAGCACAAGTTGGAGGGAGCTCTGCTGGCCCTGGGTCAGTTCCAGCATGCCCTGTCTGAGCTGCAGGCATGGCTGAATCACACACACACCACCCTGGACACCCAACGACCCATCAACTCTGACCCCAAGGCCATAGAGATCGAGTTGGCTAAGCATCACGTACGTGCATATTTTTATTAACAAGCATGTTCACTTCGAACCCCTTTTCCCCCTCTCCTTCACTCACTCTAAGCCTAACTCTTGATTGTCTCAATTAAGTTTGACCAAATTCAGCCACAAAGCTCTACCTTCAATATATATTTCTATTCTCTACTGTTTTTGAGCAATTCTTTCTTTTTATTTTTTTAAGATCTTTTTCTGTTGGGCATCCCTAGCCTAAGATTTAATGCTAAAATACACAACCCATTAAGGCATCGTAACACAACAATCAACCAAAAAGGCAGACTACAGTACGCAGTGTGAGTTTAATCTTGTGCTAAGCACACAACAGAAGCACACTGTGCTTCTATCTGTTTCCTAAACACTTGAACCACATGTGCATTCTGACATACGTCCTCCCATTCTCTTTCCTCCAGGTGCTGCGTAATGATGTGCTGTCCCATCATGCCACCGTGGAGGCGGTGAACAGAGCTGGCGCTGAGCTGTTAGAGTCCACTCCTGGAGACGAGGCCAGTCACCTCAGAGACCAGCTGGAGCACCTGAACCAGAGCTGGGAGAGTATGCTGCTCAAGACCCAGGAGAGACAGAAACTACTGGAGGCTGCTCTCCATCAGGTACTGTACTGAAGGAGAAACAATCTTTCATGGGATGGGGTTTCTTGCAGGCACCTTTACTTTAGTTTATTGTTGACATAAAGGTTTGTGTTTTTCATCCCTTTGAGCTTGCGTGTCTAATAAGGGACACTTGCAATTCAATAATGTTACCAGTAAGACTCCCTAATCGGGAGATAAGCGACCGTCATGTCGCATACACAAACTTTAGAAGGCAATCTTATCCAATCAGGAGGGAATATGGGAAATGGGACAGATCCATGTTGATGACATGACTTTAGAGATACTGTGTACCGCTTTGCTTGATTTTAGGCCAAAATCTGTAGGAGCAGTGTTCAAGAATGCGTTTTGCAAAAGTCCGCCTGATGTTGGCGCTAGAAGAGGGGCATTTGAGAAATCAGGGGCAGAGGTTGTGATTTGACATCCAATTTGCGTGATTTTAGGCCAAAAAGTGTTCAAAAATTTGTTTTGCAAAAATCAGCCTGGTGGTGACACTTGCAATTCAATAATGTATAAGATGTTATCCAAAAGGCAGTGGCAGTATGGATGAACGTGATCATTCTGACTCTGAGACTGTTCTTCCTCTCTCTTCCCTCTCTCCATCCCGTCTCTCCTCCTCCAGGCTGAGGGATTCCATGGGGAGCTAGAGGAGTTCCTCCAGTGGCTCAGGAGAACAGAGAGCCAACTGTCTGCTGCTAAACCAACAGGTGGTCTGCCTGAGACCGCCAGGGAGCAGCTGCAGCAGCATATGGTAAACAAAACACTTATTACACCATGACACCTACAGCAAGCAATGTTCCTGGGCATGAGCTAATAATGACTGTTTCACGAGACACTGCTTACTGTAACTGAGCGATTGTTATGCCTGTAATGTAATATACTTGCAGAAAAAGTCACCTCAACACATAACATACAAAATATTGGCCTACATTAACCATTGACACAAATATTTCATTTTGTTGCTCATGATCAAATGTAACGTCTACTGTATTTTATGTGTAAAACACAGATGCACAAATTGCACATTGCACCATAACACTAACATCATCATGCAATCTACTGTCTTGCCAATGGCAGTATGTGTGAAGTATTGAAATGGCACATCTGCACTACTGCCACATGATGCAGCATAACATGTATTGTACAGAAACAACAATTATACTGGACCAGGCTAATTTATGCTCAGTCGCACAGTGCTGTCACGCACCGAAAACAGCAGACCTAAAAGCTCACAACGTGTCGAGGATATGGCGCGTTGTGTGCACAAGGTCTCGTCTGTTTTCGGCACGCTACAGTACACTACAGTACAGTGCCGCGTGGCAAACTATTCCTAAACAATATCATAAAAGTATTTGTTTGACAGCAGAGATAAAAGATTGATCAGAGTATTAGATGACATTTCCTTGGCCCGTCCTTTCCCACAAAAAAGATACTTGCCGTATGCTGTCGCTGAATTTTTAATGGATGCCATTGTCAAAAACAAACGTTTGAAACACAGTAAGACTCCTCCTCCCATGGCTAGTGCTCTGGATGCATGTCTGTGAATGTTTCTGTATAATCCTGGTGTGTTCCAGCAACCTCTGGCTGTCTTGGACCAGCTGTATCATCTACCTACTGTACCTCTATCTTTGTCTGTGTGCCTCTCTCTCTTGGACCTGCTGTATCATCCACTGTGTCTACATCTGTCTCTGTCTCTTCTCCCTCCTCCAGGAGCTTCAGGCCCAGTTGGCCCAGCGGGGAGAACAGTACAACCGTCTGTTGGACCAGGGAGAGTCCATGCTGTTGGCCCGTGGTGGGGAGGAGGGGGGCGGTCCCGGGACTACGCAGACCCAGCAGAACCTGGCCATGCTGCAGAACAAATGGGCCAGCCTCAACACCAAGATGGATGACCGCAAGGTAAGACTGCGTTGTCCTGCCTTGCTCTGGTCTCTGTCCTTTGTTGTTGCTATTCTAATTTAAAGGAGTAGTTCACCCCCAAAATGACTTTTTTTCCCCTATTGATTACTCATGCCATTGTATTTGTCGCACTCCTAAGACAAAGAATTATATTATTGTAAATCTACCCCCATTGATTCCGGATGGGGGGGACCCGAATGCATTTGGGTCCCCATCCGGAATCAATGGGGGTACATTTATTGTAATCAAATTACTGTCTGGGTCATGACCGAAAGTATAAGGTCTCGGGTACAAGCGGCCGAAATGAGTTTTCTCAGAAGGGTGGCTGGTATCTCCCTTAGAGATAGGGTGAGAAGTTCAATCACCCGAGAGAGACTTGGAGTAGAACCGCTGCTCCTTCACTTGGAAAGGAGTCAGCTTAGGTGGTTCGGGCATCTAGTACGGATGCCCCCCGAGCGCCTTCCTAGGAAGGTCCTCGATGCACGTCCCACTGGGAGGAGACCCCGTGGCAGACCAAAGACCAGATGGAAGGATTATATCTCCAGACTGGCCTGGGAACGCCTCGGTATACTCCCAGAGGGAGTGGAGGAAGTTGTGCAGGATAAGGAAATTTGGAAGTCTCAGTTGGAACTGTTACCCCCGCGACCCGATTCCGGATACTCGGTTGAAGATGGATGGATGGATGGATGGATGGAATGCGAGAAAAAACTAAAAATATTATTGAACTCAAGTTTGCATGGCGTGAGTAATCAATGAAAAAAAGTCATTTTGAGGGTGAACTACTCCTTTAATACTTTATTTTATATAATTACTGTAAACATTTTATAAATATTGTCATCATTGCTCATCTTTGTCATGAAATGCAGTTTTGTTATGATTAGTTTTTTTGTTTTATACTCATTATTATCATTAGTAAAATATGACATTCTTGGAATGTATCAATAATTCATGTAGTTTCTCAGTAAATAACTTGCACAGTATAATTTAGTTTTTTCTCGATTGACTTACTGAGACAGAAAGGAACATTAAATTCTCCTGTTTTCCTCCTTCCTTTCCACAGGCGAAACTGGAGGAGGCGGTTTCCTTGGCGACAGGGTTCCAGACCTCCCTCCAGGACACCATCAACTGGCTGACCCAGGCTGAACAGACCCTCAACATGGCCCAGCCCCCCAGCCTTATCCTGGACACTGTCCTGTTCCAAATAGATGAACACAAGGTAATGGATATATGGCACTCAATGGTTTAGACCTGGAACGCATTATTACGTTAATCATTATTTTATGCTTTAACTATTGAAAAATAGCAGATATACAAGCTCACAGCCATGCTACGAGCTTGTAGATCTGCTATTTTTGAAAAATTAAAAAATTGGTGCAAGTCTTTGAAGATTTTGACCCGATTCTTTATAAATGTCTCTTAAATTATTTTTCTAAAGCAGTGGTTCTCAAACTTTTTCATGTCAATGGACCCTCAAAATTACATGTATTCGACCCCCATCTCAAAATATGTTGTTCCAGGTTACAAATGTTCGCTTTTAAAAAGATATGTTCAAAGATTTGCAAAAAATTAACACTATTTTTTAAAAATAGCAGATCTACAAGCTCACAGCGCAGCACTTGGTGCTGCGTTGTGAGCTTGTATATCTGCTATTTTTTTAATGGTTAAAGCATAAAATATTTTTTAAAGTCTGTATAATACAATAGTATTAGTGTAGTTGTATAACACCTCCACATGGACCTATTCCAGAAAAGATAATCAAGCATCGTCATGGCTCTCTCTCCTTGCCTCGTGATGGATAGCTTTTCTATCAAATGACTGTGTTTTCAGAGTAATAAACACCTTCAGCTATAGCCACAGTTATTAAAGCACATAGATTTATAAAGACTTTTCTTTTGTCTGTTTACAAAACGGATCATCAACAGTGCTTTACAGAGCAACAAGGGGCATGATACTGTCCTACTAACATATTAGCGTGTCTAATTCTTTATCTCATGCTTTCTCTCTCTCACTCTCTTTTTCTCTCGCAATTTCCTTCAATTTCAAAATTCTTTATTGGCATGATAATATGTTTTACATTGCCAAAGCTTACATATAACATTTTAATGTAATTAATAACCAGCAATATAGTAATAATGTGAATAACAAACAATGAGACAATGATAACAGTGATATGCAGCAGTCAGTGACTTTGTTTTGCCAGATGTGCTTGGTTCTTCTGTCCACTGGCTGTCCCTCAGTTGATCACAGCTCCACACACATTGTGCAGCCAAAAAGGTGCATTTATACGGTTCTCCTAGAACATATTGAAGTGATGGCTTATTAATTCTCTTTCTCTCTCACTCTCCCTCTCTCTCCAGGTGTTTGTGAATGAGGTCAACACCCACAGAGAACAGGTTCTGGCACTGGAGAAGGCCGGCTCTCAGCTCCGCTTCGCCAGTCTCAAGCAAGACGTGGTTCTGATTAAGAACCTGCTGCTGAGCGTCCAGGCCCGCTGGGATAAGCTGGTCCAAAGATCTCTGGACCGAGGTCGACACCTGGATGAGGCTCGCAAACGGGCCAAACAGGTACTGGCGTCCTGTATGAGATTCAGATGTTTTCACCAAATGTTCAGCACAGAATAAGGATGTTAGGGTTCATGTGGTTAACCCTAATGTTAGAGATCTTGAGACCTTTGGCTGGGCTCACTGTCAGTTTAATGCCTCAGTGTTTCTAACAGAAACATACATTATTTGAATCTTTTAGAGACAGATGCATCAAATTCTCATGATTTTCACACTCCAGTGGTATTTCAACATGAAGTGTGTCTGCCTTGTGTCATTTAGCAGCGGAAAATGCTATTCACGTCAGTGATGGAATTCTTGTCAGAGACATGAAACCATTATGTTGCTCTCTTTCTGCAGTTCCACGAGGCGTGGAGGAAGTTGACCGACTGGCTAGAGGAGGCAGAGAGCAGGCTGGACTCTGAGCTAGAGATCTCCAATGAGCCAGACAAGATCAAAGTTCAGCTGGCCAAACACAAGGTAAGGAACCATGAAGACCATGTCTGTTGTTTTACACATCTACATATGTGCACACACCTAATTTATCAATGCTAAAATGTATTTTTGTGTAGATAGATTGACATATAATAATAACTATGTACTACATTATCTCTGCCTCTCTCTCTCCATACGCAGGAGTTCCAGAAGGCGCTGGGCTCCAAGCAGCCACTGTACGACACCACGGTTCGCTCTGGTAAGGCCATGAGGGACAAGGCCCAGCTCCCAGCAGACACCCAGAACATGGACCACCTGCTGGGAGAGGTCCGGGACAAGTGGGACACCGTCTGTGGCAAGAGTGTTGAGAGGTGAGAGGGAAGAGGCTGCATTCATCCACTTCATTCATGAAAAACTTTTTTTTTAATAATAGTAATTCAAAACTAAATTTATAGGAAACCAAAAAAATATAATTTACTTGTGACCCATACAAATTGGTCCGCGACCAACTAATGGGACCCAGTGTTTGGGAAACAGTGATATACAGTATAATATAATAAAACAAAACCAATAACCAATATCACTCTCTCGCTCTCTCTTTGTCAGGCAACATAAGCTGGAGGAGGCTCTGCTGTTCTCAGGTCAGTTTGCCGAGGCCCTCCAGGCCCTGGTGGACTGGCTGTACCGAGTAGAGCCACAGCTGGCTGAAGACCTGCCTGTCCACGGTGACCTGGACCTGGTCACAAACCTCATGGACTCACACAAGGTATTTATGGTCTGCTCTTTTCTGACTGGTCTCCACTTGACAATGGTAGTCATGAACCTCCCCGGGCTGTCTGTCTGTCAGTGAGTCAGTCCGTCACACTTTTGCCCTGCTCATATCTCCACAACCGTTGCCCCCATCCATGCCAAATTTTGCACACACACTCCTTGACTGCCAAACTACAACCTCAAAGGACCCCCGGAGCCCCAGGGACCCCCAGGTCCCTGGGGGACCCCCAGATGTAAAAAATGACCAAATGTGCTCACAGGTCACACGTCACACTTTTTCCCTGCTTATATCTCCGCACCCGTTGACCCGATCCATGCCAGATTTTACACACACACTCCTTGCCTGCCAAACTACAACCTCCAAGGACCCCCAGGTCCCTGGGGGACCCCCAGATGTAAAAAATGACCAAATGTGCAAAAATGACCAAATGACCACCCCAACGGGGCTGCTCACGGGGAATTCCCGGGGACCACCGACTCCTGGTGCTCCAGAACGGATGCAAAAGTGGTGGCGCCCCCAGTGGAGGACCCCCTGCCACTGCAGCGCACATAAAATGCCATAACTCGGGCTAGGAGCATCCGGGAGAGTCTTAGGGAGTCTTACTGGTCATGAGACTATGGGTACTCGCTATTTACGTAGATGAGTGGTTCTCAAAGTGGGGTTCCAGGGGGTCCCTGGGAAAAGTAGTTAACATAGCATCACAATCATTTTATCCATTTAAAATGTTCAAAACAAAATAGCAGATGTGCAAGCTCACAGCACGTCACTTCATTCTGCACTGCAAGCTTGTACATCTGCTATGTTTTAATTCTCTTGAAATTTGAATATATACAGTACTATATATTTCTTTTCTTTTACACAAATCTTCTCTTCTGGGGGGCCCTGGCATAAACTCTTTTCAGATTCAAATACACATCAATTAGGGGGTCCTTGACATGGAAAAGGTTTGAGAGCCTATACTGACGTAGATGATAAGTGCGTTACAGTTAAGCATGAGAGCCATAAAACTCATATAAAGCACTGTCCACTCCCAGGCCTTCCAGAAGGAGCTGGGCAAGAGAACGGGCAACGTTCAGACGCTGAAGCGCTCGGCCCGCGAGCTGATGGAGACGGGCCGCGACGACACGGCCTGGGTCAAGGTTCAGCTGCAGGAGCTCAGCAACCGCTGGGACACGGTCTGCGCCCTGTCCGTCACCAAGCAGACCCGCCTCCAGCAGGCCCTCAAGCAGGTCAGAGGAGAAGCTCTTCTTTACAGCTCATACACACTGTAATACTCAACGTGTCGTAAAATGGTTGAGAACCACTGCTCTACACCGTGCTTCACTGCCATCATCTCCACCTCCCTCCCCATGCAGGCGGAGGAGTTCCGCGCGGCGGTGCAGGTGCTCCTGGAGTGGCTCTCGGAGGCGGAGCAGACGCTGCGCTTCCGCGGCGTCCTCCCCGAGGAGGCGGAGACACTGCAGGCCCTGCTGCACACGCACCGCGACTTCATGGGCACTGTGGAGGGCAAGAGACAGGACGTCAACAAGGCGGCCGGCATGGGGGAGGCCATCCTGCCCCAATGTCACCCCGACTGCATCACCACCATCAAGCACTGGATCACCATCATCAGGGCGCGCTTCGAGGAGGTGAGAGGGCCACGGACGGAGGTTAGAGAGAGTGGGGTCGATCATCACCATGCTGGCTTGCAGGGGCGTCATTTGGGGCATTGTGGCGATGGCAATTGCCACCCCCTAGTGTTCACATTAAAAACCTAACATTCTGTTATTTTATGCATATTGTCTCCAACTTTTATTGTATGCAGCCATTCATTTATTAACCACTTTCAACGTGGCATCCCGATTTTGGAAATTATAGGCGAACATTTTCAAACATTTTCTTTTTTCGTCCATAAACAAATTGTGAAAATAGTGGCTCTACAAGCTCTCGCCGCCTTGAGAGCTTGTAGATCCACTATTTTTGCTATTTTAGAAATAGGGCTTAAATGGTAACTTATTTTTTGCCACCCACGACGTAAATAACGAGTAAACGAACACATAAAGAGCTAGCCCTAAATGACCATTATAGGTCTGTAGCTGTGAGAGTGTACAAATGGATCTATTTGGTTCCATTTGTACACTCAAAGAATTATGGAGGGTCCTTGAAAGAACCACTGACTGTACCTCTCTATTAATCAATAATTCTGCATCCTTCCAGGTGCTGACGTGGGCCAAGCAGCACGAGCAGCGCCTGGAGACGGCTCTGACGGAGCTGCTCAACAACGCCAACCTGTTGGAGCAGCTGTTGTCATGGCTGCAGTGGGCTGAGACCACACTGGTCCAGAGAGACACAGAGCCCCTCCCCCAGGACATCCCTCAGCTCAAAACACTCATCTCAGAACACCAGGTCAGCTACTGCATGTAATCAACTCCACCAACGTTTTGTTCCTATCTTGACTTTACTAGTGCAGTGTTTCTCAAACTTTAAAATGCCAAGGTCTCGCCTTAACTCTGACAGTGTACAAACGGAACCGAATGAATTCTAACAGGATTCATTTGGTTCCATTTGTACATTTGTTGGTTCCAGTGTACTAGTGAGATTAGTGTTTCTGAAACTGAACACGTCTTTGTTTGTCCTCAGGTGTTTATGGAGGAGATGACGAGGAAGCAGCCTGACGTGGACAAGGTGACGAAGACGTACAAGAGGAAACCAGCCGGCCCTCCCAGTAGCCTGGCTGAGAGGAGGGGAGCGCGTAAGTCTCCCTGCTGAAAGGACAACTTTGGTTTTTTTTACAACAAGGGTTCATATTTTAGATTGTAATTAGAGAAAAGAAAAGATGAGTGTTCAAATGTTTTCATTTACTGCCTTCTATCGTTTTAGCGATTTTAATGATTTTGATTTCATTGGGTTGGGGCATGCACAAGTGACTAAATGTCACAATATTTAGCCACCAATTCTCAAGATGCACCGCAATCTTGAATCTTTCATGGGCAGATGTGACTTATGGAGGCTAGTATAGTGTTATTTTAAATAGTGATAAAGAAATCGCTGGCTTATTGTGTCTAAAAACACAGTTTAGCCACTTGTACGCATGCCCCCACCCACTGAAATCTAAATCGCTAAAATGGTTGTGTTTTCTTTTCTCTAATTACAATCTAAAATATGAACCCTTGTTGTAAAAAAACAAAGTTGTCCTTTAAAGCTATACTATGTAACTTTTCGGCGACCCCGGGCGAAAAACTGCCGAAAAAAGCATTACCGCTACTGACCACTAGTTGAGCAACTTACACAGTATAGCTTTAACCTATAAAGGCTGACTTCTATTTAGTTAGCACCTAATAAGTCATCAAAAGTCATCAAACCAACTACCGGCTGAATGATGTGGAATAAAGACAGCTGTGGTGTATCTCTCCTCTTGCTCCCTCTACAGGTAAAAACCAGCAACAGCAGCAACAGGCAGCCATGCAGGTTGCTGGGGCCAACCCGCGGCTCAACCAGCTCTGTGCCCGGTGGCAACAAGTTTGGCTGCTGGCACTCGACCGCCAGCGCAAACTCAACGACGGTCTGGATAGACTCGAGGAGGTGCTTATTTCATACACAATTTTATCAGTTGTTTCCATTTATGTCACATATATCAATTTCAGCTGTGGAGGATTTATTTACCCATGCTGTTCTCTCTCTCTTTCTCGATCTCACTCGTAGCTGAAAGAGTTTGCCAACTTTGACTTTGACGTGTGGAGGAAGAAGTACATGCGCTGGATGAACCACAAGAAGTCTCGTGTCATGGACTTCTTCAGGCGCATCGACAAGGACCAGGACGGCAAGATCACGCGGCAGGAATTTATCGACGGCATCCTGGCCTCAAGTAAGTCCAAATTATCGACTGGTGGATTTCATAGGCAATCTTTTCTTCTCGCCACAACGTCGGCTCACCAGTTAACGGCTTCCGTGGAGTTCCTCACTAATATTGATGGGAATGTCCTCAACCGAAAGACCATCTGATTTGAAGAAATCACTGATTTCTTTAGCCTTGTCTCTCCACCAGTTAGCGGTTACATTTGGCAGTTTAGGACTGGCATCTGGCTGTCGTCCGTACTCAGCTGATCGTTTGCTGTCCTCTCCTGTGCAGAGTTCCCCACCAGCAGGCTGGAGATGACAGCGGTGGCAGACATCTTTGACCGAGACGGAGACGGTTATATCGACTACTACGAGTTCGTAGCTGCTCTGCACCCCAACAAGGACGCCTACAGACCCACCACCGACGCAGACAAGATTGAGGACGAGGTGAGCAGGGTCCCTGCTTTTGTAGCAATTATTTCTATAATTACTACAAAACCATTGTCCAATCATTTTGGGCATAAAGAAGTTCAAGGATAAATGTAGGTTTGGTTTGATAATGATTTACCTGCATGTTCACATCATGTAAGGTAGCCTACTTTACATTAACCTACTTAAGATAATTTTCCATTTGTATTAAACAATTTGGACAAAATAGCCAATTTTAGACTGAGGTGCCCACTCTTCCTTAGTGCCCATTCTTCTCGTATCCGCTAAGGCAATACATTTTTAATCCTGGCCCAGGATAAAAATAAACGATGCAATAATGGTAAATGTTTATAATGATGATAATGGTATTTCTTTTCTCACATGCCCTCTTGTTTTCCTGTACAGGTGACACGGCAGGTTGCCCAGTGTAAATGTGCCAAGAGGTTCCAAGTAGAGCAGATTGGAGAGAACAAGTACCGGGTGAGTCCACTGGTGTGGCGCTACGAGTAGAGTTCACTGTACAGTGAAATGCAAACTGTTTAGTCTAATTGTATTATTTCAGTTTAAACGTTTGATGAATATTGAATCTGTTTGATATTTCCCAACAGCTGAATTAGGAACATTCATCGGTAGTGGACTGGTTGTCATTAGTGTATCTGTTGAATGGTGTAATTGATCTTACTTGTTGTAATCAGTGTTGTCAGGTTCGGGCTGCATTCATTCACTGCATCATCAAGCACCAATTAACCACTCGCCCCTTTCGGCATTAAAGTGTCAGTCGGTCATCTTCATGTGTGTGTGTCTACGTGTACCTCTCACAACATCATGTGCTCATGGTGTATTCCAGAGGTGTCTGAATGTATAATAACAGTGACATGTCATCATAACATTCACATAACATGTTGTGTTACATCTCACAGCACTGCGGCTGTGCATCACCATGACACTAATATCAGCCATGTCGTAAATGTAAAGCCTCTGTCATACTTTGTTGCACACAGGTGTCACGCAACGACTATAGCAGATCTACAAGCTCACAAGGCGTCACAGAGCTGCAGGCTTGTAGACCATGCTATTTTACTGTGTGCGACACCTGTGCACAACTAAGAACAAATCAGGCTTAAAGGTGTGGATGCACATTGACCCTCCAGGTACAGTACTTAGCAGGCATATGGCAGCATTGTTAGCGGTGCTTCGGCTACAGTAGACCCACGGTATTCAAATAAGTCAAAGTCAACTTGGCCAAGATAATGCAGTAGTGTTCAAAAAGTAGAAAGTAGGGAGTGCCCCCGGTGGCTCACCTGGTAAGAGCGCATATCACATAAATAAGGCTGTAGTCCTTCCCGCAGCTGGCCCAGGTTCGAGTTCAGACAAGGGCTCTTCACTGCATGTCATTCCCTCCCACCGGTCCTGTCTCCCTCTTATCTCACTATACAGTAGCTATCAAGAATAACAGAAATGAAAAAAAAAAAAAGAAAAGTACAATGCAGAAAGAATATGAAGATTTCATTCAGATGATGTAGTATTATAACATAGCTGTTTTCTAATAGCAAACCCATTATATAATGTGACCACATATAGGTATTCGTTTGTACACTCTCAGTCTCAGAGTTATGGTGGTCTGCAGCCTACCACTGGTGCACAGTATTCACACTTAGCCTGGGCTCTCAGTGTGCATCTACTGTAAGTAGCATTATGCTGCGGCTGTAAACACTTCCAACAGCTTGTTCTGGACCGTTGTCTCTGCCTCCATCCTTCATCATTATCCATTGGGTAATGATACCCATAGTGTCTTACTACAGCGACACAGGGGACACTAATTGCACCCAGATTTTTCTCGTCATTCATGTTGTCTTTCAGTACGCCTCTCCTTTGTTTGTCTGTGTCTACGTGTGCGTTTGATGTTTCCATCTGGTTTCACCGTCTCGCTGACTGTCACTTCCATCTCTCCACACGTGGCAGTGTTTTACGTCGCATTCTCACTTCACCGTCATAGCATTCACATGCATTCTTGTCCACTGCTTCTCTTCACATGCACAGCTATGCTTGTGCAGGATTGGAATACAAATTAAACCAATAGTATAAATTATGGCATATAGAACAGACTTTACATGCATAATGCCTTTATGTGCACAAAAGACCGAATAGAGCTGTAGTCAATGTCACTACTGTTGTTTCACTCTTTCTCTTTTTCTTTCTCCTTGTGTCTCTCCTCCTCCGGATGCTTAATTGTAGTTCTTCCTTGGAAACCAGGTAAAGTGACTCCCACGTCCGTGATCGGACATCTGAGACCTGCTTGCTGCTCTTCCTCCAATAGAGTGCTCTCAATTGATTTAATGCCCAAATAGATAAAATATATTAAATAAAAAAGAAGGTCAGCTATTGTCCTTTTAAAAACTGTCCTCTAATGACATGTAGGGACACCAGGTTGAAAGTGGTCACGGGTGTGAAATACCACTGTGTCTTATGCCTCTTAGGCAGCACAGACCACCAGGGAAATTTCACACCATAAGATGCAGCCTAAATGTACGTGGGTGGAGCACTCCATTGTTGGTTTTGTGAGCCTGTGAGCAGGTTTCGCTGTCCAATTGTGCTCTTGGTGTGATTTGTTTTGCGTGGAGAATGACAAATTGCGCGAAATGAGATGGATGACAATGATATGTCTGAGGTGGTAATTAGTGGTGAGGCGATCTTCTGTGCCTTAGAGCTAGAGCGCTGGGAACAAAATCAAACTGCTGGGGGACCAAACTCAGCAGAAAATCTGCTTGGGTGGACTGCTTTTGCTGTGGGTATAGAAAAACAAAGTGTTGTAAATTATTTCTGAAAATGTACCGCATAACATGGAAGATGTCTGTGGGGGTGCGCTGCATCAGACAGACAATGCTGTAGACCATTGGTTCTCAAAGTGGATTCTAGGGACTCTGTGGGTTCCTTTAGGGGGTTCTAAATTGACCGCCTCAGAGGGTTCTAAATTGACCCATACAAGTCTGTAACTCTGACAGTGTACAAATGAAACCAAATGAACCCTGACGGGTTCATTTGGTTCCATTTGTACACTGTCAGAGTTAAGGGGAGACCTTGACATTTGAAAGTTTGAGAACCACTGCTGTAGACAACAGATCAATCAAGTGAATTATGCATGTATCGTTTAGTGATTACTGCATGCATGGAGTCTTGTGCTCAAGGTTTGGGGAAAGGGCCGCTTGGTGTGTGAAGGCTATCAGTCGTTTGAAGCTCGCGGACAATGTGCCAAGAATTGTTAACTCACTGAATTCCTTTTTCTCATTACCCCCCCAACCCCCTCATTCTTTATCCTCTCTCTCTCTTCCACTCTTGTCTCTGCTCTTTCTCCAATCACTCTCTTACCTTGGTCTGTCTCTCCTCTTTTCCATCCATCTTCCTCCTTTCTCGCCTATTCCATCTTCACCTCCGTCCTGCTCTTCCTCTGCGCCCGTGTGCCATCAGTTCGGAGACTCCCAGCAGCTGCGTCTGGTGCGTATCCTGCGCAGCACGGTCATGGTGAGGGTCGGCGGTGGTTGGATGGCCCTGGACGAGTTCCTGGTCAAGAATGACCCATGCAGAGGTTAGTGGTGCTTGCGTACACACACACACGCACGCACGCACGCACGCACGCACGCGCGCGCGCGCGCGCGCGCGCGCGCACACACACACACACACACACACACACACACACACACACACACACACACACACACACACACACACACACACACACACACACACACACACACACACACACACACACACACACACACACACACACACACACACACACACACACACACACACACACACACACACACACCCATATATGATATATATTTTCACCCAAAGACTTTCATTGCACAAATGTGTCTGACAGAAAATGAAAAAACACTACTAAGTATTCTTTGTCGAAGTATAAATGACCTGTTACCTATCCACTTCATGCCTTGTGGCATATAAGGCCTTCGAAGTACAAATTAGCCTAAATTAACACTCGCATGCATTTTTAACCACTTTAGCCCTATATACTTTGTCTTTGATGAGGAGCGGAAAAAATACCCGGTCTACGAGCTCACAAACGCGTTGCATCGCAATGCGTTGTATCGCAATGCGTTGTATCGCAATGCGTTGTGTGAGCTCCTAGATCTTCTGTTATCGCTTTTAAAAGTTATATTAGTTATATTATAACAATAAATAATGTAATAAATCATATATTATCATAATGACATGTCCAAAATAGGGACGGCAGGTTAAAAGTGGTTAAAGGAATAGTTCCCAAGCCAGTACTTTGTTGACCGACGGAGTTTCCAGTAGGAGACTCAAAAGAGTCTCCTTTGAGTCTCCGCCGGTCATCAAATTATTGGCTTAGGAATGCGATTGAAGGCTTCATGGGGTGTGTAATTGATACACAGGAGTATGCGGAGGGGAGCACGGACCGGCCAGTCGCCTGCTGAAGTTGTCATGAGAGTTAACTAACTGGCTGATGCCCTGACCCATACTTTCTTGCAGTGTCCGTGTCTGACAGTGTGTCAGCACCCAAGGAGCTTGTCCTTTTTCTCTCCAAACACTCTTGCTGTCTCTATTCTCGTTCTTCCATTTGTTTATTTATTTATTTATTTAGTATTTTTTTGGCTTTTTCTGCCTTCATAGTGAACAGTAGTCTGACAGGAAATTGGGAGAGAGCGATCGGTCGGTCGGACCCCGAACCCGCATTAGCAGCCTAGGTGCCTGGACCCAGGCCTTGTGCTTCCATTCCAAGTATTTTTATTTTCCCAGTGAAAGAGGGTAGCCCAGTAAGCCCACACTATATAGCCATCTGTAAGAGCGCCTTAACCGTCTTTCTGTGTGTCTGTGTGTCTCTGTATTTCCAGAGCTAATTTCGCAACCTGGCTGATCAACAGCTATATTTCTTATGCTCACATGTCACCATGGTAACATGGAACCCCACTAATCTTTATATCACTTATATATTATTATAATAATGGACATCAAAGGGGCTCAGACTCTATGAAGTCATAGCTACATTATAACTTAACTGTTTGGCCCTCTACCACCTAGCTAGCCTCTTTCGGAGCCAAGTCGTGTGTAAGCAGAAGTGGATGGCAGTCAAATCGGGCTGAAACCTTGGCCAATGATGGAGTCATATAGTATGTCATGGATACGTCAGAGATTGGCCACATGAAGTCTGTTATTAGACTCCATCTTGTTTTTTTCCCCTGGTCGTTCCTTTCTCTCCCCCTCATACACTCCTGTCCTTTTATCCCTTGTCTTACCCTCTCATCTTCTTTTAACCCTGTCACACTCTCCCTCACCCCCTCCATCTGTCTTTCTTTGTCTCTCACACTCTCTTCAGTTCCACTTTATTTTCTTTATCTGTACCTCAAAAGAAAAGCAATACTATTGCATGGTGCATGATCCTCAGATCTCTCCTTCTCCCTTCCCCTGTTCTTCTTCCCTCTCTCTCTCTCTCTTCCCTTCCTTTTTCTCTTTCCCCAGTGCAACACCCTGGACTTAAGATCCTTCGCTGCGATTCCAGTAGCTCCATTTCATCTCGTATAGGTTGGACTCCTCTCTCTCTGTCGCTTTCGTGCGAGCGTTCTTTACTTCCTCACTAACTCTGTCTTCCCGGTTTGGTCCCCCAACCCCATCTTTGACATCCTGTCTCTATTGGCTCTGTCTGAGTTCTCATCCTTCCTTAATTCTTTCTATTTATACTTCTTATACGTTCACCATTTTCTCTTTCTCACTGACTCTGTCCTTCCCATTTCCCTGTTTTTCTGTCTCTTCCTCTTCTGTCTTTTCTTTCTCTCTCTCTCTGTCCTTCCTCTGGTTTGGTTTGATGGTTTGGGCTTGTTGCTGTGCCTTGCTGACTGTGACCACTGGACTAATGTTATGGATTAATGTCCCCGTACCTTCTTCCTATCCCTGTCCTATATTCCTGTCCCCGCCATTGTCCCTTATTCCCAGCTTTCTGCTCGTGCTAGCTCTGGATCTTGTTCACAGTTTTTATTTTACGCATTTTCAGAGGTCTGACACTCAGTCTGATGGCTCAGTCTGGACCTGTGTGTGTCTGTGTGTGCCTGCATAGGTAACCCCACTTTTTCATGTTTCTCACTGAAGGTGTGTTGGTCCCAGAAGTGTTTACTTGTAGCCTGTGTGTGTACGTGTGTACACCTGCCCACTGGCTTACAGTACAGTGTGCGTATGCATGTCCTCAGACAGTCTCGTCTAAAAGGGGCAGTAGTAGCAGCAGTCAACCACTATGTGTTTATCAGGGTGTGTGTGTGTGTGTGTGTGTGTGTGTGTGTGTGTGTGTGTGTGTGTGTGTGTGTGTGTGTGTGTGTGTGTGTGTGTGTGTGTGTGTGTGTGTGTGTGTGTGTGTGTGTGTGTGTGTGTGTGTCTCTCTCTCTCTCTCCATCCCACCATGAGCATGCGATTACTTCACGTTGTCTCTTGTTGTCCCTCAGTGACAGTCACCCCTGGCTATTTCGGCTGTCGAATAGGTACCTACCTCTCTCTCTCTGTCCGTCCGTCCATCCATCTATCCATCCATTTAGATTTTAAGCATTCATTTTCACTTACCAAACGCCGATGTCATCATCTTTATGTTTATATATGGGGTGTGTGTGTGTGTGTGTGTGTGTGTGTGTGTGTGTGTGTGTGTGTGTGTGTGTGTGTGTGTGTGTGTGTGTGTGTGTGTGTGTGTGTGTGTGTGTGTGTGTGTGTGTGTGTGTGTGTGTGTGTGTGTGTGTATGTGTGTGTGACTGTGTCTGTGCGTTCGTGCGCGCGTGTGTATGTAATATATATAACTGTTTGTCCTGGGGTTGATGTCAGTCTTGTCTTTGTGCCAGAGTCTACATCATGCTTCCCTCATTCACTCATACCAGTGGGGCATGGCCCACCCCGGTCTTGATGGTATAAATGATGACCAAAGAAAAGTTTGAAAATGCATGTCCAAGTTACGGAAGCCAAGGTTTGAAAATGCACTGAGCTGTGTTTTTGATGCGGTGATTATTCACATTTTGCTCTTCATTAGCATCACACTGGCAGCTGTACTGAACAGCCTAAGCTATTATGGTTTACAAGATTCCTATAGTTTTCTTTTATTTATTTGTTATTTAATTTTGAGACCAAGAAAAACTAAAAAAAGAAAACATCAGATAGTTGATTAGAATCTCTGAAGCAAGAAAGAAACAGAAAGATAGAGAATTGGACCGTCCAAGACCTGGGCGTGTCCGGCCTGGGTTTCTAATAATGCTGCTAGCTTCCAACGTGGCTCCTTTTAAAATGTTGATGGCTGGTTAGTTGGGGGACCCAATTACAGGGTGCACCTGGCTGGCGTGGGGGACATAATTGCAGGGTGCACCCATTTAATTGACTGGCCTTGCTGTTCCGTTGCTAGGGGCGATCGCTGTGAGGGGTGTGGCTAGGATCTGCTAGCTGACCACGGCCCACAGTTGCACGGCTGCTATGGCTAGCCGCTAGCTCCTGTCTGGTTCCTTTCCTTACTTTAAGCCTGAGTTATACTTATTTGCGCGCGGGTGTCATGCACTGAAAATATCAGATCTACAAGCTCAGAGTGCATCACTACATGACGGGTTGTGAGCCTGTAGATCTGCCATTTTCAGTGTGCTGCACTCGCTCAACTAAGTATATGAACTAGACTTTACTTTGATATCCATCTCCATTCTCTCTCTATCCGTCTTTTACTCCTGTACTTCATCTCTTGTTTCTCTCTCTGAATGCTTTCTCTCGCTGTCTCTATTCTACATTTCTTCTGCACTTCCCTCCTCTCTTCTGTTGCGTTTATCTCCTGTTACCTTCTCTATTTCCTCTACCTTTCTCATTTTCTTTTCCATCTAATTCAGTTTGTGGCTGGCTTCTCTGGGCTTGAGTGTTGTGTGCTGGGGCTGTTGCACCTTGTTCAGGAATGCTGCCAAGTGTCTCTGGGGGAAACCCTGAATATCTGCAGTGGTTTCCCCCCACAAATAATCAGGCATGGCCCCACATACTGTATACCCTGTAGAGCTAAAACACGATTGGCAAAAGGAAAGACTGGCATTGAGATTATTTAAATGTAGAGCATTTTTGTTTATGAGAGAAGAGAGGCAGTGCTTTTGTTCCTACTGTCCTCTTTGTTGAAAACTGTGGCCCTAACCCACCATGCTTAGGTGAATTGTTTATGTTTAGCATTTTGAAAATAATACGCAACGAGTGCAGCCGTCACTCTGTAATGTGTTATTAGAAGAAAAACTATTTGGAGACACTCACGATGATTGCTGCTGGTAAGACGCTGCACTCTCTCACCAACTTTGTAACTGCTACCGTGTGGGAGCTTGAACTTTTCGGCTAGCTCTCCCAACGCAATTGCAAAGGCCAAACATGCTGTATGCTTCACTCTTGTCTGTGTTTCTTACAAACAAGCAACGTTGCATAGCATGATAGAGCACCACACATCTGCTTGAGAGTGAAGGGGTGTCTCCAAAAATGGGTCAAGAGATTTGCGGATGACGCGCGTTTGTTGCGTATTGCACTAATGTCAAATGAAACGCAGACAGACACACACTCGACACAACACTCGCTCACCTCTCCCCTCAAAACGTGTCCAATTCATGATTCCCCGAACACCCGATCCATGCCCTTTCCTTAAGCCCCTGCACTACCTCTAAACACACGTGCACTCACAAAACGAACGTGCACTGACTCCGAGGTGGGTTAACGTCGGGGGAAGCACTGACTCTCTCACCTCACTCTGCTCGCTGCATCTGCTGACACCTAGCTGGAGGAACCGCCGTTATTTTGTGAACACACACTGACTTGTTTGCCTTCCTTTCCCTCCATCTGTCTCCATCTGTCCTCTTCCCTGTTTCTCCATCCCTCTCTCTCTCTCTCTCTCTCTCTCTCCCAATTCCTTTCATCTCTCCAGCCCGTGGTCGTACCAACCTGGAGCTGCGGGAGAAGTTCATCCTCCCAGAGGGGGCCTCCCAGGGCCTGGCGGCCTTCCGGTCCCGGGGCCGACGCTCCAAGCCGGGCTCCCGCACTGCCTCCCCCACCCGCTCCTCCTCCTCGGCCTCGCACAGCGCCGCCAGCTGTGCCTCCGTCCCCTCCGCCCCTGCAACACCCACTGCCTCCGCCTCCTCCAGGGTGAGTGCTGCTACTGCCACCGTGGCTCCTCGGTGGAGCTGAAATACTGACATTGAAATAGATTTTTTCTCTCTGTTGGGTGAAATCATTTGAAGAAAATCATATGAAGAAACAGTAAATCATATGAAGAAACAGTGAGGACAGTGGCTAAAAAAATATATTTTTGTACATTTGAGGAAATGCATTTGAATCTCTAAGGTTGCAGTTTACAGTTTCCTACCAGATTATAAACGTTTCCAAAAAATACTCACGCTGACAAAAATAACACTCTGATTCACACGCTAACTTTGTGCTGCACTAAAAACCAGGTGAACAACATGTGCGTTACACTACAGTGAGCTACAGTATATGACCAGAGAGAGCATGTGGGCCGTGGCCCAGTTCTGTCATTGTGACCGTCCCCATGGTGTGTCTGTCTTTCATTGTCACATGCAGTTCTCATGATGAGATGAGCAGTTTAAAAGAAATCTCCCAGTTCCCACAACCACAAAACCATAGTTTAGAATCAGAGCCATAATCATTAATATTATTGTTGTTGTCGTCTGACGTTAGTGATGTATTGGATTTCTTGTTTGTCTGAGTGTGTGCGCTTGTGTGTGTGCGTGTGTAAGAGAGTAAACACATGTATCTGTCTCATTGTTCAATGGTTGCCATCCTCCTGTTGTTGCATGCCATGTCAAATTCACCACGTCCTCAACACTGAGAGATTTTTATTTGTTGTTCTGTTTCTTTGTTGTTTTTCTTTCATCTTTTTTTTGTCCTTTCCCCCGATCCCTTCATCCAACCTCTGCTAACCTTGGCTTTTAAAACGTTCATCCTTGGCTGTTTGGTTCTGTCATTTAAATACACACAACAACAACAACCCTGATCTCCTCTTGCACAAAAACAAAATGCGCTACGCTGCGTTGCTACCTACCTTCCGGCTTCCCTCTCCCATGCTTCCTTACAATCTTCCATACATCTCTACCTCCTTTGTTTTCTCTCTGCGTCTTTACCTCCTTCCTTCCTTCCTTCCTTCCTTCCTTCCTTCCTTCCTTCCTTCCTTCCTTCCTTCCTTCCCTCCCTCGTTCCTTCCTTCCTTCCATCCCTCCTTCCTTCAATACTTCTTTTCTTCATCATTACCTTCCTTCCTTCCTTCCCTCCCTCCTTCCTCCCTTCCTTCAATACTTCTTTTCTTCATCATTACCCACCCACCTCCATGCCTTCCCTGCCCCCCTTCACTCCTCACTCCTCACTCCTCACTCCCCATCCTTCCTTCAGTCCTCCAATACTCACTCGCGTGACTATGCCAAGCCCTGGCTGGCACACAGTAAAACTCCAACGCCAACCAAGTGCCACTGCTGCCCAGATCACGGCCTGGGCCACACCACACCTGGGCACGAGGTAACGCACTCACCCTTACCCACTCCCAGACCCTCCAACCTAGCCCACCCCTTCACCTTTACCCTAAAAACGCTCAGCACCACCCCAGCCCGCACACCCTACTGAGCTGGCTAACGCAACTAACTCACACACTGTATAATAATAACGATTAATAATAATGATGATACAAACAGTTTATATAGCACTTTTCTAAGTACTTAGTTGCTTTACTGACTCCCAGGTGTTCAGTAGTAGCACACCGATCACAAGGCAAGACAATCATTTCCAATTCTTACTGTAAATTAGAAAGACTGCCGTATTACTGCTAAATTAGTGAACAGCCAACCACTGCCATTTGTGACAATAATGCTAGAGAATCCAAGACATCGCACAGTAGCACTCCCTCTTTAAAGAAGCGGGAGTTCTACTGTGATGCAGACATTATTGAACTTACAGCACATACACAGAGAATTTATTGGGATGGATATATAAATGTATTTGGGGAAGATGAAAATAGACAAAGATTTTACGTTCAAAATGTGAGGAATCTTTATCATTTTCACTCCCCCAACGTCCATAGATTTAGTGTGAAACAAACCTAGCTCTTGTCGTAGGAGCTAGATTGAAGTGGTACTGTGTTTGATGTGATATTTAGTAACTATATAGAAATGTATAGATATTGTATGGTGGCACGATGATTAGTGTGTGTGTGTGTGTGTGTGTGTGTGTGTGTGTGTGTGTGTGTGTGTGTGTGTGTGTGTGTGTGTGTGTGTGTGTGTGTGTGTGTGTGTGTGTGTGTGTGTGTGTGTGTGTGTGTGTGTGAGTGAGAGATATTACTTTAAATATGATTCTCATGCAACTCCCACACTGGGTTGTTGTCTGATTTGTGGAATTTTCCATGTTCTCCTCTAGGGGGCAGCGTCTGGGTCCAAATTGAAGAGACCAACCTTCCACTCCAGCAGGGGCTCGTTGACAGGAGAAAATGGAACTTCACACACCAGCACCAAACGCACTGGTGAGTTATATATACACACGAGGGCCGCGCTGCGAGCTTGTAGATCTGCTATTTTTGAAAAATCTTGAAAATTAGAATTTTGACCCGATTCTATAAGTTTCTTTTGAATCCTTCTAAGGTTTTTTGAAAAACCTATGTTTCTATGTCAGCAATCTGGCCAGCCATCGTCAAAGAAAAGGTCCTTTTCTCTTAACTGGAGCTCAGTTAGTCTGTTCTTGAGAGACTACTATGTCAGTGGTTCTCAAACCTTTTCATGTGAAGGACCCCCAAAATTATATTTATTTGGCCATGGACCCGCATCTCAAAATATTTAGTTCCAGGGACCCCCCAAATTTGAGTTACAAACGTTCGCTTTGAAAATACATATATTCAAAGATTTGCACACATTTTCACGACTTTTTCAAAAATAGCAGATCTACAAGCTCGCAGCGCGGCACTCGGTGCATCTGCTATTTTTCAATAGCTAAAGCAGTCAATAATCCTAGGCCTAAATGGGTTAAAGGAGAGGTTTAAACCTGAGTCAAAGAAATTGAGGCAACACATTTGACTCAGTTGTCCTGCATTTGAGACTCTGCCCGTCATCAAATTATTGTCTTAGGAATGCAACAAAAACAAAAAAGAAATCTCCATGAATTCAAGGCTTTGTGTGGTGTGTAACGGATAGAAAATAAGTGATGTTTTGGGTGAATTACTCTTTCAATGTGGTTAATGACCCTCTGATTTTATGTAATACAATTTTAGATATTTCTTTGTAGATTTTTGTTTTGTCTGAGCTTGTAAGTGCAGGTAATAGTTGTGAATACTGCAAAAAACACATTAACAGCTTTAGGTGTAATCACTAATTTCTGTAATTTAATGTGGTTAATCACCCTCTGATTTAGTTTATTTTTGTTTTGTCTGAGCTTGTAAGTGCAGGTAATGATTGAACGAACCCTGCAAAAATGCATGAACAGCTTATTTATTTCCTCCTTCCTTCCAGACCCAAAGCGAGCGGCCGCCACCGCCAGTGGTCCAGCGAGCCGGGCGGGCAGCAGGGCGGGCAGCCGTGCCAGCAGCCGGCGGGGCAGCGACGCCTCGGACGCCTCGGAGCTGCAGGAGTCGCGCTCAGTCTGTTCGGACACCTCGGACACCCCGCGGCGCCCTGGCGGCGGCGCCAAGCCCTCCAAGATCCCCACCATCTCCAAGAAAGCCCCCAGCCCCAAGACGCCCGGTTCTGGGAAGAAATAAAGCAACCCCAGAGCGAAACGGAGGTAGAAAGAGAGACAAGGAAAGACAGGGGGTCATGTGACATGTCATCCATTCAACTGCACATAAACCCTCCTGGCTCTGGGGTTGACATAAGACCACCCCCCCTCCCCCCCAGACAGGGTAATATGGTCAGACATGCACAGAGACAAGACAATGATGTTGAAAGGTCAATACAACGTACCAACATTTGATCCAAATGTCCCATCAATAGGGCACTCGGTGGCACGGATGCATTAAATGGTCAATGACATCAAAAAGGGGTTTGGGGATAAGGGAGGACTTTATCCTTCTTATAGTCACTACAAAATAAACACACACAACAGAGGAGTCAGTGGTGGGGGAGGAGGGGTCTGCTCTACGAGCCGAGGTTTGTGCACGTGAAACAACAGACTCAAAAACCCAAACAAGACCGACTGTCCCCTTTAAGAACAGACCCGAGTATGCCTCCCCTGTCTTCTGCGTTCTCTATCTCCTGTTGGAGCCATTGGTGAATCTTCTAAAGAGACATTCTAGAGACTCTTGCTGCGGGGACTCCATGGCTGTGGAGAATTGAGAAAATAACCAACCAACTTGACATGATGCTGCCTTACTTTAGTGTTACGACATTTCTGTCCCCGCGAGGGAAGATCCGGAGAGCAAAGAGATTTCTATGGAAACCGCTTCATGTTTCTACGACACTGACACACAAATACACACACCGTGAAAAGAAAACGATACACAACACATTTTTACACAGAGGTGGTTTAGGGTGGAGGAGAGAGGAGATGTCACCACACCACAATGACGACAAATACAATAAATAAATTGAAATAAAAAGACATTCAGGATGGAAAAAAATAAAATAAATGAATTCTGGTTTATTATTTTGGTCTGTGGCGGTCTGATATGCAACGACTGCCGTGTCAGCTCCTTGGGACCGGTTGGCTGAGTGGTTGGCGGAGGCAGGAAAAAAAACGACGACACCTCAGCATATCTGTGGGTGCGGAGAGCATGCCATGGCAAGACACCGTGTGTGGATTGCGGGAAGGCAGAGAGAACACAGAACGAACACAGAACTCTCGGAGGAAAGGGAGCTGTCTCTCTTTATTTCCGTCTGACCGCGTCCGTCCGACTGACCAACTAACCTCAAACCCAGAGGGGCTGTGGTAGCGGCGGAGGTGGCAGGGGTGCTACAGCTGAGGAGGGAACACATGCACACAGACGCGCAGGGAGAAAGTCCCCTCGACCACTGGAACGTTTGGAAGCTCTGCCCGTGTGCGTTTGGCGAAAAAACTACGGACTCTCACAACTAACGGCACATTAGAGACAGAATACATCAACTGTAACCATAACGTCTGACTTTTTTTTTATTATCATTAAACGTCAGACACTCAACTAACAGCACATTAAACTCAGTACATGTCAAGTGTAACCCCTAACGTCTGATACCGGTTAAGAGTTTGACAACCAGCGCACACTAACTATCTCTCTCTTAACTCCACCTTGAGCCCACATGCCCCCCTCGTGTGTTGCCCTCAGCAGCCCCCAGGAGCACAGCCCCACCACACACACACTTAAGGAAAGCTCTGTGTGTAACCATGTGTGTCTTTGTCAAATGTTACAACAATTATAAAGGTCATGAAATCACTGTATGCAAATGTTTCATTTACGAATGTCTCTTGTTTTTTTGTATCTTGTTTGTTCTGGTTTAATTTATAATCCACATTTACGTTTGTCCTCTAGCTTAAAAGGAGAATCTCTTATTTATTTTTCATTCGTTCCATATCACCTTGGAGAATGACCTAGTATTAAAGAATTTAACAAATCATGATCGTCTTTTGTAACACGCTCCTTTGACATTTTGTGTGTGTGTGTGTGTGTGTGTGTGTGTATGTGTGTGTGCGTGCGTGCGTGCGTGTGTGTGTGTGTTTCTACATCTTGGTAACATTACATTTATTCACTAGGAACACTGACTGATTCCAGTGGCAGCCTTGTTGCAATTTATTTTATTTTGTTTTTGCTAAATGACTACAATTCCCAAGTTCATGACCAAAGGGGGTTGCCCTTCGTGCGTAGAGAGAGAAACATATGAACTACAAATATGAATGACAGGGGGACCTGAGCGGAGCTGGCCATTGAGAGGGTAATTTTCTGCCCCTCTTGTCTTGGCCCCTCCAGTGTCTCCCCTTATAGGCTTTTTGTTCTGTACTTTTCTGTTTTATTGTTCTGTCTCCAATAGGACATACTTATGTTTGTCTCTGTGTGTTATCTCAGTGAAGAGATGAAGCTCTATGAAAACCTAATGACAGTACAGTACAGGAAGAAACATCTTAAAGGTGAATTTTATTTATTTATTGTCTTCAACGGGCGGGATATTTGTTTTGCTGGGGACAGGGGATGAGACCACCACCTTTTGATGTTGTCCTATTCTCAGTGTGATTTAAAAAGAGAATGGGGAGAGGGGGGCATTATTTGAAGTCAATTGTGTAAAAGTAAAAAAAAAAGAAAAAAACTAAAATTATACAACTTTTTTTTGTTCTGTTTTTGTATTAAAAAATATGCTTGCAGTAATCCTTGTGTCCTGTGTTTGATGTGTTTTAAGAAGGAAAGGCTTTTCTTTCCCCGAGTGCTGAACACATGTGAGTGTCTGGTTGTGTACACCATAAGATTTTTATCACTGAGGAGTTAGCAGTGTATGTGCAGTGGTGTAAAGTAACATGTACTCAGGAACTATACTTAAAGGGCCAGTTCACCTCTGGGGCAACCAGATCTTAATTAATTATTGTTTGGGACACGATCAAGACAATCCTGAGTTATTTTTTGTGATCAATCTGTGTTTTGAGATATTTTAGTATTTCAGCATGAATGATGATGCATTTTGCATCATATGATGCAGCATGATGACTCATAGGATGCAAAATGCATCATCATTCATGCTGAAATACTAAAATATCTCAAAACACAGATTGAACACAAAACATAAGGATTGTGTTGATCTTGTCCCAAACAACAATAAAATAAGATCTGTTTGTCCCAGAGGTGAACTGGCCCTTTAAGTACAATTTTGAGGCACTTTAATGGAGTATTTCCAATTCTATGTACTTTTACTTCTACTCCAAACATTACTCCAAATATTGTGCTTTTACTCCACTACAATTATTTGAAAGATTTTCTTACTAGTTACTTTGTAGATTTTGATGATTATTACAAAAGAATCCCGCACTCTGCAGCTGAGCAAGAGCAGAGTGCTGGATTTTTTGTTCATGAAATATCTTTTCATGATTGCTTCAGTGTTCACTGTCCAACGCACCTGCACCCGAATCCAGTGGATGAG
Source organism: Nannobrachium achirus (assembly GCF_963921795.1). Lineage (NCBI taxonomy): Eukaryota > Metazoa > Chordata > Actinopteri > Myctophiformes > Myctophidae > Nannobrachium > Nannobrachium achirus. The sequence continues at coordinate 36,316,161 of NC_137819.1, read as the reverse complement.
CGAATACTTCCCTTACATAGATTATTATTACAAAACATAACCACTACAGATATGAGGTCACTTTACTTTCCAGTTACACATGCCTTTTATTTGTGCATGGAGATAGGATTTATGTACAAGGAAAAGACTGGCGCACATATGACTGGTTTGTGTGTGCACACTGCACATACATAACTGGAATTATTATGTGTGTGCATGTGCATAAACGAAACAACTTACATATTTTTAGTGGGTGAGTGTGTGTGCGTGCGCGTGCTTATACCAGTCCAAACAAATGACAGATTCTTGTGCATTCTTTGAGAGACGTTGGTATTGTCATTGTTGTAGTTAACTAAAAGGAACAAAATAACAAAAACTGGAATTGACAAAACATTTTAGTTATTTGAAATGGCACTTTGTGCCAAGATGTAGGCCAGGCTTCAGAGCCCAGTCAACAAACTTTGACCCAAGATGTAGGCCACGCTTCAGGGCCTGGACAAAGCTAGATCTCGAAGCTTAGCTTAGCACTGTTCTAAATGTTTCCTAACTGGTTTCGAACTTGAGACCTTCTGTTTTAAATCCCTTATGTTAACCACTTCACCACCATAGACCTCTATTATTTTATTTTTTTAAGATTTTGTTTTTGGGCTTTTTGCCTTTATTGGATAGGACAGTAGACTGACAGGAAATGGGGGAGAGACAGGGAGTGACATTCGGCAAAGGTCGCTCGGATCAGGAATCGAACCGGCGACGCCGAGAGGCATTGATGCCGAAATGGCAATGCCTATATGGTATGCGCCTGCTCCACTAGGCCACCAGGTGCCCCAGACCTCTATTATTTTGTTGTCTTGCGTGGTCTTCAGTGAAAGATTTGTTACAGATCTACAAGAGCCAGGTATACTGTATCTTGGGAAAACATCCTTCCTGGATTTGAACCAAGATTCTTCTTCTGATGAGGCTTGAATCTTAACCACTACACCACGTGGTTGATACAGAAGAAGTTCTCTTGCACACTTTTCACTGAAAGATTAAGGTAAAACTTGGAAAAAATGACCTTATTGGGTTTGAACCAACCAAACCACTGTTTCACCATGTCTCATGCCAAGTCTACCATATTGCACACTCTTCATTAATTGACAGTTGACACAACTCTGATGATAGTGCTGTCAAACAATTATATGAAGCTCTCTAATTTAGTTTGCATTGTTGTTTGTTGTTAGTCAAAGGAGAGGAAAAGCCATGTCATATAGCAACCAGTAGATAGCTCAATGTCTTGAGATACTTCCTACATGATTCAGAGGTTGGGGGTTAAAATCTCACCTTTTCTGGAAACTACTCATTACTGTGAAGCTTTCCTTTGCAGATTGACTTCCAGAAAAACAATTTGAAAGTAGCACAGAAAGGAAAGGAAATTGTCCCGGTAAGTTGGGACAATGGATAAATCACATGATATCCATAGAATGCTATGTAGGAGTGTGCTGGTAGATCACCTACTAAAGAACCACTTTATTTAGGGAATGGTTCTTCATGTTCCGCAAGCAGGGTTGCCAATCCTGCTGAATCCGGCGGGCAGTGGGCTGTATATAGTGGCCATGGTGGCTCACAGTGTAAAGATGTCAGCAACGTATTCCCAATGTCCTAGGTTCAAATCCTGCATTGTGAAGACTGATGTCCAAGTTAGTCTTCAAAAGAACCCAGGATCTTTGGACCAGAGAGAAACAGTGTCTCTTGATGTTACATCACAAGTTTATTTACAGAGTCAGTTTTAGAAGGATTATATTTCAACCTTCTAAACACGCTTCAGAGAGAATGTCCTTGGGAGGAGTTGAACCCATAACCTCTTGCTCACATACACAGTGTCTTAACTCAGGGAGTCACCATGCTCTCTGTTTGGACTCACAACCTCTGGCTCAGACGCCGTGTGCCTTATCGCAGAGAACCACCAAAGTCTCAGAGTTTACCCTGGGTTTTCCATCTCTTCCAAGTGTTCTTCTGGATATTATGTAAGCAATTTACCCCGAGTGAGAGGACATTATGCTCTGATAATGTCCTGTGTGAGGGGGTGATCGGACGAGGCGAAGCCGAGTCCGATAACACCCTCACACAGGACATTATCAGAGCATAATGTCCAACCCCGAGTGGTAAATAGCTTTTCTACCACTTTTTCCCTTATACATGAAAGAAAACACATAGTTGTAACTTGCAAGGATCTTAAGTTACAATCATTATTGCCTATAAAACTTCCGCGAGACAGCAGATAGTTCCACCAACAACATCTTCTACTCACCAACAGATGGCGCCAACTCCATACTAATCCATGCGTCTAGCTTACAGCTAAGCTAACGTCAGTTAGAAGTACCGTTCCGGCCGTAAATAGAGGCTGTTCGCTTCCAGAAAGGCATAGGTTCAGAGAAAAGGGGCTTTAAAGTTGGCGGATTGCATTGGATCCAAATAAATCGGCGACTATAGCATGCACGTTAGTAAACATAGGACCGTTGCCACGGTCATTTGTTGGTTGGGGGAAAGGTGTTCCGACTACCTCCTGAAGTCCCCGGATGTACACTGAGGCGCATTGATCTCGGACAAGTCCTCACACAACTTTGCGGCAGTTGTTCTGTCATAACCTCCGGAATTTAGCCAATCAGAATCCAGTATTTGAACACGTGACTCGAAAAAGTGGTAGAATCTTCAAAATATGCTGCTGAGGGAAGAGCAGGATGACCTTGGCTGGATTTGAACCCAGGAATTCTGGCCCACATTTGGCATTTTAACTCAAGGACAGGGGGCCACCATGAAACTCTCTGAAGTTTCTCTTCTGTTGTAATTTGTTCTTCAGATTTTACCCAAAATTAACACAAATCAGTAGCCTACACAGTATCTCTACAGTCATATGATCAAGACGGATCTGTCCCATATTAAATATTCCATCCTGATTGGCTAAGTTTTGCCTCCAAACTTTGCAGGATTGATCCGTTTCGAACAAAATGCCTCAAATCATGAACACAGCGTGCAATAGTAGTGAAATTGTGCACGCACATTCGCAAAAGGCCAAGGAAGAAATGACACTACAACAAAATGTTCAAAATCAGCCTCATGGTGGCGCCATGAAAGGTCTAAGATGGTGAAGATCACATGCCACCCTTTTTACATTGGCCTATTATAGCACCACCAGGACGCCTGGCCTGGTGGAGACCTGTGCTCGGAAGAGCACTGCTTCTAGTTTATTTTGTGTCCGCTGGTTACTTGCAAGGCAGAAAAATGTGTGTTTTTGCGGCGAGGTTGTATCGACGTCGTACGGACGTCTTATGCACTGCCTGGTGTGGTGAGAGCCTGACCAAGCAGCGAAAAATGTGTGTTTTTGGGACGAGGTCGCAGAGACGTCGTACGGACATCCTGGTAGGACGACCGTCCCCGCTGGTTGTGTGCGCTGGTTTCCTTTCCAAAAAACTATGTTATGCCCTAATGGATATTAAAAATATCCCCAACAGTACCTATTATTCATATATTATTCAAAGACTTATAACACAGCGTATATTCCACCGTTTTCCTCCTTTGTGGAAAACATAGGTGGAAAGCCTCTGCTCTGTGCCATTTCCACAGGAGGAGACAATTTGGTGGATTTTTTCAACTTGGTCAAGTTTTTTTTTTTTTTTTTAAATAAATCTTTATTCAAAAGTCATGACATAGGCCTACTAGACAATACAAAACAGACAGTGAAAGACAGAAATATTTTTCACTGGTCTTGAACCATCAACATTTGGTTTTCAAGGCACAGTTCTTTCTTCTGTGCTATTATGCCATTCATTTCCTTTTACACCTTTATTAACATTTTCTGTCTTTCACTGTCCACCTAAAAGAGGAAAAAAACTTTTAAATTATGAAAAGAAAGCTCAGGCTTCTGAATCCTATGAGATTAATAACTTTGTTGTCCCTTGTAGAGTTACTATGACTATAGCACAGAGGAAAGAACTTAGCCTTGAGAACCAAAGGTTGGTGATTCAAGATCATCGAAAGCATTTTCTGTCTTTCACTGTCTGTTTTGTATTGTCTTGTATGCCATGACTTTTGAATAAAGATTTAATTAAAATAACATTAAAAATACTTGACCAAGTTGAAAAAATCCACCAAATTTTCCTCCTCCCTGGGAAATGGCACAGTGCAGAGGCTTTTCACCTATGCTTTCCAAAAAGCGGTGGAAAGCATAGGTGGAAAGCCTCTGCACTGCCAATCCACAGGAAGAGGAAGATTTGGTGGATTTATTCAACTTGGTCAAGTTTTTATTTATTTATATTTTTATATATTTTGAATAAATCTTTATTCAAAAGTCATGACATAAAAGACAATGCAAAACAGACAGTGAGAGACAGGAAATATTTTTCACTGGTCTTGAACCACCAACCTTTGGTTCTCTGGGCAAAGTTCTATCCTCTGTGCTATAGAGCCATGTTAATTTACAGGGGCAAAAATGCATTTCGTTTGACACCTTTATGAACATTTTCTGTCTTTCTCTGTCCACCTAAAAGGGGAAACAACGTTTAAATTATGAAAAAAAAGCTCGGGCTTCTGAATCCTATGAGATTAATAACTTTGTTGTGCCTCATAGAGTTACTATGACTCTGTAGCGCAGAGGAAAGAACTTTGCCTAGAGAATTAAAGGTTGATGGTTCAAGACCAATGAACTGGACCAGTAGGGATTTATTATTTAGCCCTGCCCCCTCTTAAGCCCTGCCCTATCTTCCTATTGGCTGAGCTTTTAACAGCTATAACTCGAGTTTGCAGCATGGTACTGTCTTGAAACTCGCTGTGTGCACTTACAAAGCCAGTAGGAATGAGCTGTAATTTCTGAAGCCCTTCCTCTCTTCCAATAGAGGCCTTTCTGGGCCCGCCCCTTTCCCCCCTCCCCCTGAGCGGCAGCCATGATGGAGTCACTGCTGCAGCAGTGTGTGTCTATGTCTATGTCTATGGAGATGGGACTTTTAATGAAATTAGTCATTACCAGTCCCATCTCCATGATATTTAGATCTAATTCCTTCGCCAGTTCCATCCGCATGATTTGTAGATCTAATTCTATGAGTCCCATCCCCATGATTTGTAGGTCTAATACCATCGCCAGTCCCATCATTATGATTCGTAGATCTAATTCTAACTGTTCCATCTCAATTATGTTTAGGTCTAATTCCATCGCCAGTTCCATCCAAATGATTTGTAAATCTAATTCTATGAGTCCCATCTCCATGATGTGTAGGTCTAATTCCATCGCCAGTCCCATCCTTATGATTTGTAGATCTAATTCCATCACCAGTCCCATCCCTATCATTTGTATGTCTATAATTCCATCGCCAGTTCCATCCACATGATTTGTAGATCTAATTCTATACAGTTCCATCCTCATGATTTGTAGATCTAAATCCATCGCCAGTCCCATCCTTATGATTTGTAGATCTAATTCTATCAGTCCCATCTCAATTGTTGATCTAATTCGATACAGTCCCATCTCCATATTCTTTAGATCTAATTCCCATGATTTGTAGATCTAATTCCATCACCAGTTCCATCCCCATAATGTGTAGGTACAATTCCATCGCCAGTTTCGCCAGTTTCATCCGCATGATTTGTAGATCTAATTATATCAGATCCTTCCCAATGATTTGTAGATCTAATTCCACCGCCAGCTCTATCCTTATGATTTGTAGATCTAATTCTATTAGTCCCATCTCAATTTTGTGTAGGTCTAACTCCATAGCAAGTTCCATCCGCATGATTTGTAGATCTAATTCCATACAGTCACATCCCCATGATTTGTAGATCTAATTCCATCACCAGTTCCATCCCCATAATGTGTAGGTCTAATTCCATCACCAGTTCCATCTGCATGATTTGTAGATCTAATTCTATGAATCCCATCCCCATGATTTGTTGGTCTAATTCCATCGCCAGTCCCATCCTTATGATTTGTAGATCTAATTCCATCACCAGTCCCATCCCTATCATTTGTATGTCTAATTATATTGCTAGTTCCATCCACATGATTTGTAGATCTAATTCATGTGCCGAATCTGAAGCCGGTGGGACGAACGTTTCTCAAGATAAGTGGATTACATACATACATACTCACAGAGATTTGTCACATTTATTGTAAGCAGATGAATTATGTGGATGGGACTGTATCGAATTAGACCTACAAATCATGGGGATGGAACTGGCGATGGAATTAGATCTAAACATAATTGAGATGTGACTGATAGAATTAGATCTACAAATCATGCAGATGAAACTGGCGATAGAATTGGACCTACACATCATGGGGATGGGACTGGTGATGGAATTAGATCTACAAATCATGACGATGGAACTATATAGAATTAGATCTACAAATCATGCGGATAGAACTGGCGATGGAATTAGACCTAAACATAATTGAGATGGGACTGATAGAATTAGATCTACAAATCTTAAGGATGAGACTGGCGTTGGTATTAGACCTACAAATCATGGGGATGGGACTCATAGAATTAGATCTACAAATCATACAGATGGAACTGGCGAAACTGCTGATGGAATTGGACCTACACATTATGGGAATGGGACTGGTGATGGAATTAGATCTACAAATCATGGGGATGTGACTATCGAATTAGATCTAAAGAACATGGAGTTGGGAATGTATCAAATTAGACCTACACATCATGGGGATGGAACTGGCGATGGAATTAGACCTAAACATAATTGAGATGGGACTGATAGAATTAGATCAACAAATCATAAGGATGGGACTGGCGATGGAATTAGATCTACAAATCATGAGGATGGAACTATATAGAATTAGATCAACAAATCCTGTGGATGGAACTGGCGATGGAATTATACCTACACATAATTGAGATGGGACTGATGGAATTAGATCTACAAATCATAAGGATAGAACTGGTGGTGAAATTAGATCTAAAAATCATTGGGATGGATCTGATAAAATTAGATCAACAAATCATGCGGATAGAACTGGCGATGGAATTAGACCTAAACATAATTGAGATGGAACAGATAGAATTAGATCTACAAATCATAAGGATGGGACTGGCGATGGAATTAGACCTACAAATCATGGAGATGGGACTCATAGAATTAGATTTACAAATCATTTGGATGGAACTGGCGATGGAATTAGACCTAAACATAATTGAGATGGAACAGATAGAATTAGATCTACGAATCATAATGATGGGACTGGCGATGGTATTAGACCTACAAATCATGGGGATGGGACTCATAGAATTAGATCTACAAATCATGCGGATGGAACTGGCGAAGGAATTAGATCTAAATATCATGGAGATGGGACTGGTAATGACTAATTTCATTAAAAGTCCCATCTCCATACACATAGACATAGACACACACTGCTGCAGCAGTGACTCCATCATGGCTGCCGCTCAGGGGGAGGGGGGAAAGGGGCGGGCCCAGATAGGCCTCTATTGGCTGAGCTTTAAACAGTCATAACTCCACTTCCCAACACGGTACTGGTCTCAAATTCTGTGTGTTCCAACAGTCCCAACGGCTAACCGCTAATGCTAACCACTACTTCCGCTAATACTAAGCTAAAAATGGTAATGCTAATGTTAAAAATGCTAATGCTAACAAATGTGCATGCTAACAAATGCTAATGTTAACACATGCTAATGCTAATGCTTAAAATGTTAATGCTAACACATGCTTATGCTATGCTAATGTTAGAAATGCTAATGCTAAAATCCTAATGCCAATTTTAGAAATGCCAATGCTAAAAATGCTAATGTTAATGCTAAAATGCTAATGCTAGCTAATGCTAAAAATGCTAATGCTAATGCAAAAATCGCTAATGATAATGCTAAAAATGCTAAAGCTAATGCTAATAAAAATGCTAATGCTAAAATGCTAATGTTAAAGCTAATGCAAAAAATGGCAATGTTAAAAATTCTAATGCTAATGCTGATGTTAATGTTAATCCTAAAAATGCTAATGCTAACTAACACCAACCGCTACACAATATTTCACACACTTAGCCAGCTGCAGGCACACTTAAAGTTTTCTAGAAATGTTCTTTTCTAGTTGTTTGTTGTTCCTCTAATGAGAAAGAAGTCTGATTTGTGTAAGCATGCAGTAGGTAGCTCACTGAGTTAGGTCAGTGAGTTTGGAAATTCAGGGTGATGAGTTCAAACCACACACATGTCTTTACTTTGAAGACTAATTTCTGTAAAAAAAAAAAAAGTCTAGAACACACCACTGCCTACTTGTAATATTTTATAATTATGTGAACCTGACACTGAAATCCCCTTTTAAAGGGATATTTCATCTGGGGGAAAAAAAAGTCTAATCAGACTTTTGGGAGCAACCAGTTTTTGATTTGATTAATTTAGTATTGTACACAATACATAATAAGGCCGTTGCTCGGCTTGTCTGCTGAGTGGAAGGCTGGGTTCGCTTCCCGTTTCACTCAGTCCGCTGAACTTTACAGTATTTAGATATTGATATTCATTTCATCAGATAATTTTTGATTGGTGCATGCATCGCTCCTTGTAGCATGCTATGTTTGTCTGTTTGTAGCATACACCTACCAATCATCTCTTGGTAATGTTGAAGTGTTCTTTAGTAGCCTTTGTTAGCTTTGAGTTGGTAAAGTTAAATACTCCAGCATTGAAGCACTGCATGACCAGGATATGAACATGGAACCTCTGAACTGAGACACTGATCATTAGACCACCACTCCATCTCTCCCTGGAGATACCGAATCGTACTTTTGAGTAATTATTTTGTATTTTAACCTTGAAAAGGTCCAAGTAATACGGCAAAGATAGGAGGACTGGGATTTGAACATTGAAGCTCTGAACTGTGAGACCAATCATCATTCTCCTACACTATATGCCACTCCAGATTTCTTCAGGTGCTTTTACATTCTTCTTTTGTATTTTAACCTTGAAAATGTCAAAGTAGGCCTACAAATGAAATGTATGAGGACTAAGATTTGAACATGATTGAATCTGATCTTTAGACTACTGGACCATCTCTCACTACAGAACTTTTCAGGTGCTTTCAAGTAATTATTTTGTATTTTAATGTAAGATAGGCCCGGTCTTACTGTTACGTTCAAAACAGCTGTATTATAATAATTCAATACTAATTACCAATTACCATTAAAGGAATATATATATATAATACTGTTGTATAATTAGTCTTATATAAACCCAAATGGAAAAAGGCAATCTTTGTTGCCGGACAACGCCAGTTGGATTTGCACCAACAAACCATTAAAGGTTTAATAGTCCTAGACAGACACAGGTTCGTATTATACCAGGTTCAAGAGAGCAATGATGGGCACAAACACCCAGGAGAGACTGAGACCAGACGTTGTTCAGGGGGTTACAAAAGCACAGTTATTTATTTGGCCTATACATGGGGTCTCTAAAATGCCCGTAAAATACAAATACAAAAGAAACACTAAAATCTAAGGCGCCTAAATAAACAAAATACACAAACTTTAATAATGGTTAAAAGGATCTAAAAAGGTTCTGAGGTCCGTTAGTACAGTGCGCTCGTCAGCACTGTACTCATATTCGTCTGGGGGGAATGAGCACCAGGGAGCCACACACTCAGCAAAGATAGGATTCCTACGTCGGTCTGTAACACACAGAAACAAAGGGGGCCGCCAGCTTATTCGTTCAAGGGTACAGCACAGATCACTTTAAGGGTACGGTGTTTAACTTCATGTGTCGCCAAGGAAAGTTACTTACACACCCGGGACACAGATGTGTCCCAGTGAGTGTTGCAAACGTGCGACACAACAGAACCGTCCCTCTCCGTCCCTCACACCGACAGGTCAAGCGATCGTCTCTCCGGTCTACCACAGCTCACAGCGGACCCGCGGTCGTCTCTCCGTCCCTCACACCGACAGGTCAACGATCGTCTCTCCGTTTCTCACAGCAGCCAGGCAGCCTCTCCCACAGGCAGCCAGTCTCTCCGTCTGCTGTAACTTATAAAGTTCACACAATGTCTCTCACTTGGCATAGCTTAGCTACCAGCCTCAGTCCATATGTCTCCAGCTCTCTCACTCAAGCACACCTGTGCTCTTCACCTGTTCAACCTGAAATGAGTCAGGCACTCTTTTATAGGGCTAGGCTCCGCCCAGCTGCCACACCATTGGCCAGCCGCGACGCCCACTTATTCAGTCACTTAAAGTCCCACTGTTCATTCAAAGAGAGGAGAATGGGGTTAAGGGAAGTTATTTCAACATAATGCCATAACGAAAATACAATGTGTTTAAATAAAAGGAACAAAAGGAAAACATCATTGCATTTAAAGGACTAATACAAAAAATGAAAAATAACACACCTTCCTTTCATCTCCCTCACATTAACACCGATGGCTCATTTAAATTTTACTCTACTTTAAATGGCAATTGTCATTGACAATGCATTGAGCGCTTAAAGCTAAATATATAAAAGAAAACTACACATTATTTTAGTAAAAATCTCATTAAAAAAATCATTTCCAAGTAAAAGTATGAAGGGAAAGTGGGTAGAAGCTTTCAGATTTAAGATGTAAAAGTTAAATTACTTTATTACTTCCGGACATCACCATGGCAGGACGTGTTTTTCGCTCACGCTCCGGAACCAAAACACCAAAGGCTTGGTTCATCCCACATTTTCTCCTATTTCTACTATGGATCACGGATTTATGCTATAAATCACCACAGATCCTAACACCAATGGAATACGAGAATCTTTTATGGGAAATGGACAAAACGGACGAAAAACACAGTGAGTTATATCTTCTTGCCAAAACGGTAGCTAAGCACCCGAGCTTTGGATCTCATGTTATTCAATCTTTGCTGGCTGCTAACCGGAACAAAAGGGACAAACCCCTGAATGGTTGTATGAGTCGATCTTTGATCTTCTTATTATTACTGCAATCAGGAGATATAGAATCGAATCCAGGGCCTGTAGCTACCAGACAGATGACCCGAAGACTAGCTGCTCTCGCTACTGCAGCTGGATTGACGACGGCAGATCCTTCTTTGTCTGTGATCAGCGAAGCTAACGATGCTAACTTAGCTAGCTCCTCACTGATGAATCCTGAGGGACTAACAACGGGCTACTCCAGATGTCCTGACCAGCCGACCTCCGACGATCACACAGCAGTCGCCTCCGCGGACTCACGGATCGTCGAAGGACCCCCTGGCTCACGGACCCCCGGTGAACCCTCGGCGATCGCCCCCGCATGACTAGCTCAGCACGAGACCAGCATCATCAACGCAAGTCACGCAACACCGGACCCCGGCGGCCCCACCGACCCACCCGACCTGCAGACGCACCCGGCGGACCCCTTCATGGACCCGGCGGACCCCCTCATGGACCCAGCACCCCAGAACAGAGTCTACATTAACTCTGCTCCACGCTGGCTAACGGAGAAGGCCAGAGCGCTGTTTTCAACCTGGGTTAAATCGGTGACCACGGGCCCCCACCACCCCATCCCCCAACTTTTCATGGAGACCCCTTTGTCCCTTTGTCCCCCTCTGAAGCCCCCAGAGACTGCAACCAACCCCCCCTCCCCCACCGACGCCGATGCGAACACTTCCATAGACCTCGCCATGGACTTTGCCAGCCGCTTTGTGAAAAGAGGTATTCATATTATGCACTTAAACATTAACAGTTTGTTTGCTAAATTTGAACAAATCAAGCATATGGTTCACGAAGGTAAGGTCCATTTTCTAACCTTCTCAGAGACCAAACTTGATGACTCTATCACTGACTCTCAGATCGAAATTGACAACTACTCGGTCATCCGAAATGATAGAAACAGATTTGGTGGTGGTGTATGCATGTATGTTCATAACTGTATTAAGTATATCCCCCGCCCTGACCTACAACACAGCTCTTTAGAAACTGTATGGGTGGAAGTGATTCTTAAGAAAGCTAAAAACATACTAATCGGTGCCATCTATAGACCGCCAGACCAAAATGATTTCTGTGAGTTACTGGAGGAGAGCCTTGCACCGGTGGACAATGTTGAAAAATACATTATTGGCGATTGGAACATAGACATGCTTCGTAAAGAAGCTCCTCTATTCAAAAAGTTCAATAAGCTATGTAATCAACAGGGTTTCACTCAGCTCATCACCAAGCCAACTAGGGTTACAGATAACTCTCAAACCACCATAGATCTCATTGTAACCACAGACAAATCTAAAGTCTCCGCGAGGGGGACTATTGAATGTGGTGGTCTAAGCGACCATGATATCATTTACTGCACCCGCAAAATACATAAGTCCAAAGCTGACGGCCACAAAACAGTTGAAGCTAGAAACCTCAAAACCTACTCTAGCGAAGCCTTTAACCACAAACTGGAGAAATCTGACTGGTCCCCAGTACTAGCTAGCACTCAGGTCGATGAAGCCTGGCTAGGCTTTAAATCCATTTTCAACACTACCCTAGACGAAGTGGCTCCTTTGCGTAGGGTCAGGGTTAAAGCCCGCTCACAGCCATGGTGGAATTCGGAAATCTGTGAATCAATGAAACTCAGAGACAAAAAATACTCTGAGAAACGCAAATATAATCACAAACTCAAAAAAGGCCCCAATAAACACCTTAAAGCCAAATTAGAAATAGTCAGTTTAGAGGCTAATAAACTGAGAAATCGGACAACCTCCTTAATCCTTTCTGCCAAAAAAAACTACTTGGATGAGAAAGTTGAGGAAAACATCCACAAACCACGAGACCTATGGAAGCTATTTAAAACCCAGCTAGGCTGTGGTGCTAAACTCAGATCCATAGCCAGCAACATATCCATCCAAACTCCCATAACCCTCCTCACTGATAGTCTTGATGTAGCCAAAAATCTCAACATCTACTTCACCTCCATGGCCAAAAATCTGGTCAATAAACTGCCCGCTCCATCTGGGCTGTTTGGTGTTAGGCACATCTTGAAATTCTACAGGAACCTTGGGGTATGCAAAGACAACTTTAAACTTGCCACGGTGTCAACTGATGAAGTGTTTAAAAAACTGCGCACCCTACCTCAATTCAAGGCCGCTGGCCATGATAAAATTGCCCCCAAATTTCTCATAGACTCAGCTGCCACCATTGCCCCAATCATTACCCATATTATTAATCTATCTATCAAGCAGGGTTATGTCCCCCAGGACTTCAAATTAGCCAAGGTAACCCCCCTGCACAAAAAAGGCAGTAAACTTGACCCTGGCAACTACAGGCCAATCTCAATCCTTAGTTCCATCTCTAAGGTAATGGAAAAAATTGTCTATGAACAGGTGGCTAAATATCTTGAAGAGAATAAACTGATCTACGAGTTCCAGTCTGGCTTCAGAGAGTCCCATTCCACAGATACATGCCTCATCTATTTGAATGATTACATCAAACGTGAAATTCTCGATGGCAAATATTGCGGCATGGTCATGCTGGACCTCCAGAAGGCATTTGACACCGTCGATCATTCTATTCTGATTGAAAAACTCAAAGCTATTGGTCTTGATAGCACAGCAGTGAGATGGATGCACTCTTACTTGGTGGGGAGGGAACAGATGGTGGAAGTCAACGGAACCCTGTCCCCCCCCCTCCCAGTAAACTGTGGAGTACCTCAAGGGAGTATACTAGGACCACTGTTGTTCTTAATATACGTAAACGACATGTCATCTGCTTGTGACTGCAATCTGTTTCTGTTCGCGGATGACTCGGCTCTCCTAGTCTCAGGCAGAGACATTTTGCAGGTTGAAAAGGCCCTTAACTGTGAACTTAACAAGATCTGCACCTGGCTCAATGACAACAGACTCTCAATTCACCTAGGCAAAACTGAATGTATCCTCTTTGGATCTAGTCAGAAACTTAGCCTAGTTGAGAACTTCACAATTAAAGTAGGTGACACAGTGATTGAAAGAAAAAACCACATCTGCTACCTGGGTTGCATCCTGGAGGCTAACCTATCCAGTGAAAAAATGACCACCAAGGTAATCAATAAAGTCAATCAACGAATTCGCTTCTTGCAAAGAGTTGCCCCACTGATCAATATTAAATCCCGAAAGACACTAGGAGGTGCTCTTATTGGGCCCCTCATTGATTACGGAGTCCTTGTCTGGTATCGCGACGCCCCAGCTGCCTTAAAGCTAAAGCTCCAAACAGCCCAAAACAAACTAATTAGGGTTGTGCTTGGTCTCCCTCCTCTGACCCACCTTACCGAGCACCACCACGAAAGCGTGGGGTGGCTCAAAGTAGCTGACAGAGTACAGCATCTTGCAATGGGCCTGGTGTACAAGATACACTACACCTCCAAGATTCCCATGTACCTGACAAACTACTTCTTAAAGGTCAAGGATGTTCACGATCATAACACCAGAGGCAGCTCCACTAATCATCATCAGCGTAGATTTAACACTAAACAAGGCGCTAACTCGTTCTCCTGCTATACCATCAACATGTGGAACGCCCTTCCACAAGCCCTAAAGGAGAGCAAATCCCTAGCCTCCTTCAAAATTGGTATGAAAAGTCACCTCCAGACAGCAGCTACCCGTGACTTGTAAATAGACTAAGCCCCCATGCTCCCCCCCCCCCTTTTTCTTTGTATTCTGCCTTTTGTATTTGATGTTATGCTTTTGAAACTGATATTATCCCAGATAAAGTACTATGTTCTATCCGTCTGTCTTTCAATGTTATATGAGATACTTAAAGTGTGGTTCCTGTGGAAATAAGCCTCGGCTTTCTAGGATCTCCTTTTAGTTGACCTTGTACCAGTGATTTGTACTGTCATGAAACTGTACTTTTTTCTATTGCAAACTTCTAATAAATTCTTCAATCAATCAATCAAAAAATATCTTAAAAACTACAAAACATTTCAAAGTAAAACGCATGTGTCCACAGTAAGGTGAATTAGAGAAATTGCAATTTGGGAAATTGCGAGTGTGGTTGCCTAAAAAGTAGTACTCTTACATCACAGACTCTTACATCACTATATATGGTGTTTCCCATTCAAAGTCAATGGGGAAGGTCAGCTACCTAAAAGTTACCTTACTATATATGGTGTTTCCCATTCAAAGTCAATGGGAAATGTCAGATACCTAAAAGTTACTCACTATATATGGAGTTTCCCATTCAAGTCAATGAGACTAAGAGTTGTAAAAACTGCAAAATTCCCCAGAGTAATAATGTGGTTGCCCTGGCAACCACACTAATTAGGCTATAAAAAGTATGAATGGAGTTTCTAGGTGATGTACACATCTGCCATTGAGCCACATGTTAATTTTATGAATTTTTAAAGGAGTATATCTCCATAACTATGAAACATTTCAAATATAGTGTTTCTACACTGTCTGCCAAAATTTGTACTTTTTCCATTGACACTGCATTAGCCCTATTCACAGCCCGCCCACTCAGCAACTTCCTGGTGCTGAAGTGACGCTTTGAACATAGAGTATATATACTAGTAAGACACCTGAGGGTGACATGTGACCTCAGGGTGACATGCGACCTCAGGGTGACATGCGACCTCGCCCTAAAGGGCGAGGTCGCGCCAACCACAGCGTTTCTCTGATGATTCTAGTTTGTTCGTGTTTTTGTGAGGGTATCAACTCTAGGAGACACGGGGAGAACATGCAAACTCCACATAGAAAGGCCCTATCGCTCATATACCCTAGGTGGGGTTGGCGATAGGGCCTTTCTGTGTGGAGTTTGCCTAAACATGGAGATGTGGTACAGAATGACTCATATATGGGCATAAAAAGTATGTCATGTGACATCACTTCCTGTACAGACAGTCAGACAGACAGCCATTGACTCCGGCCTAACAATGTCTATGACGGTAGTCCCATATGACATGATGGACTGGACTATCTCCATATATAGTGTTCTCCACATCTCCATGTTTAGGCCAAACAGGTTTGCTCCATTTCTCTATGTATAGGTCCAAATGCCCAACGTTGAGCTTGACAACGAAACATTCTTAACACAGCCGCCCCCATATTTACTTTAGAAAATATATATTAAATTCTAAGAACGTTCCACCTCCTTGTTACATTTTCTTTTCTCCAGGTGGATGGACATTCTTTCATGGACATTGTTTCATAGGTGATCCAGCCGCCCGTATCAGATCGGAGGAGGATACCGCACATTGTACCTCATCCACCCTTGTACCTCATCCACCCTTTCTTCTCTCTCCTTTTGGTATCTTTATCCTCCTCCTCCTTTTTTTATTTTTTATTCTTCTCTTTTTTGTCTTTCTTAGTCTTGTGTATCCTTCTCTTCTCATGGGAGCATCTGGGCATGGACATGGGTGGCTGGGGATCCTGTAGCCTAGTAAACTGACTCCTCCCATCTTCAGTTCGAATCTGCAGAGGAGTCTAGCCTCCAAGCAACACAAGCCATTCGGGCGGAAGCAAGCGCTCTTCCTCGCCAATCAGCATTCGAGCTCAGGAGCTCTGTGATTGACAGTGCGCTTTGGCCAATCAGGGAATTCTATGACGTCGCTTCGGTGCGGAAGCGATCTGTTTGTTTTTCTCTGCAGTCTGCAGTCACCGTTAACACAGTAGCTTTTTTGATACACTCGGACTGAACGACCTGCAAAAAACACTCTCCCGTTTTTCTCTATGGATGTTTTTCTTCAGATGAAAGGCAACTGCAACAACGTTTAATTTCGAAAGGTACAGTAGACTAATAATATGTATGGCTTTGCAATCTCGGTTCTCTTGCTAATGTTTTCGGTCTGAAAATGATTTAATGGGACAGACTGTGCTAACATAGGTAGCCTAGCTATTCTCCTGTGTACTCGTTGTATTTTTGTGGAAGGAACTAATCATATCATTTTTTGCACTCACCATAGCTTTGGCTTAATCTAAACCATTTCCATATAGAGACAGTCATTCTGGCAGGAATATCGCCTGTGACTTGTGCTGTTTGTCCTTAAATATATCTGTAACATACATCTAGCCCTGAAGCATGGTCACTCATGACCGTCATGTTTCAGGGCTACTTTATATCAAACCTAGTTTTTAAGCCACTATACTGTTTGCATAATGGTGGATGTTCAGTTTCTGTTGTTGAATACTAATTGATTGGGCAATAGGTCCTGACACATCTGTGATCTAAATGCACGTATTCACAACTTAAATCACACCAAGAACTAGGCTACAAGTTAAATTTAAAAGACCATTGTCTGTTATTTTTGTTGTGATTGGGCCGTTCTTTGTAGATGAAAATACATGAATTGACCCATACAACTAATTAAATGTATCCTTTAGCAATGTAAAACATTTGTGATAGAATTGTAACTTTTGTGATACATCATTACCAAAACATTTGTGATAGAATTGTAACTTTTGTGACACATCATTACCAAAAACGTATGACAATCAATCTTGTCTCTTTCTCCTCTAGGAAATGGAAGCTGGCGGATGACTGCATCAATGGACAGAGTTTGATCCACACATGCATTGGCTGTCATCAACAAGTTTATTGACAATATTTGTATGGTCTCAATAAAATAATAAATACAATTACAGAAATCAATTATAGGAATCATTCGTTCCTCTTAGGAATACACAGAGATGATGTCTACTTTCTAATTTCATAAGAAGTTGACTGTATCTTTGCTTTAGTGTCATTTATTAAACACTTTTTTATAATATCACAGTATTAGAGGAAAAGAACATAAACACAGTAGTCAGTCTTCTAAAGAAATTATTCTGTTTTGTTTAATTAATTTTCTCAGTTATATCTAAAGTATTCATCACTTTTCTGCTACTTCTCTTCAGCATGTACATGTACAAACCAGTATACATTGTATACACTTATTATCTGAATACCCACTGATGGACTGTAAACATGTGTAAATATGCTGCTAACCTTATATCATGGTTGACAAGGTTTAAATGATTATTTTGATCAGCTGAACATTAAATGTATATGTAATGATCCTGTAGTGTTTACTACACAATTACTTTGTCCTTGGCGTGTGAAACATTTACATTAGAGGAACCATAACTATTTAAAAGAAATGCAATAAGGGAGATGTTGCACGGAGGTCTGGAGTCTTCAAGTACAGCAAGAGGATGAGCCATTAAGATGGACGACAGACAGCAAGGAGATGTGTGCTCTCTCCAGTTCCATGTATTGGTGTTGACCTGTTAGAAAAATAAATAACAATGGGTGTTGTTACTCTTAAGGCAAAACCATTTTCTTAGAGCGGTCATGTTGGCAGGCATTTCGCCTGTTGCTTAGGCTTTGTTATTCGTGTCCTTTATATCAATCTATAACAAACCATTATATAATTATAACCATTATAGATTTTTAAACCACTGCTGTGTTTATATTGGTGGACAATGGACATACAGTAAGTAGCCTCGTAAACCTAGACATACAGTTTCTGTTGAGCAGTAAAGGAGTTGCATAAAACACAGTGGTTGATATAATGACTAGTTAGTTATTTTACATTGATAAAAATAGAAAAGGAAACCCGCACACTCTGCTCCAAATGACGAGCGTTTATTGACGACATTTCGAGCTACAAGCTCTTCATCTGGTCTGGATGAAGAGCTTGTAGCTCGAAACGTTGTCAATAAATATTCAGTCATTTGGAGCAGAGTGTGCGGGTTTCCTTTTCTATTGTGAGATTTCTCACCCAGCACCTCATTAAGAGATGTGCGTAATATTTTCTACTTTTGATCACATTGATACAAATGACATGGTTAACAAAGCGAAGTATACACAGGGAAGTTAGCAATATTAGCATTGCTAGATTCCATTAGCCACATCTTGTTGTAAAATGCAAAAGACATAACCTCAGCAAGGCAAAAGATCGCAAAGTTACTGTCTCTTGACTATACCTTTTGAAATGATGTTGCCTTGGTTTCATCTGGAGAAGTCCATGGGTCCATGCCGGTCAAACAATATAAACATTAAAACGAAATGGAGGCGCAGGAGGGAGAAAGCAGTGCTTCAGCGTCTTCTTGCAAATATATCCGGCTAAACTAAGCAGACAAACACCAGGCGTCCCTGATTGGCTGAAGGGGTTGTCTGTCAACGCTCTACTCCCGCCCATGCTCCCGCCCAGCCCAATCGCTCTGACACTGCTGGGGGCCAGTCTCTCCTGCTCGCATTCGAATGAAGGCAGGAAGGGAGACTGGTTTACGAGGCTAGGGATCCTGTTCCATGTTCACGCGGCGATGAACTTTAGCATGTTATCAACTTTCGCTTTGCCATGCAATCAACTTCAGAGCAATGATGTGTACTGAGTTACATCACTGTGACTCAGTCCATTGAGTTGGCCTAACAATGGCTAGTCCCATATGACATGATGGAATGGACTTTCTCCATATATAGTGTTCTCCACATCTCCATGTTTAGGCCAAACAGGTTGACTCCAGCCATTGACTCCGGCCTAACAATGGCTACTGTCTATGACGGTAGTCCCATATGACATGATGGACTGGACTATCTCCATATATAGTGTTATCCACATCTCCATGTCACCTCCTCTAACTACATTTTCTTTTCTGAGACTGCCGACTGCACATTGTACCTCATCCACCCTTTCTTCTCTCTCCTTTTGGTATCTTTATCCTCCTCCTCCTTTTTTTTCTTTTTTATTCTTCTCTTTTTTTGTCTTTCTTAGTCTTGTGTATCCTTCTCTTTTTTTAGTCTTTCGTGTAGCCGCCCCGTACAGGAAGTGATGTCACAACTCGCTGACATCACACACAGAAGGAAGGTTACAGAAGGAAGGAAGGAAGGAAGGAAGGAAGGTCACTCAAGGGACAAGGTTTTTCAGGGTAAATGCGACCTTCGGTCACAATAATAGAGAGCGGACCAGCCCCGGCCCCTGCTATCATTTCAATGTAAATGCTCAGTGGTGTTTTGAAGCATGCGGAAGTAGCTGAATTCCAGTGCATTGTGGGTGAATCCAGGTGCATTCTGGGGGAAATTGGTCTCTACCTAGAGACCAAAATGTTTGACGCCGAGACATAATGACGTCACGAACGACGTCGACGTCCATTGAACCCTATTGTAGACCCCAGCGGCGAGCTCTTATGCTCGTGCATGTTTCACCCCGCCTGAAATTCCAACTTTGGCGTTCCAACGTTTACAAGCCGTTCTGGGGGCTTGGCTTTGAAGGGTAAACCCTGCTAAAAGCCCATACAGTTAACACAAAAATTGCACATTTAAGTGTGCCTGCAGCTCGCTAAGTGTGTGCAACCTTGTGTAGCGGTTGGTGTCAGCATTAGCATTTTTAGCATTAGCATTTGTTAGCATTAGCATTTGTCGAAAAAAAGTAGGGTTCCAGGGGTCGCACAGCAATGTGTCACACATCCACACGTTTGTCTCGACGAGCTATACAACATACCAAAAGATTGGCACTATCGGAAATTTAGGACTTAAAATCTATGTTTTCACGCCTTACTATAGTCTTATGTAATTTTGGGGGTTTTGAAGACAATCTGAAAAAAATGAATTAATTTCATATCCACGCGTTTGTCTCGAAGAGCTATACAACATACTAAGAGACAGGCGCTTAAAACCTATTGGTTTCCGAGTTATCGCACTTTGAAAAATATAGGATTGCATTTGTCGAAAAAGAGTAGGGTTCCAGGGGTCGCACAGCAATGTGTCACACATCCACACGTTTGTCTCGACGAGCTATACAACGTACCAAAAGATAGGCACTATCGGAAATTTAAGACTTAAAATCTATTTTTTGACGCCTTACTATTATAGTCTTATGTAATTTTGGGGGTTTTGAAGACAATCTGAAAAAAATGAATTAATTTCATATCCACGCGTTCGTCTCGAAGAGCTATACAACATACTAAGAGACAGACGCTTAAAACCTATTGGTTTCCGAGTCATCGCACTTTGAAAAATCTAGGATTGCATTTGTCGAAAAAGAGTAGGGTTCCAGGGGTCGCACAGCAATGTGTCACACATCCACACGTTCGTCTCGGCGAGCTATACAACATACCAAAAGATAGGCACTATCAGAAATTTAAGACTTAAAATCTATGTTTTGAAGACAATCTGAAAAAAATGAATTCATTTCATATCCATGCGTTCGTCTCGACGAGCTATACAACATACTAAAAGACGGGCACTTAAAACCTATTGGTTTCCGAGTTACCGCACTTTGAAAAATATAGGATTAGATTTAGAATTAAGGAGAACATTTCTAAGACATTTTAAGTGTGCATGCAGC
The DNA here is from genome assembly GCF_963921795.1 of Nannobrachium achirus. Classification (NCBI taxonomy): domain Eukaryota; kingdom Metazoa; phylum Chordata; class Actinopteri; order Myctophiformes; family Myctophidae; genus Nannobrachium; species Nannobrachium achirus. The sequence goes on along the minus strand of NC_137819.1, from coordinate 36,294,969 downwards.
TCGCTAAGTGTGTGCAACCTTGTGTAGCAGTTGGTGTTAGCATTAGCATTTTTAGCATTAGCATTTGTGAGCAATAGCATTTGTCGAAAAAAAGTAGGGTTCCAGGGGGCGCACAGCAATGTGTCATACATCCACACGTTTGTCTCGGCGAGCTATACAACATACCAAAAGATAGGCACTATCGGAAATTTAAGACTTAAAATCTATGTTTTGACGCCTTACTATAGTCTTATGTAATTTGGGGGGTTTTGAAGTCAATCTGAAAAAAATGAATTAATTTCATATCCACGCGTTCGTCTCGAAGAGCTATACAACATACTAAGAGACAGACGCTTAAAACCTATTGGTTTCCGAGTTATCGCACTTTGAAGAATCTAGGATTGCATTTGTCGAAAAAAGTAGGGTTCCAGGGGGCGCACAGCAATGTGTCATACATCCACACGTTCGTCTCGGCGAGCTATACAACATACCAAAAGATAGGCACTATTGGAAATTTAACACTTAAAATCTATGTTTTGACGCCTTACTATTAGTCTTATGTAATTTTGGGGGTTTTGAAGACAATCTGAAAAAAATGAATTAATTTCATATCCACGCGTTTGTCTCGAAGAGCTATACAACATACTAAGAGACAGGCGCTTAAAACCTATTGGTTTCAGAGTTATCGCACTTTGAAACATCTAGGATTGCATTTGTCGAAAAAGAGTTGGGTTCCAGGGGTCGCAGAGCAATGTGTCACACATCCACACATTTGTCTCGACGAGCTATACAACATACCAAAAGATAGGCACTATCGGAAATTTAAGACTTAAAATCTATGTTTTGACGCCTTACTATATAGTCTTATGTAATTTTGGGGGTTTTGAAGACAATCTGAAAAAAATGAATTAATTTCATATCCACGCGTTTGTCTCGAAGAGCTATACAACATACTAAGAGACAGGCGCTTAAAACCTATTGGTTTCCGAGTTATCGCACTTTGAAGAATCTAGGATTGCATTTGTCGAAAAAGAGTAGGGTTCCATGGGTCGCACAGCAATGTGTAACACATCTTTGTTTTGACGACTTATAATAGTCTTTTGTCTTTTGGGGGGTTTTGGAGACAATCGGAAAGAAAATGAATTAAACGTGTGAATTAATCCACGCGTTCGTCTTGGCGAGCTATACAACATACTAAAAGATGGGCGAGTAAAACCTATTGGTTTTTGAGTTATCGCACATAAATTAGCTCAAAAGTAGCCGGAATATTTGAGGGTCAGGGTTCCAGGGGTCGCACAGCAATGTGTCACATATCAACGTGTTCGTCTCAACGAGCTATACAACATACTCAAAGATGGGCACTATCGGAAAATTAAGACTTAAAATCTTTGTTTTGATGACATACTATATAGTCTTTTGTCTTTTGGGGGGGTTTGGAGACAATTGGAAAGAAAATTAATTAAACTCATATCCACGCGTTTGTCTTGGCGAGCTATACAACATACTAAAAGATGGGCGCATAAAACCTATTGGTTTTTGAGTTATCGCACAGAAATTAGCTCAAAAGTAGCTGGAATGTTTGAATCAGGGTCAGGGTTCCAGGGGTCGCACAGCAATGTGTCACATGTCAACGTGTTCGTCTCGACGAGCAATACAACATACTCAAAGATGGGCACTATCGAAAAATTAAGACTTAAAATCTTTGTTTTGTGACATACTATAGTCTTTTGTCTTTTGGGGGGTTTTGAAGACAATCGGAAAGAAAATTAGTTAATATACTAAAAGATGGGCACGTAAAACCTATTGGCTTTTGAGTTATCGCACAGAAATTAGCTCAAAAGTAGCTGGAATTTTGAATCAGGGTCAGGGTTCACACAGAGAGACATCTGATCTGAGGTACAGTACATTCACACAGTGAGGAGACACTGATCTGAGGTACAGTACATTCACACAGTGAGGATGAGACACTGATCTGAGGTACAGTACATTCACACAGTGAGGAGACACTGATCTGAGGTACAGTACATTCACACAGTGAGGAGACACTGATCTGAGGTACAGTATATTCACTTCACACAGGGAGGAGACACTGATCTGAGGTACAGTATTCACACAGTGAGGAGGAGACACTGATCTGAGGTACAGTATATTCACACATTGAGGAGACAGAGGGTTTAGAAGGACGTTGGAGCCCTGGTGATCAAACATTGGCCAAATTGTCAAATAATTTAAGAAAGAGTCAAACATTAGCTGATCTACAAGCTGGACTAATTTCACACCATCTGTAGAACCGAGTCAAACAGGGATGATATATGATAGTTAGCAATAACTATAATAGATGACACAATTTGATAGACAACATGACAGACAGCTATCTTACAGCAGGACACCGCAGGGAATTGAACCCCGTCCCAGTAAACCAGGAGTTCCATACCAGTGTCTTATTCTGCTTGATCTTATCGTTTGTGTCAGTGTCAGCTTGCCACCATTGGTGTGCTTCTAGATCTATCAACCTGTTTCCATGAGAATTTACTATAGAATTATTTGCAGGACACTTCCGGGTTAACAGCAGACATACAAGCTCACGTTGCGTCGCAGATGCAACAGCTGTGAGCTTCAAATGGTGTTAGCATTAGCATTTTTAGCATAAGCATTTGTTAGCATTAGCATTTGTTAGCATTAGCATTTGTCAAAAAAAAGTAGGGTTCCAGGGGTCGCACAGCAATGTGTCACACATCCACACGTTAGTCTCAACGAGCTATACAACATACTAAAAGATAGGCACTATTGGAAAATTAAGACTTAAAATCGATGTTTTGACGACATTATCGACATACTATAGTCTTATGTAATTTTGGGTTCTTGAAGACAATCTGAAAAAAACTAAAATGAATACATTTCATATCCATCTCGACGAGCTATACAACATACTAAAAGACGGGTGCTTAAAACCTATTGGTTTCCGAGTTATTGCACTTTGAAAAATCTAGGATTAGATTTAGAATTAAGGAGACAATTTCTAAGCCATTTTAAGTGTGCCTGCAGCTCGCTAAGTGTGTGCAACCTTGTGTAGCGGTTGGTGTTAGCATTAGCATTTTTAGCATTAGCATTTGTTAGCATTAGCATTTTTCAAAAAAAATCAGTAATGTGTCACACATCCACACGTTCGTCTCGACGAGCTATACAACATACTAAAAGATAGGCACTATCGGAAAATTAAGACTTAAAATATATGTTTTGACGACATACTATAGTCTTGTGTCATATTGGGGGTTTTGAAGACAATCTAAAAAAAATGAATGAATTAATTTTAATTTTAACGAGCTATACAACATACTAAAAGACGGGCGCTTAAAACCTATTGGTTTCTGAGTTATCGCACTTTGAAAAATCTAGGATTAGATTTAGAATTAAGGAGAAAGCAGAAAAACATTGCTAAAAAAGTAGGGTACTAGGGTTCCAGGGGTCGCACAGCAATGTGTCACATCCACACGTTCGTCTCGACGAGCTATACAACATACTAGGTAGATAGGCACTATCGGAAAATGAAGACTTAAAATCTATGTTTTGACGACATACTATAGTCTCATGTAATTGTGGGGGTTTTGAAGACAATCTGAAAAAAAAAAGAAATAATTTCATATCCACATCGTCTCCATATCATCTTGACGAGCTATACAACATACTATTTCCCATTCACTTGTCCAGGCACAAAAGTCACTGGTCAATTTGCTATTTCAGTCTTTTTTATTCTTTTTTTTCCACTTTTTTATTTTATTTATTTTTTTACAAATAAATAATGCTGCATTCACACTGAGAGAAGCCAAGCTAATGGTTTGCTTGGTAATTCAATGTATTCTCTATGCAAACCAGCTTTAAACATTTCCAAGCTTTCTTTCCAGCTTGGAAATTTTAAAAGCTGGTTTGCATAGAGAATACATTGAATTACCAAGCAAACCATTAGCTTGGCTTTTCTGTATGTGAATGAGGCATCAGACCAAGTAAGAACAAGTGAAAAGGAAATGTGCTTGTCCAGATGACACTGTGCCTCAAAAAGTTAATGTTAAGCCCTGCCACTATAGCTGTGGCTTTTGGTTTCACTTTTTCTGTGATGCTCCTAGCAGCTTTATGTAGGCAGACTGTATGCAGACTATGGACTGTGGAGTGGAGGGGGCCAAGGGGGTCTTATTTATTTGTACAAAAAAAAAGAGGAAAAAAGAATAAAAAAAGACTGTCCAGATGACACTGTGCCTCAAAAAGTTAATGTCAAGCCCTGCTACTATAGGTAGCATATATCCCCCCAACCATCTCAAAATGGGTGCCGGGGGAGGGGCATCCCAGTATGACACCTATTGTCTGTTGCCAGATTTTGCCAAAGAAATAAGCCCAACAGAAGCAACTAGGCTATACTACTTTAATTTACATTTGAAAATAGCAGATCAGCAAGCTCACAATGTGTCACATTGTGACACATTGTGAGCTTGTATATTTGCAATTTAAAAAATATTGAGGGGAAAAAATAATATTTTGAATATTTTTGAAACCTTTTAACAACAAAGGCCTAAATCTGTGTGGAGGTCCCTGGCACCACATATTTTCAGATGGGGGTCTGCGACTCTGGACAAATATGTTAATCTGGGGTCCTTGATATGAAAACCACTGGGAACCACTGGTTTAAAAAATATTAGAAAGTAAGCCCAATAGGCAACTATACTATTTTTTTTAAAGACACAAATTGCTTATTATAAGCACACATGGCAACCCAGGTACATTCAGAGCCCATAGAGCCCAGAACGCCAACTACTGACACTTTAATGCAAGGACAACAGGAAGCCAAATTATGTTTTTCAGGCCAGCTTTTTCAGCATCCGCCTCTTTCAGGATATGAACAGGAAGCCGGGGGCGGGACCAGGAATATGGTGAATATATAGACTCAAGACTCCACCCTCTGGCTCAAATTAACCAATCCCAGTGCAGTAGCAATCTCTCTCTCTCGCCCTAAAGAGCGAGGTCAGGCCATGTCTTGGCCATCTAGCCAGTGATGTATATCGGACCAGTTACCCATATATGGAGACCCCTGGTACCCATAGATATTCACATATATGGGCTTAATATTGATGACATTAGGGATCTCCATACATGGGCATAAAAGGGATTTGTTCCCCTGGTATCACAGGGATCTCCATATCTCTATATATGGGCATAGAGGGGATTTGGTTCCCCTGGCATCACAGGGATCTCCATATATGGGCATAAAAGAGATTTGGTTCCCCTGACATCACAGTCAGAGCGTGAGAGTCAGCGTGATGTCAGAGCGGCAAACCCATAGCCCGCAAAAAAGTGTAAACGGACACGGACACGATGTGTCGTTTCTCATAGTAAGCTGCGACCTTGGGTCGCAACTATTGAGCACAGTACACAGTTAGACTTCAAGGCAATAGACAGCTAGGCTTCAAGCAGCCATAAAGCATCTGATGAACAGATAACATAATCAGTTTCCAGTCACGTTCTACACATCTACACATACAAGCATAACAGACAATAAATTAATGTATATGTGAACAGTAGAATTAGACTGACAGAGGCTACTCTGTCACATTCCAGCTCTCGCCGATGCTTGTAGATCTATTTATTTTTGCTCAATGTTCACCCCCAGAATAGGCGCGCTTAGGATTCTTTTTGCAGCGTAGAGCTCTGTTCATGCATGCCTGACAGCAAACCGCAGCCTATACCGGACATGCTTGGTAATTGAGACTAGGGTACAATTACCCTCAGCAGCAGAGATAAGGACACACCCCTAGGATGTTCACTTCTGCTCGGGGGGGGGGGGGGGGGTAGATGGAGGAGAGAGGAGGAGGTGTTCCACAGCTGTGGTTTGTGGCTTGATGAGCTATCTGGCTCGGCTGTTCCTAGTTTGAAACCATGTGGAGAGTGATTTGTCCTCTTTCATCCCACGTGTGTATCAGGGCATGTGATTTACTTTTTATTTTTTGCAGGATTCCTCATGTTTCCAGGCTTTTCGGGACACGCAAGTTCCATCAAGTCTGTGACCTCGGCCTATGTGTGTGTGTGTGTGTGTGTGTGCGTGCGTGCATGCGCGCGTGTGTGTGTGTATGTGTGCGTGCGTGTGCGTGTGTGAGGCTGTCGGAGGAAAGAAACAAGGACCCTTGGGGGAAACACTTGTTGATGAATTGGATACATAGGGCCACAATGGAAACGAATCCCCCCCCCCCTGGACTTTTCTGTGTTATCCTTTTGGCCCAAATGTCTGACCTTAGGCCACCTCGTGCTGATTACATTTCTGTCTAATAAAGTATTTCATCAATCGAAAAGGATTTCAGAATTCCTGCAATTATCACATTTATCACCTGGGAATCAGTTGTTTTCTACAAGCAACACTGAGTGCCACAAAGCGTACGTTAAGGCTTATTGTCCTGGTTTTACTTGGTGGTTCCACCGGAGGTGATGAGCTTTAGTTTATGAGATTCCACCCTCACGCAGCTGTGAGTCTGTGTTTACTATACACACACACAAACAGGACAACCTTCTCACTCCTCTCTTCCGTCCACTTTCCGCCCATTTTGTCATTTGCCTTTCCTGCAATCCATCACCCAACCTCTCTCTCCCCAGGGTTTGGTTTGCTGGGGTGGGGTGCACGTGGGGGGATCCGTGCCTCTACTTTTGATACCCCCCCCCCCCCCCCTTTGGTGACTCATTCTTGACTCCAGTGGGGATATGTTTTTATCCCTGCTTCTGGTCAGAATTAATTAAACACATTCCTTTTGCGAAATGTACCGTCTGATATATTTGATCGTTATGTGTGATAATATCCCGATTTTACAATTTAATTTGAAATGAATGTCGTCTTTTACAAATCGAACCCTGCTTCATCACACTGGTCCTGACCTCTTCTTCCTGTCTCTCCTCTCCCATTTATTTCTAATGGGAGATGCTCTATTGTGTTTGTCAATCACACTTGCTCTCGAACACCCATCTCCATCACAACAATTCCTCCTCCTCGCTAGCATACAGTATATATCATCCCGTCCCACCCCCATAATCTCTCCAGTGGAAACTCCCTCTGCAATGTACAGAAGACAGACAGAAAGAAAAAAGAAAACCTAGTGGGTCGGACTCTAATTCCTGGCATTTCGGACTCGCCCTTTCGGCCAGGAGAAAAATGAACAGTGGTCAACTCGGTTTGGTCAGTGTTATTTTTTTTATTTTTTTCCCCCTTTTTTTTCAAAGTGACCACAAGTACCAGTCTGCTTTGAAGCTAAGCATACACAAACACGGCCTGGCACAGCCCTGAGCCCCGCTACTATATTTGAGTCGGCCCAGTCATCTCTTCCCTCCAAATCCTCTCACTCACACACACACACACACACACACACACACACACACACACACACACACACACACACACACACACACACACACACACACACACACACACACACACACACACACACACACACACACACACACACACTCTCTTCCCTCACATGCGCATACAGCATGCCTGCATTGAGTACCTACTGCCCAAAGTAAACGAAAGTCAGAGCTTAACGGGAAATGGGATGAGGATGAGGAATATTAGATACCGTAACATGAAATGTGTTCACTCTGCAGGAGCAGAAAGCGGTCATGACATGTTTGTTTTTTATTTGACTTTTCCTGGATGTTTCCTACACTGTTATGGCTCAAGGTAGACTTGCAGTGGAATTTCCTTACCTAGCCATTTCACTTTTCTTCTTTCTTTTTTTTTTTTTACCCAAAACCACAGGTACCACAATGACGCTGGAGGCATGCTGCAACTTGGGAGCTTCACACATTTGCATAATATGAAGTCAGATGATCAACATCAAGTGATGAACACAACACATCTGCAGTTTGACCTGCACAAATATAACCTCACTCACAGGCACATGCGTGGACTCGTTTGTAGTGATTACAAAATAAAAGTATATAATTTCTCTCTTTTTTTTTTTTACAGTATCTGGGACATCAAGATGTCCCTTCAACCAAGCAGTTTGAGACTCAACGGTATTTAGTCATGAAAGGAAGCAGTCATGAGAAGATGAAAAGATAGATGGGTGGAGGCAAAAGGGAGGGACAGAGAGATGAGGTCTCCCAAGGAGACCAGTTGGGAGGGGCCAGGGGATGTAAGGAAAGGAAGGAAAGAGGTTGAGAGAGAGAGAGAGAGAGAGAGAGAGAGAGAGAGAGAGAGAGAGAGAGAGAGAGAGAGAGAGAGAGAGAGACTTTTTCATAAGAGGCGGGCAGAGAGAGAGAGAGGGCCAGGGGTTGAAAGAGTTTGACAGAGTTACGAAGGGAGAGAGAGAGAGAGAAAGGGGGAGGTTTGGTCAGACACTCCCTCATGGTGATGGACAACTTACACACGCTCCCAAGCCTCAGTTAGATGAGGGACACATTCAAAGGGCACACACACATACATACTGTACACAACAACATTCTCAGCAGACACTGAATGTGTGGATGTACATGTCTTCTACCTGCTGAAGAACTGCAGAGAACCTGCCTCTGGATTGGAGAAGAACCCCCCCCCCACCCTCCCTCTGGATTAATAACCATCTCTTCTCACCTCTTCACAGGATTACAATCAGGGAACGATTTTCTGGAGACATCTTTTTCAATAGGATTAAAGAGGACATCTGGACGGGGAGAGAGAGAGTTGCGTGGGTGGGGGGAGAAAGATCATCTTGAATGGATAAATAAGTCTTCAAGAATAATTGGATAAAAGCTTCCAGAAGGGGGGACAGCAGAGATTTCTCATTGTTTCACAGTGGAACTAGTGCTTCTTCTTGTGTGGCTTGGTCTGGTTTTCATGGAACATGGACTTGCAGCAGGTGTGAAGGCCCCCGCCACCACTCCACCCCTTTGCTTCCTTTTGAAGTCCAACTGAAAAGAGAGATTGAAAAGCGATCTGATAATACAGCTCTCGAGTTTCACCCCAATCCTGGCGACACCTGCTCTGTACTTATCCCGCTTTTTAACCAACACCGAGTTTAAGGACTTCAAAGAGGAGAGACAATTTTCCAGAGGGGCATTGTTTTGTCTATATTCAAACACATCAAATACGCCTGCACTTCTAATTATGCCCTTTGCTTTCATTATCTTTCATTAGTACTGAGGGCAGGGGGAGGCAGTGAGAGAAAGCAGCAGTGGAGAAGTGGAAGGCCTACCAGGACAAGGTAGTAAAGAGAGAGAAGAGGAGAAGGAGGAGGAAAGCAACAGAAGGAGGGACAGATAAACAGAGGCAGTTAAAGGCGGTAAACACATCTTGCACGCGGCCAGCTTCCCTCCAAACACAGCAGACATAAATCAAACAGTGCGTTTGTCTGTGGTCGCTCTGTGAGTCAGAAGGACAAACAGTGTTGGCAGTCACGCGCCAACGGACTAGACACTCTGACGTTCAGTCATCAACACTGGACCGGCTGCTCTCGTGCTGTGGAACCATCAGAAGACACTGGTGGAGGACCCAAAGGACAGATATTAGTACGAGTAATAACAAAGAATATCCCGAACGCCACAGGAGAAGAAAAACACAGGGAGGGGCGCAGGAGTGGGACCACAGCCATGGCCTCAGTCATCTCCTATCCCTCTGGGGTCTCTGGATGCTCCTCAGAACCCTGGAGAACCCACAAACACTCCTGCCCCCGCCATAAGGGAAGACAGCCGCACAGCGACAACAGCGGCCGCCTTTACCCCCGACAGTCTCTGTCCGGCCTCCGTCTGCCTCTCCTCCAACCCAGGACCATGCTGCTCCTCCTCCCCCTGCTCCTGCTGCTGGCCCTGTGGGGCCCGCAGGCCGAGGCCGTCGTCCACTCCAGCTTCCGGCGCCTCAGCGGCCGCGAGAAGAAGGAGATGCAGAAGGAGATCCTGTCCATCCTGGGCCTGCCGGGGCGGCCCAGGCCCCACCCTCCCCTCCGGCCGCCCTCCTCGGCGCCGCTCTTCATGCTGGACCTGTACCACGCCGTGTCGGCTGAGGGCGACGAGGACGCGGGGAACGGCGTCCTGGGGAACGGCGCCGGGGCGTGGAGGCTGGGCGGGGCGGACGGCCTTGGGCACGTCAGCCACGCAGCGCTGCCCACGCTCAGCTCGCACACGCCGCCGCTCGGCACGGTGGTCAGCGAGGCGGACACAGTGATGAGCTTTGTCAACCTAGGTGAGTAAGTGGAGGATGATGATGATGATGATGTTGGAGATGGTGTCATGGTGATGGTGGGATGGGTCAGCTGATGGGAGGGAGGCAAAGCCATTATGTCGGTCCCTTGTGGTTGGGACTGAAAAGTTGAGAAAACATCATTTTGAACGTTTTTCTTTTTTTCCATGTTTTGACGTAATCTTCCTTCACTGGTTGTGTCACAGTTGCGTTGCAGTGCTTTTCAATAAAACACTTTCACAGACTTTTTACATGAATTTCAAATCATAGAGCATTGGAAACTGAATTTGCAAATTATATATACAACTAGAAATACTGTTCCTTCGAAACAGTGTGGGCTCGATTCCAACCCAACAAATAGGATACTTTAAGGTACTGTAAGGTACAGTACCCTACAGTATTGTACTGTACCTTACTATACTGTACTGCACCTTACTGTACTGTACTGTACTGTACTGTACTGTACTGTACTGTAACTTACTGTACTTTACTGTACTCTACTGTACTTTACCTTACTGTACTTTACTGTACTCTACTGTAACTTACTGTACTTTACTGTACTCTACTGTACCTTACTGTACTGTACTTTACTGTACTCTACTGTACCTTACTGTACTGTACTGTACCTTACTGTACTGTACCTTACTGTACTGTACTTAACTGTACTCTACTGTACCTTACTGTACTATACTGTACTGTACTCTACTATGCCGTACTGTAACTTACTGTACTGTACTCTACTGTACCTTACTATACTGTACTTTACTGTACTCTACTGTACCTTACTGTACTCTACTGTACTTTACTGTACTCTACTGTACCTTACTGTACTGTATTGTACTTTACTGTACTGTACTTTACTGTACACTACTGTATCTTGCTGTACCTTACTGTGCTGTACGTTACTGTACTTTACTGTACTTTACTGTACACTACTGTACTGTACCTTACAGTACTGTACTTTACTGTACTCTGCTGTACCTTACTGTACTTTACTGTACTCTACTGTAACTTACTGTACCTTACTGTACTGTACTTTACTCTACTCTACTGTACTGTACCTTACTGTACTTTACTGTACTCTACTGTACCTTACTGTACTGTACCTTACTGTACTGTACTTTACTGTACTCTACTGTACCTTACTGTACTATACTGTACTGTACTCTACTGTGCCGTACTGTACCTTACTGTACTGTACTCTACTGTACCTTACTATACTGTACTTTACTGTACTCTACTGTACCTTACTGTACTCTACTGTACTTTACTGTACTATACTGTACCTTACTGTACTGTATTGTACTTTACTGTACCTTACTGTACTGTACTCTACTGTACCTTTCTCTACTGTACCTTTCTGTACCTTACTGTACTTTACTGTACTCTACTGAACCTTACTGTACTTACTGTACTCTACTGAACCTTACTGTACTGTACATATTCTATGTGTTCTAGATCTACATTTTTGATTCTGTGTTTGGGAACCAGCAACTGTCAAATGGACTCCAACTGTAGTGGAGTATATTGAGTGCATATACTGTAGGCTAACAATCCCAGATCACATCTGTCCTCCACTATGTCTTTAACCAAGGCGTTCTTCTATGTGGCCACTCCAGACTGAGGAGTGGAGCATGGCTTTTATTGTGTTTGTGGATCTGACTTGGAAATGCATTGGTTTTGATATCTCCCTGACAACCAACAACAACCACTAATATGGCTGACTGTCCCTGCGGGCTCTAGGATATATGGCTATGGGATTTACATCCCATCGCCCGGACTTGATTCTTGATCACAGCTGTGTAATCAGTAGAGTGGAGAGGGACATTTATTTATAGTTTTAACTATAACTATAGTTTTATACATCACACAGCTTAGATATTTGGATCAAATCAGAGAGCAGACCTGTGTGAACGCAATGATATAAATAGCATATCTGAAGTGTGAACACTGCAGCCACAGCGCCTTAACATAAACATGGGTCTATTATCCTTCTCTCCACTCACTAAACCCATTGGAAATGCATTGGGTGCTTAAAGTTAAACATTTTTATTTTTTTATATTTATACTACAAAACATTTCAAAACCAAAAATACAAGCACACGTGTCCTCAGTAAGCTGAACACATAAAAATTTGAATGGTGTTGAAAGGTGTAAGCGTTTAAGAGATGAATCGCGCCAAAGTTTTGAGGATACTGACTGACTGATAGATAAATAATGAAGATAACATACGTGTGCTCGCCTTCCAGGCGAGCCCACAATTATATTGTATTTTGGCTCATTGTGAACGACCTTGGTTTCCATTTAAAAATAATGAATGTGGGCCATAGAGAATTGCTAATTTAATGAGATGTTATTGCTTTGAAATGTATTGCATTTGACAGCTTATAACCACATGCTTTAATTCAAGAATGTTCATATACTAATTTAGATATTTAGTATTTAGCATACTGAAAATCATGACGATAGAAAGAGGGTTAAGTATTTTAACAGACATTAATAGTAAATGCATTGACTATCTCTGTCAGAGAAGCAGTCCAGGACTAATTTCTACAAACTTTTACTCCAATTAAATGGAGTAAAAGGATGCTGGTTACTTTCCAACTTCCATAATACACATCATTGGGTGTGAATTTAATGATCTGATTAATTGGGGAAACAACTTTCAGAAACCTCCCTATATTTCAACTTTCTATGAGCCTGTAGATCTGCTTATTTCAGTACTTTTAAAAACATTTTGAAAGTTAAAGTGGTGAAGTCAGCCTGCCTGTAGATCTCTTATACGCCAGCTTTGGACCAGTGTTGCCAGATAGATTTTGTGAGAGAAAAGCAACAAGGAAAACAAACCACTTGAGCACGTTAAACCTATATAGGCCTACTGTATACAAAACATTTTCAGATGGGGGTTGGGGACAAATACATATTAATTTGGGGGTTCAAGACATGAAAATATTTGAGAACCACAGATTTAAATAATAATAAAAAAATGGAAGCAAGCCCAAATAAGCAACTACACTTCACAAATAAGCAAAAAAGAAAAAAAGAAAAAAAAGAAGAAAAAAAAGGACGCAAGCAATTTTACAGAAAAACAAGCCAAACGTTGCTTACAATAAGCAGACATGGCAACAATGCTTTTGACATGCAATTTGTTTTCCAGTCAACTGAGATATTCTCCCTCCATAAGCACAACAGTGGTGGAAAAAGTACTCAAATGTTTAAGTAAAAGTATCAATACTGCAATGTAGAATACTCTGTTAGTAAAAGTCCGGAATTCAAAATGTAAAAATGTGTAAGGGTGCCCTCACACCAAAGTACCTATGAGAGTGGAATCCGTGTTCCGCCAATGCATTTCAATAAGAGTGAAGCGGTTTCATGCCAGCAGAGGATTTCTGCAAAAAACGCTCCCTTCTCATTGAAATGCATTGGCGGAACGCAGATTCCACTCCCATAGGTATTTTGGTGTGAGGGCACCCTAAAAGTACAAAGGCATTGGTGTTAAAATGTACTTAAAGTACCAAAAGTAAGTAGTCATTAGACAGAATGTCCTATATATTTCAAGTTTTCAAATGTATAACATTGTTTTGAAAATAGCAGATCTACAAGCTCACAATTCCTCGCATCGCAACGCATTGTGAGCTTGTAGATCGGCTATTTTCAAATGTTCAAAATGTATATAAATGGTTTTGTGATCATAATCAAAAGTAACTAGTAACAAAGGTTTTCAAATAAATGTAGTAGAGTAAACATACAATATTTGTATCAGAGTTGTAGTGGAGTAGAATTTAAAGTAGGCCTATTGGAAATACTCGAGTAAAGTACAAATACCTAAAATTTTAAAAAAAGTACTTAAGTAAATGTACTTAGTTACTTTCCACCACTGAGGCTCACAGTAGTCTGACTGATACTATCTGTGAGAGCATAAAAATTAAACATCCTTTTCTCAATGGCTTCCTTCCTCCACCTCTCCTGGAATGGACCGTCCAACCTCCCTCTGTTTACCGTGGGAAAATTAACATTTTCTTCCTACATGTCCAAGATGTTTTCTTGTGCATTCAAATGAATCCTATTGCTGCATGTTTGAAACAGACGCCGTGTTTGAAACGGACAACTCTGGCAAACGTTTAGACCTAGATGACCCGTTTCTTTACTGTCTCTTCTCAATGTTATGTCTTATAAAGTTAGAGTAGAGTAGCCTAGCAGTTAAACACTTAAAGGGATATAGTTCACTTTAAAACAAAACTTTTGGTTATTTTATCGTCTAATCAGGCTTTTGGGAACACCCGGAACAGTTTTTAAGTTTCAGTATTTAGATATTTGATATTAATTTTATCAGACACGCCCCCTTCCTATACGAACCGTAACTTCAAACCATGATAAATTCATGGAAAACATCTGTCCTTAGTTCTGGTGACTCATACTGCCCTCCTAATACGTGAGGAGGCCGTGTTTTATTTACTTTTTTAACACAGCCTCCTTATGTATCAGGAAGGCAGTACGAGTCACCTGTTTTCAATTAATTTATCATGGTTAAAATGTCGTTTGAAGTTACAATGGGTTAGGAAGGAGGCGTGACTGATAAAATGAATATCATTAATTAATTCTCATTAATTCTGAAACAGACCAATTCTGGCCTTACAAGAAAGCAAGGAATTGGATTAAAGCAATACCAACCACAATAAAAAGAGACATGAAGTTATTACTTGACATTGTGCATGTTTTCTTAACATTTATGTTGTCTTATTCATTCAATTGTGCACTCTTATGTTGTCTTCTGCACTTGATTAACCACTTAACCACAAAAGTGCCAAGTTATCCTTGGTCCCCCACTCCCCTTTTGCCCTCTACTATTGCCCTTTTGCCCTCTACAAACAATATACAGCATTTTGCTGATCTATGAACTCACAACACAATGCCTTGCCTTGTAAGCAAGTAGATCTGCTATTTTAGCAGAATATTCACCCCAGAATACGGGGGAAAAAAATTATAAAAAATAAAATAAAAGGGGCAACGTCTAAAAGTGGCTTCTATATAGACATATCTCAATAATGCATTTAGCACAGGTACTGAGAGCAAAATCAGTGATGATAATAATATCATGGCAGGGCTAATGTGAAAACAGAAGTTAGAACAACACTGACAACTCTATTCAGATATTTCATCAATCTTTCAAGTTGATAAAGAGACACCCCAATTAAACATAAAAAATGAAAAAAGAAGACAAACAAACTATTCATTGACATTTACTTATTGAGGCAAATGATGCCATATTACATATCTTTGTGAGAGGCAAAAGTAACATTCAGGATTAGCAGTACATTTGAGGTGAAATTAGTGTCTGGTTTTACAAAAGGCTACAGGCAATAAGATGACAACTCAAACAAAACAATGAGGAGCAAAACATCAGCAGCAGAACCTACAGGTATACAAAGGGCCAACAGGACTCAGTATGGCTCACCATGCATGCTGCATACTATGATGATACATTTGGATGGTTTGACCGCTACACACCACCTCTGGTATGAGACGTTAAGATGCGATAACGCCAAAACGTGGTCAGGACAATAATGGGGTTCCAGGCAGCATAAAATATGCTCAAAACGCCTCCCCAACCAACCAATTTTAGCCAGGGCCAGATTACACAAGTCACCTTTCTTGTGGTACAATTGGGGAAATAAATACAATCCACAAATTCAAGTCTCCATGGGGTGAATAATCGATCATTTTGGGGGTGAACTATCCCTTTAATGTCTCATACCAGAGGTGGTGATTAGGGTCATTTCAATATGCACCAAGGTGAGCCCTGGTGATGCCTGTTTTCCCTTTGTAAGTTCACCTACTGCTGCTTTGTTCCATATGGTTTTGTTTGGGTTGTCATACCTTTGTATGAATCCAATTTCACATTCAAATTCACATACCACTTTTGCCACTCACAGATACGTAATATTGGATACTTTTTCTCAATAAATAAATGATTGTTATGACTGGCACAGGTCATGGCTCAGGATTGGAGAGAGGAGACATGGTAAAACGTATAAGAGAGTGTATTAAATGAGGCCTGGGAGAACAAACTAAATAAGGCTGTCAACAACATAACATAATGCCAAAAGGAACTTATGAAGTGTGGGGTCAGTAATCAGTAGTGTAAGTGTGGATGAGTGGAACATGGTGTGGTGCAGGGTGTTGGATGGAAAGCAAAACTAAACCTAACTAAACGTAGTACAACAGGGCATGAAGGGGGCCTCCTCTGGATCTCATCTTCAGAATGGCATGGACAGGCTTTTTATAGACTCCTGGAGGCAATTGACCAATGAGCCATTAGACCAACGAGCCAATGAGGCCCCACCCTGCACACCCCTAATGACCCAGACTAGACTTAATGTGTGGGGCATCTATAATATGTCTGTCTCGTTTGCTTAACTGGGTTACCTTTATCTACTTAAGTATAACTGATACATCTGATGATTTCGATTTTTCCTAAGAGCCCCCCTCCCATCTTGCATCTGACAAAGCTGAGACACCCCACGCGCATGAACAAGTGTTTTTCAAGCATGTGAACCAAGCTCATACTGAGATCTGTACTGTAGATCAGCTGTTTCAACAGGATGGTTGGCGCTCCCCAAGCAGCAAAGGTCGCAGGGATCGGGAGTCGAACCCGTAACACGCTACCAGGCCGCTACCCTAGCCGCCCGGGCTAGAAATGTTGAATATTTTAAAGACACCATAAACTTTCAAGCACCACCATATGTGATGACCCTTCTAGTCTTCTGCAGGCCTCGGGCTCATGCAGTTGTGTCAGCGGTTACTTGAACACTCGGGTAACAATCGGTCACATTATAAGCATTTTGCTTAAACAATGTCTGGTATTTTGCGCCGCAGCCATGGCCAATACGTTGTTTGAAAAACGTAAAATAAATAGACAAATTAGCCATAACACATATTCCCCAATGTGTAATTAAACGTTGGATCACCGTGGGTGTACACGCGTGTTGCCCACGTATGAGCATGGAGGGATATAGGAGACACAGCTGGTTAGAATTAAAGGCCCTTCTGACACACGCTGAAAAAAGAGTAACGGTTGGAGAGGAGATGAAAATACTGCTGTGGAGGAGAGCAAATCTAAAAATATGAGCCTATGCTGTAATTAGTGGTATGTGTGCTGAGCAGCTGCTGTGGTCCAAAGCCCTTAGCATCTCTAATTACTGTACACTCCACTGTGTGCTCTGCGTGTGTCAAGTGTGTGTGCACACGCATGTGTATGATAGTCAGGGGTGTCCACAAAACCTGTATTGTCTCTATTCAACATACAGTAATATGTGTGTGTGTGTGTGTGTGTGTGTGTGTGTGTGTGTGTGTGTGCGTGTGTGTGCTTGCGTGCGTGCGTGTGTAGTGTGTGTGAGACAAACCATGGGTGTTTCACAGCCCTGCGGGGCTCCACAAGGACACACAGGGTGCTGATGCTCTGGTTGCATGTGGTGTGTGTGCGTGCGTGTGTGTGCGTGTGTGTGCGCGTGCACACATGCGCGTGTCTCCTGTCAACTTCTTAATTAATATGGTTGTATATTTGATCTGTCACCGGGGTGTCCTACTAATCAGAGCGTTGCACTCTGTGTGCTCTGCACCATAACCATTCAGCTGCTGTCAGGTCGCCCCTCCAAATGTTTAACCTGTGCTACAGATGCGATTTGGTTTTAAATTCAGATTTGGTGGTCTGGTGAAGTCATGGTATGATGTATACGCACTGACCACCACCCAAGAACATCCGGAGGGAAACACCTTATTATACCGTATGGGTCCACTTTCAGTATCTCACATCTCACTCAGTCTTTTACTATACCAGTAAGACTCCCTAATCGGGAGATAAGCGACCGTAGGTCACTTATCTCCACAAATAGGGCAAAAATGTGTTTTGCCAAAATCTTCCTGATCCATGTTGATGACATGAGTGTAGACATACTGTGTAGTGATTTTCGTGATTTTAGGGCAAAATCTGTAGGAGCAGTGTCCAAAAATGTGTTTTTAAAAATCGGCCTGGAGGTGGCGCTATATGGGAGAGATTCATGTTGATGGGATGAGTGTAGACATACTGTGTACCGATTTGCGTGATTTTAGGGCAAAAATTGTAGGAGCAGTGTCCAAAAATGTGTTTTGCAAGAATCGGCCTCATGGTGGCGCTAGAAGAGGGCCATGTGAGAAATGAGGGGTGGGGTCTCCGCGCCGGCAAGGCGGACGAATAGGTACCGGCCCCGGCTGTCCCGGTCGCTCCTAGCCGGAGTTACGGCATTTTATGTGAGCTGCAGTGTAGGGGGTCCTCCACTGGGGGCGCCACCACTTTTGCATCCGTTCTGGAGCACCAGGAGTCGGTGGTCCCCGGGAATTCCCCGTGAGCAGCCCCGTTAGGGTGGTCATTTGGTCAGTTTAGCACATTTGGTCATTTTTTACATCTGGGGGTCCCCCAGGGACCTGGGGGTCCCTGGAGCTCCGGGGGTCCTTGGAGGTTGTAGTTTGGCAGGTAAGGAGTGTGTGTGCAAAATTTGGCATGGATCGGGGCAACGGTTGCGGAGATATGAGCAGGGAAAGAGTGTGACGTGTGAGGTGTGACAGACAGACTGACAGACAGACTTACACTTTGTGCAGGGTTTGATAGTAAATGCGACCTACGGTCGCAACTATGCTGTTCCTGTCTCAACTCTGCAGCTCTGTCTACCATATTAGTCGTAATGTAATGTAACATAAAAAAATAATCACTTCTTAGTGCAGGCTCATAAAGGAACAGATGTTTGAAGTCAAGAAAGAAATGTGAACATACAGTACCAAACAAATTATACCAAGATGTACTGTATTTGAAGAAGCTTGCTTGTAACCAGAGCTTGAAATGTGTTTTGTTCTGCATCTATTTATTTTGTGCTTAAGTACTTTGTTGTCTGTCTTCAAAAGCTCTTCAGCACAAGAGTTGGGTGTATGTGGTTTGTAAGCACAAGGCTCGTAGTTTGATTCCATTGCTTGGAACGTTTGAATTCTCATCTAAATCCTATGAGCTTAAATATTTTGTTGTCACCACCAGTGTCATCAAAGCCTATAGCCTTGGGGTCAGGGATGTGTGTGATTTCTAAGTGGAATGTTGTTTTCATACCAGTGCTTGGAAAATGTTCACTCTCCTTCTAAATCCTATGAGCTAACTATTTAGTTGTCACGATAGTATCTTATACTATCTTCCACGAATGCTGAATCCAGTATACCGTAGCCTAGTGTCATGACTCATATTTGCTGCCCAGTGTGTGACTTGGCCGATTGCCATGGAAGTACATTAATTAGTAACTAAGGTTTTCAAATAATTGTAGTGGATGTAGTGAAGGCCTACATGTAGTGGAGTACAACTATAAAGTACTGAAAAATGTAAATACTAAAATTTACAATGGTTAATGGAATACAGCACTCAAGTAAATACTCAAGTATTCAAAAGTACTTCCTAAGTACATTCATAATGTACCTTTTCCCTCCCTGTAAATGAAGTGGAGTCAAAAGTAGGCTACAATATGTCTTTTGTTGTTGCCCCATCAAACTATCCTTTGATTGAAAATACTATCAAAGAATAGTTTTTTATAGGGGGAAACGCGTCTGTAAAGCATCTTTGGAAACGAACATGACTACCAAATGTACATTTTAACACACCTAGATAAAATAGCATAGAATAATGGTTTAAGTAATAATTTGTAATAATGCTTTAATTACCCATTTAGGGCTAGAATTATTTACTGCTTTAACTGTTGAAAAATAGCAGATATACAAGCTCACATGCGAGCTTGTAGATCTGCTATTTTTGATAAAGTCGTGAAAATGTGTGCAAATCTTTGAATATATGTATTTTTAGAGCGAACGTTTGTAACTCTTTTTGCTTCTGGATGGTCCTTGGAACTATAATATTTTGAGATATGAATATTTTTTTACAGGGGTCTTTCACATGAAAAGGTTTGAGAACCACTGACATAGCAGTCTCTCAAGAACAGACTAACTAAGCTCCAGTTCAAGTGAAAAGGACCTTTTTTTGATGATGGCCAGAGTTAGCCAGATTGCTGACATAGAAAGATAGGTTTTTAAAAAAAACCTTAGGATTCAAAAGACACTTATAGAATCGGGTCAAAATTCAAATGTTCACGATTGCCGCGCTGTGAGCTTGTAGATCTATTTTTCAATAGTTAAAGCAGTCAATAATCCTAGGCCTAAATAGGTTATCCTACGTTGTTACTGTCCACTGGGTGTAATGTAAATGTACTCTCCTCTACCTCCCTTGTCTCTGTCAGTGGAGCAGGAGCGAGACCTGCTTCAGCCTCGTCCATACTGGAAGGAGTTCCGCTTCGACCTGACTCCCCTCCCTCAGGGAGAGACCGTGACGGCCGCAGAGTTTCGCATCTACAAGACCCTGACTCTGGGACAGAGAGCCAACCGCACCCTGCACATCTCTGTCTACGAGATACAACGAGAGAACAGACACAGGTGCTTAAAAAACATATGCTGGTGTATATATCTTATGGCCTAGTATATGTTTGTATACATTTATAAAGTGACGGGGGCCTGTAAATTATATAAATAAATAATGTGTTGTGTGTGTAAGGTGTTTGTGTGTAGGCCTTGCCTTAACAGATGTGCATAATGTGTGCAGAGCTGTGCATAATGTGTGCTTGGCTACACGTGAGTGCGTGCGTGTAGTAATTTCTGGCAGACAGGCAACAGGCTGTTAATGTCAATTGTTTATAATCCTGGATTTCTGGTGAAGAAGCTGTCCAGGAACATGTTTCTCAAAGCATTTGTGTGAGGGCAAGGGGATGCCAACGATTCCATTATTACCTTACTTTCTTTCATTTTTGCACCGAAACAATGGTGGAGAATTTGAAGCAGGAGAGACTACATGCAAGCAAAGGAAGAGGCCCCCAGCATGCACTTATGCACACACTCTAATGACCCAGCCCTGGACTGGGATCAGTGGGATGCCATCCAGCTTGCCTGTCTTTTGACGTGCTTGAATGATTTCACATCGGCCTCAGCAATGATCAACATGCATGCCATTTGCGTCAGTGGTCGTCGGGGCTACCTCCGGGCGGTTGGTGTTAAAACCTTGAAGTTTGCATACAAACTGTTCAGCTTGGGCTGCAACTTTGGCTATGCACCTATGTCTCCCTTTAAAATAAGATATTGTGTGTAGTTCCTGGCCACATACTACGTGGGTCATCACTTGCTGACACTTGCTCTGTCTCAATCTTCTCCCGATTGGGCTGTTGTGATCCCACAGCAGAGATCACAGTGAGCCTGCTTTGTCTCCGGAGCTGAGGTGATGTCTCACACTTCGAGAGCAGCTCGAATGGAACTGATTGTGTTTCTTTCTGGTACTATTACTGTCCGCTCAGTTTGTTTGTCTGTGGCGAATTTTGACCGAAATGTCCACCTCAAGCCAGCATGGCGATGACCCCTGCCTAGAATCAGGGAAATATACCAGTAAGGCGGCCTAAGGGCGAGGTCGTGCACATGGGCGTGTGCACCTGGGATCCGCCTGGGTGACAGCAGACTGCTGAGCGAGCACTGGCGCTTTGGCATGAAAATAAAATAAATATTTGCACTGTGTGTTCGGCCGCTCCTTTGTCTTTTAAAGACTATTAATGGGATCAGCTTTGACCAAAAAAAATGCAGATCTGGTTGGTTGGTTTAAGTTGGCCAAAATGTGGCCATATTTTCCCAAACATGGATGAGCTGGGATGAGGCATCGCGCACTGTGACGCACATGGGCTTAATATTGATGGACATCAGGGATCTCCATATATAGGCATAAAAGGGACAAGGACGGAATTAATTTACATCATTGTGATGTCAGAGCAGGTCAGCTAAATCCTTCTGCTGAGCTGGGATGAGGTGATGTCAGAACAGGTCAGCTATATCCTTCTGCTGAGCTGGGATGAGGTGTCGTGATGTCGGAAGAGTGACGGACAGACATGAGCTGGAGCTTTTCATACTAAGTAGCGACCTACGGTCGCAGTACAAGGTGATGGGTCAACACACAATGTTGTCTTATTTCCCCAGAGAACCAGAGCTGGTGTTGTTGGACATACAGTCAACGCCTGCAGGTCAGGAGGGCTGGTTGGCCTTTGATGTGACCTCTGCATCCAACCGCTGGCTCCTCCACCCTCGCAGCAACCTGGGCATACGGCTCTATGTGGAGACCGAGGAAGGTGGGTCTAGGACAGGGGTCTTCAACGTTTTCAGGCCAAGGACCCCTTAGTTGAGAGAGAGATGAAGCAGGGACCTTTTCATAGATTCCATATAGTTTCATTGTTTGACAGCACAATCGTCAGTGTATGTCAATTCGTGATTTCAGATATTTAACCACTTGAACCGTCAATACTTAATACACTTGACCTTTCACTCAGTACTCTTTTTCCCTTCTACACCAAAGCAAAGAAACTAGCCAATCTACAAGCTTGTAGATCTGCTATTTTTGGCTATAGTTCTCTGAATAGGGAGTGGACACTAGGGTTCAAGTGGTTAATATAAAAAAGGAGAAAAAAAGAAATGAATCACTCAAAGATTTGGAGGACCCCCTGTAGTAACTCTGAGGACACCCTAGGGGTCCCAGACCCCCTGTTGAAGACCCATGGTCTAGGATGGTGACCAAAGATAATTGGTCACACAACCTTGCTGACATGAGCATAGCTCAGACATTGTTGAATTTAAACATGGCAGCAGTGATCTTTTCCAAACCAACTTTGGTTGTAGTGCAGCAGGTTGAAATAGATAATTGCACCTGGCCATTTTGAATGTGATCTTTTAAGTTTAAACTATGGTTATATTTACAAATGTAAAGAGATCACTAGCAGGGTTCAAGAACTGTAGCAAGTAAAACTCAGAAAACATGGCAATGTTTACCTTTTTCAAATGAAGAGGGAGATCAACTGAAAGCTAAATTCACCTGGCACATAACATTGATATTATGTTAGCTCCTCCTGTAGTAAGTAATACAACTAAAACCGCTAATACTGTACACAACTCACTGCAGAAGTACTTGCCACACAGATTTCATTTAACCAACTTGTTAAACTTTGCTAACATTAAAGAGTATAGCTGATATTGTTTCAAACACTTTTGACAGTTCTCAATTGCTTCTCTTTCAGACCGCTCCTTATCTGCAGGCTGGGTGGGGTTGGTGGGCCGCCGGGGTCCTCGTTCCAAACAGCCGTTCATGGTTACCTTCTTCAGGGCCAGCCAGGCTCCGTGTCGCCCACCCCGGGCCCTAAAACCACACCCCCGGAAGAAGAAAACCAAATACGACCTGCCTGTCCCCAGCATTCAAGGTGCGGTATGCAAATATCTGCAACAATTGCATGATGTTAAAAACAAATTATAATATACAAAATTAAGATGTAAAAGAGTACAACAGGAGTGTCTCAGGATTATATTGCTTGTATAATCTCTCAATCTCTACATATTTAAAAAACAAATACATCATCACTGTCTGGCAGAAAGTTTCAAATTTGTACGTTTTTTCCACAAGGTAGTGCGCCTGCTTCATCATACAAGGCCTTCGCACAAAGGTAGTGAAAACAGCCGATCTACAAGCACACAGCGAGGCGCTGTGTGCTTGTAGATCGGCTGTTTTCACTAGTTTAAATCATTTTTTAAATGATAAATGCAAAACGAAGAGTTTTGGGCTTACAAGATTTCCACCCGACAACGACGATATGCAGATGGGTTCCCAGATTGTGTTGCTTAACTTGCTTGTAAATGTTATTTTGGGAATTATTATACTGCATATTATTATACATTTGTACTTGATTAAGTCTCTGGATGTAAGCCCCAATCTAGCCTAACCTTTATGTAAAATCTCTTCTGCGTGTCCTAGACCACAGCCATGCCAACAGTGGACGCCAGGCGTGTAAAAAGCATGAGCTGTATGTAAGCTTCAGTGACCTGGGATGGAAGGTCAGCCGCACTTTGATTTTCTCTATTCTGCTATTTTACAGCAGGATTTACAACATCTCTTATCTAAAAAGGACTGAATTGCAAAACATTTTTCAATCACATTTGTTACAGTTTTTGTCTCACACAAGAAAAAAAAAAAAAAGAAAAACACAATATCATTATGCTTCATTATAAACAAGCTGCCACCTTGGTGGTGGGACTGTGCTTGACTGAGCACATTTTCTATTTTTTTATGATAATTTGTGTTTCTTCTCAGGACTGGGTGTTGGCCCCTACAGGCTACTCTGCTTATTACTGTGATGGAGAATGCCTCTACCCCCTGGGTTCCTGCATGAACGCCACCAACCATGCCCTCATCCAGCAAGTGGTCAGTGCCTGCAACCACGCTGTGACAATGTTTAGACAAACCAGTTAATACATGTAGTTCATATATATAGAATCTAATTTATATTTGTTTAAAAATTGTCACAGCATTGTGGAAGTGCAAGTGTACATAAGATAGTTGTACACAATAAATACTGTGAATGTAAAATAAATCCTTCTGAACTAGGAGAGCATTGGAGCGTTTACGTCAATTTGTTACAATACTAGATCAGTGCCCATTGGGCAGAATAGTCACCATTGGCGTCCAGTCGTGCAATACACCGCTGTAGTTCATGGACATACATTATATGGAGATATCTTATCGCTGTCTGTCTAGCTCTCTTTTATGCCCATATATGGTGTTCCGTGTCCAGGCCAGTCTGTGTTGTCAGTACTATAATGTCAGAGACTGACAGAGATCAGACAGACATTAGGAAAATTAATAGTTAGATAATGGCTCCATCTGCTGTCCCATTGATAGAATTTCACCGGTAAGATATCTAGTACCACATACTTCTTGTAACATTCTGCCACTGCCTGCTTAAAATGTTTCAATTGTAGGAATTATAGGTATAATTTTCTTTTTTAAATATAGGCCTGTTAATATCCAATCTTGTCATCAGGTGCACCTCCTGAAACCAGACGAGGTTCCCAAGGCGTGCTGTGCCCCTACAAAGCTCAGCCCCATCTCTGTGCTCTTCTATGACGACAACAACAATGTCATCCTCAAAAAACACCGCAACATGGTGGTCAAAACATGTGGATGTCTATGATGCTTCACGAGAAAGCCACTATATCCAAGCCAGTGGCCAGGACACAGAGTGAGCCAAGTCCCAGCCCCAAACTAAGTCAATACTTAGGACCAATATGAAACTCCAATCCTGGGCAAATGCGCTTATAAACAGAAAGAGAAACTAATATTTAACATATTTGTGGGACAGATCTGGGTCTGTATCTTTAAAGCCCCAACAAATGTATATCTTTGTGGTAGAAGAAGAGTGAACCTGCACCAGCACCACATTTGCAACCAATTAGAGTAGGATTTGTGAGTTAATTGACCAATCAGTTCAAAAAAGGGTCAAGATTTTTCTAGACATAATGTCGTTGAATTTACATTTATTTTGGGTATTCTGTCTAACATGCTGAGAGTTAGAAAGCTAGCTCTGGTCTATATAGTTCTCACGCTACTGACCAGAGCTAGTGATGGTCACTATTCTCGTTACCTACTGTAGAATCAGTGACAGTGACAACTATAATTGTGTATAGACTAGTCACTCTATTCTAAGTCATCACATACATTAATTTCCCATACCTTTCATCTGTTTTGGCTTTTTTATTTCTCCTCTAGGGGAAAAGATCATATGGTAGATCAGATCTGTACCACAGTGAGTTTAAGATTCAGATGTTTTTTTTTTCTATTTGCTTGCCTGACTTAGCACACCGGTAATGAATGGACCTGGATACATTTGTAGACATTCAGGGTTAAATTAACATTTAAGATTTATTTTGTGCTGGCACAGATTTAGCCAAAGCCAAACCATGGCTCTAAATTTTTATACCCGTTAGTTGCTACCATAGAGTTGGTTGCTACATAAGGAAGGACAAGGGTCTGTTTTAACAAGTATTGTTCTTTGTAATGGATCCTGATTTCAGATTTTTATTGGTCAATACAAAATGCAGGTCCCAGAGAATCTATATTAGACCAACGATGAGGTATCGTCACTGAATCATTTATCCATCTATTTCTATTCAGAGCATTTATTATCAATAGTAGACCTACAGATTCGTAGCGTTCGTGTATTTTTGTACAAAGCTATTTCTGTCATTCATCAGTTTCACAATTAAATATCTATTGTATTATTTTCTGCTCACTTTCATTTTTAAACAATGTTAACAATTAATCCTATGTTATATTTGTCTATTTAATTTAATGTAAGTAAAGTTTATTTTTGGAATGTGTTACATTTGTTGAGATGGCATGTGTGTATAACAGCATTGCAAAAGCCAACTCAACTAGAGATGCAGTGTGGTGTAATAACTTTATATACATTTATTATGGCATTTCTGCATTATCTGATAAACTACAATAGACTGAGAAAGTGACCTGTCATGGGTCAGATTTGGAACATTTAGGTGGTATAGGCTACGTGCATACTGTAGCAACTGGCTCAAATTAACAGATCTCAGTATGGGAATTACAACTTATCTTTCATGTGTCATTTATTAACTACATAGTCCATCGAATTGTCCTCATGTACAAGACGAACAGAGCAAAATAGCAACTTTAAATACACATTTAAATTTATTGAAAAGGGTAAAAAGCAACAAAAATAACAGAACAGTACAAACATGAAGTAAATTTTGTTTGCCCAATGCTAGCAAATATATCTTTAACCAAAACACCAGCTACGTTTTGGATGCTAAACAAGTAGCAAAATATCAGTCCTTGGGGCTACTATCAATTGAAAGGTTTCATTCAATTTAAAATGAAATGGACAATTATTGAAGTATCCCTAATCTTCAAGAGAATAACTGGCAAGTAGCTAATGTACCAGTACCATTACTATATCATCTTGACATTTGTGTTTTTTACAAAACTAGGTTAGGTTTTGACAATATAATTAGAGGTTGTCAGACATGGAATTGTCAAGACTGATACGAATTCTGATATTTTGGAGAATAGGGATGCAGATAGACAGCTATATATATATACAGATATTTTATTTCGCTCAGTGAAATCCATGGTATCCATTATAGGGAAGAGTAGACCTTTATTAAATCCACAGGAGAAATATAGCCATCTCTTACCCTAAAAGGTATTTTATTCCACTGCCTGCAGACTGCACAAAATGTTTTCTTTACCCCATTTACTTTATTTTACATTATCTAAAGAGTGCCTTTTCATGCATTAAAAAAACTATCGATTTAGCGTTATAGCATATCATTTACATGACCTTTATCATCAATGTGCATAATAACTTTTTAACAAATATTCAAAGAATTATGCCATTCTTCCAAAACAGCGTCCTTACCTATGGTATAAAATGCAAATACAGGCCTGATATAGCAATCATTCCAATTGATCATCCCCGTCTTATCAAGCCAGATAAGAATATTATGTCTAGTAGAACGTATTAAATTGTACTGCGCCTGATGGAGGGTGGAGAATACTTTAAGGATTAAGTGTAATAAACAGTTGGAGCAGCCAATTGCCAAACTATGTTTAACACATGCTTCATGCAATACAACAACAGGGTTGATCGATCACACACATTGATAGTACTTATCTATCTGTACTTAAGTAATGTTGGTTGATCTTCCGATTTTTAAAATAGAGTCCTATCATTTTTTTTAAATGAAACCCTTCAACTAATTTATACATTTTAACTAACAACTGAAATGATCAAGGAGGATCAGGTTTGGGGCCTATACAAATACTCGTAAGAAATTGAAGACTGGAACCAAAATCATGCTGACACTATGATCACACTTGCTTCATTTGGAACAAAGTGATCTTAGTGCCAAGATCATTTTGGGGAAACTTGCTTCATGATGATGAGCGCAACAAAGTAGAGCTGGGCAATATATCGATATTGTGATATAGGAATTCAATGGGATTTATTGTAATATTGCTTGTAAGAGCAATGCACCAAGTTAAATTCCTTTCATGTGAAAATGCTGCTTGGTCATTATAATCACATTACTCCATCTCCATAGAAAGCATCTTTTGAGTGACAGCTGCAGCAGAAGGCTTTGGAAATCATGTTGAGAGCATGTCCCTCCAACCCCCTGCATAGGAAAGTGACACTGATAAGTGGCGCTTATCTCCAAAAGTTGAACTTAAACTACTCGAGGTGCCCAGGGCACTCCGCCTAAGAAAGTCTGGACACAGAGGGCGCTTTTCGACGGCAGAGAACCGGTTCGGGTTCTTTCTCCCACCTATGGGATGAACCAGAGGTGAGCTTTTCCACCGAGAACCGAGTTGGTTCCAAACCGTAAAAGTTGGTTCTGAACGGGAACCACAAAATCCATGGTTCTTCTGGTTCAATCTGGTGGAAACGCAAGCCGGTTCGCAAGAACGAACCAAGGTTCCAAGAAAGTTGAACAGCACTGGTTCTTGAACCAAGGTTCTTTTGGTTGAAAAGGCCCCACAGGGCGATGAACCGCAACGCGTGGCACGGCGAAGAGGAGTGCTCCTAGTACATCACACAAATGCAAAAAAAGAATGGCGCTGGCAACTAACAAAAGGCTTTATGTAGACACACAATCCCATAGTCATTCCTGAAATACCATCACATTATCGAAAGAGGTATTAGGTAAAAAATATGTGATTCTGTCAATATCGCCCAGCTCTACAACAAAAGAGTGAGTAAGAAAACGTCAGACGACGCCAGCTCTCAAGTGTGTGGTCCAGCGTGAGGTACTGTTTTGTCTAGGTGGTATTGAATGAGAACAAGCAGCAGAGGCTAGAAGTTAAACCCAATTTATACTTAAGCGTCATGCCGGTGTTGTGCAGCAAAAATAGCTGACCTACAAGCTCAGTGGGTCTCAGTGCCATGTGTTATGAGCTTGCAGATCATCTAATTTGTGTGGGTGACACCTGTGCGCAAGTAAGTATAAATCAGGCTTTGTTACTGTTGACAAAGAAATAAAAAAATTAAAAACCCATGTAGCTCCAAAAGGTAGGTTTTCCAGGAATGAAGAGCTACTTTAAGAGCAGTGTGGGTTTTTATACATTTTAACTGACAACTGAAATGAACTGAAATAAATGGTTCTGATACCATCAAGGTTACTTTATACACAGAATCTACTCCAATTCAAATGAACAGGGTGGGGGAAGAGGCTGAGTTACATAGTGTTTTTGTCCAACAGCAGCACTATAGCCATTGTGGTCAAGGGTTCAGAAATGTGCCATTTATACCTTGTCGTGGACTATAGGGGGTTGTTCAAAAAAGCAAAACAAGGTCATTGCCCACAGACTCTTGGTAACACTTTTAGCTGTCCCATTCGACTAATGCTCAATGTGACCTCCATGCCAAAAGCTGGGGTTTTGATAACACTTTACAAGAATGATCTCCATAGCTAGCTGGCGGAAGCCTGATCCTTAGTTGCGAACTTGCGATGCGACGCGCTGATCTTGTGGATTGGCTATTTTTGGTGCACAACAATAAATTCTCCTCCACACACAGCGGTACCGCTTCCTGGAACAACCCCTCTTGGAATATTATGGGGTAGCTGTACACAAAATAAATATTAAAAAAAGGGTGCTGGTGTACGTCTGCCCCTTCATTCAGTTCATGCTCACGCACACACTCGCACATGCATACTCCCCCCCACCCACCCCCACTAAAACTGCCAGGTCCCAGTGTTCATCGCCAACATCCATCCCATCTTCATTGTGTGTTTCAACCTTCAAGCCATGGTCACTGTGTCTGGAAAATGAGAGCATTTCACATAAACATATCTTGATATATATACTGTATACATAGACATAACTCAAAATCTCCACCTCCAGAGTAACATTTAGCTTGAGATGGGTGTCGTTGGGGCCATACTGAAAATAAATGAATACACTAATATAATAACCAGTATTTAATATAATATAAAAATATTTGAGATAAACGAGGAACGAGGAGCAGCCTAATCCAGAAGAGATCTTGGACAGACATAATGATGGTACCAAGTTTGGTCATCATAATTGAATTGCATAGACTAATCAAACTATATATATATATATAAAAAATCACACCCAATGTGAAGTGAGCGGTGGTCGTGCTTGCATAACATCTTCAGACTAGGATTTGAGTCTAGGATGTACAGGCTATGCTACACACACACGTTTTGCTATGGCAAAACGCTGAGGAAAAAGGCTACGAACAAACATGATGCTACGTACACACATTTTACTATGGCAAAACGCTGAGGAAAAAGGCTACAGACATACGACATATGACATCACCAGACAAACATGATGCTACGCACACACATTTTACTATATAGCAAAACGCTGAGGAAAAAGGCTATGGACACACGCACAGCTAGGAGCGGTTTGCACCGCTCAAAAAAAAAAAAGGTAAATGGACTGTATTTACGTAATGCTTTTCTCTAAAGCGCTTTACAATGTACTTCACATTCACCCATTCACGCACCGATGGTGGAGGAAACCATGCACCAACCCACTCATCAGGAGCAGTTAAGAGGTTCAGTGTCTTGCTCAAGGACACTTGGCCAGGAGGAGCCAGGAATCGAACCTGGAACCTTTCGGAATCCTCCTGAGCCACTGCTGTAGTACTCTAGTAGTACAGTCAATGTTCTTACCGAGCTTTTGGTCCAATCTAGGCAGTGCTCGTTTATGCCTGAACATCAACCAGCTCAGGGGGCATGGGGGACTTGGGATGTTTACTTTCAAAGTGCTGTTTGAATGTCTTGGGGTCAGGCATCTGTGTCTGGATTGGAATAGAGAGAAGATAAATAATGTATTTTAATAAATCATTAGTTTCTAAACCACCACAGCAGAAATCTATCCTGTGTGCTGCTGTATAAGCAACTGCATGAGCCCATACAAAGTTGACAGCATTCCACTGCACAGTGAAAGGGTTCAGAACTTTAGGCTTCATATTTACACCACATTGATGTAGAAGATGAATGGCCACATGCGCTTTCCAGATTTTCAAGTGGGCCCTGAGCCTGAAAAGGTTGAGAACCACTGTGTTACAGAATAGATAATCCTGTAAATCGTTTTGCCTCTGAAGCAATAACTTCTCTTTATCATTGGAAATATTAACCCATTTAGGCCTAACCTATAGTTAGGCCTAAATCAGAAATTAGCCTACAAAAACAAATATGTTGCTACATACTGTACATGTACTGTAAGCCCCTCCCATACACTAAAATGTGTACCCGGCCTGAATGGGTTCTGAAAATGTTTTTGGAAATACCAAAAATTAATAACAGATTTATTTTAAATACCAAACATTAAGAGATTAACATAAAATATAGATTTCTTTTCCAAATGTTCACAAAAATGGGTAAAAATAAATAAAATAAATGGCATTATTGCCATACCTCTTAAGTCCCAACAGATTTCAACAACAGTCTAAATGATGTGTTGTTTTCGATGTTTTACACGGCCCGTGGCCTGTGATTGGCTAGAGGCGTAAACACAGACAGGGAGAGATTTTGACTAATTGCGTGCTCGCTGAAAGGCGAGTCCAGTATGTTCTCCCAAATCTTTATAGACCGAGTTTATTCTCCTAAAAGAAATTACCGACAGTACAAAGGCAGGGCCTTTAGCCAATTAGGAGCAGCATTCTTGAAAGGCGAGACCAGTATGTTCTCCCAAATCTTAAGGCGCCGTACAGACATTTGCGTGAAACATCTTCTCCGTATCGTCTGAGAATGGCCACTGGGAGCGCCGTACTAATGCATTGTCAATGGAAGGTTGTTTGGTGTTTTGTCGTTGCCGTGTCTCTTGGCCAAAAGACAGGCTGTGGTTGAGCAAGAGACACGGCAACGACCAAAAACCAAACAACCTTCCATTGACAATGCATTAGTACGGCGCCCCCAGGGGCCATTCTCAGACGATACGGAG
This sequence comes from Nannobrachium achirus, assembly GCF_963921795.1. Lineage (NCBI taxonomy): Eukaryota > Metazoa > Chordata > Actinopteri > Myctophiformes > Myctophidae > Nannobrachium > Nannobrachium achirus. The sequence goes on along the minus strand of NC_137819.1, from coordinate 36,262,891 downwards.
AAGATGTTTCACGCATATGTGTGAGTCCAGCCTAATAGACCAAGTTTATTCTCCTCAAAAGACTGGCCGACATTACAAAGGCTTTAGCCAATGAGGGAGCAGCGTTCTTGGTGACATCACCACCAACAAGTGCGACCTGATATAAATAACAACACCACGCGCATGAAATGTTTTGTATGGGGATCTTTATATAAGGGATCTGAGGGATTGAATGTAGGGGAAGTAATGTTGGAGTGCCGGTTGGGCAGATCTTTATGCCCGTATATGTTGGAGTGCCTGTTGGGTATCTTTGTGCCCATACATGGTGTTTCATGCGAGCCCACACTGTTTCGTAGGAACAGTATTTCTAGTTTATAGATAGATGTTACTCACCCTGCAGACGGGACAGGTGTGTACCAAGGCCGCCTTGGCCGCAGTCTTCTGATCAGCAGCCTGGCCCTTCTTCTTGTCTGCTGCCTTCTTGGCAGCCTTCTGCTGGGACTGAATCTTCTGCTGCCCACGTGCCATGGCCCTTAGCTGTGGATTGGAACGACATACGCGATTACTGTGTGTTGTTAATATACCTTTGAATGCTTAAAGGTATATTCAGTGATTGTATTTCATTCAAATAAAAATATAATTGGTACATTTTCCATTCATTCTCCTCACTAGAATGTATGCTGACCATATAAGGACTTCCACCAGGGCCAGTGTTGCGAGCATAGCTAGATTTGGTTTTCAGAGGTGGCCAGCCAGTCCTCGACCAATCAGGGTAGAGTATGACCAATCAGGGTAGCCGTAGTTACGTTATGTTTAGTTATGATGGTCAAAATAAAAGTTTTGAGAACCACAGTCGCTCTGAATTAAGGACGTCTGCTAAATGCCTAGATTGTAAACTACTGAACTCATAAAATGCCACAGTCTGGTAGTAAATCAGTAACATACATATCCTGAAGCTGAAAACGTAGGCCTACTGAGATTCAGTGATTGGGTCTAATGATCAAAACGAGAACATTATAATGGTGTAAAAAATCTATAAAAAACTAAACATTTCCACGCTGTAAGGCCAGTAAGGGAGAAGATGACCCCCGGCCACTTTCATTATCACTGAATACACCTTTAAATTCTAAAGGGTTTCCACTTGAGGTCAATTGGCAGGGCAGTGCAAATACCTACACTTGAATTTCTCATAAATGTATCACTTGCTACAACACAAAACAACACCACAAAATAAAACAGAATTCTGACATCCAAAGAGTTGGCTGTTTGCTTCCAAACTACCTAAACTTTAGAAAAATAATCACCTGCATGGAATTTCTTGACTCATGACTACGGTGGATTTTCATGAAACAAACAAATTAATCTTTTCTTACAGCTGCAAGGTTGTTGAGTTTAAAATCGTTTAATGCAATCATTTAGCACTTTTCTGTTTGGATGCATGGGCTGCCAGTGGTTTGATTGATTGATTGAAGACTTTATTAGAAGTTTGCATAGGAAAAGGTACAGTTTCATGACGGTACAGTTCACTGGTACAAGGTCTACTAAAAGGAGATCCATGAAAAGACTAAGCTTATTTCCACAGGAAACCATTTAAGTATCTCATATAACATTGAATGACAGACGAATAGAACACAGTACTATGCAGTAGATATGTAAAGAAAAGAAAAATGAGAGAACAAAAAAAAGAGTCTAAACAAACACTAAGTATATACAATGAAGGGGCAGGGGAGGGTAGGGTTGGGCTAGGTTAGTTTTTTTACCAGTTTCGAACGGCTGCTGCCTGTAAGTGGTTTTTCAGGGCAATTTTAAAGGATGCTAGTGATCCACACTCCTTAATGGCCTTTGGTAAGGCTTTCCACATTTTGGTGGTATAGCAGAAAAAAGAGTTTGACCCTTTGTTGGTTTTGACTCTGGGTTGAAAGTGATCTGTGGCGCTGCCTCTGGTGTTGTAATTATGGACATCCTTAATGTTTATAAAGTATTTTGACAGGTACTTGGGTATCATAGTGGTGTAGTGTATCTTGTACACCAGGCCCATTGCAAGTTGCTGTACTCTGTCATCTACTCTGAGCCACCCCACTCTTAACTGGTGAGTAGCGGTGAGGTGAGTCTGATAGGGAAGGTTAAGCAGGACCCTAATTTGTTTATTTTGGGCTGTTTGGAGTTTAGTTTTCAGGGCTTGTGGGGCGTCACAATACCATACGTGGACTCCGTAGTCAAAGAGGGGCTGGTTTATTGCACCAGCTATGGTCTTCAGTGTGTTGAAATTGACCATTGGGGCGATCCTCTGTAGGAAATGAGTTCGTTGGTTGATTTTATTTATTACTTTAGAGGTCATCTTTTCACTGGAAAGATTAGCTTCAAGGATACATCCTAAGTAAGATATTTCGTTTTTTCGTGTTATGACCTTGTCATCCACTTTGATTGTGAAGTTATTGACTTTGTTGAGGTTATGATTTGATCCAAAGAGGATGGACTCAGTTTTTCCCAGGTGAATTGATAATTTGTTGTCGTTAAGCCATGTGCAGATCTTACTTAGTTCAGAGTTAAGTGTCTTTTCAACCTGCAAGTGGTCCTTGCCCGAGACTAGGAGAGCCGAGTCATCCGCGAACAGGAACAGGTTGCAGTCACAAGCAGATGCCATGTCGTTCACGTATATTAGGAACAACAGAGGTCCCAGTATGCTACCTTGAGGAACACCACAGCTTACTGGGAGGGGGGGGGGGGACAGGGTACCGTTAATCTCCACCACCTGTTCCCTCCCCACCAGGTAAGATTGCATCCAACTCACTGCTGCGCTGTCAAGACCGTTGGCTTTTAGTTTCTCAATCAGAATAGAATGATTTACGGTGTCAAATGCCTTCTGGAGGTCCATCATGACCATGCCGCTATATTTGCCGTCATCCGCTTCGCGTTTGATTTGGTCAGTCAAATAGAGAAGGCATGTGTCAGTGGAATGAGATTTTCTGAATCCAGATTGGAACTCGTAAATCAGATTATTCTCATCGAGATATCTTGCAATCTGTTCGTAGACTATTTTCTCCATGACTTTGGATATGGAGCTAAGAATGGAAACGGGACAGTAGTTTCCAGGGTCTAGTTTGCTACCTTTTTTATGCAGGGGGGTTACTTTTGCTAGTTTGAAGTCCTGTGGGACATGACCCTGTTCGATGGAAAGGTTAATTATGTGGGTAATGATTGGCGCAATGGTGGCGGCTGAATCTCTGAGAAATCTAGCTGGAATTTTATCAAGGCCAGTGGCCTTGTGTTGAGGTAGGGCGCTCAATTTTTTAAACACTTCATCAGTTGTCACTGTGGCAAGTTTAAAACTTCTGACGCCCAGTTTATTGTAGAATTTCTTAACAAATTTTACACCATACCGCCCAGATGGGGCGACCAGTTAGTGTTGCAACTCTAGATTCAACATATTTCTAGACAAACACAAAAAAAAATCTATAGTTGAAATTTGCGGCTAGCTGTTTGTGTAACGTCAGAGGGAACCACTTCTCATGAGGTCACTAAATATTTTTGAGCTGACTTCATATGCCTTGTTTATATATTAAAGCTGTGGACTAGACAAAGACATACCTCTCACCCCAGCCGGCAACAGTCCGCCATTCCGAAACACCGCTATTCCGAAGCAGGGTTAGGGTTAGGTTTAGGGTTAGGGGTAGGGTTAGGGTTAGGGGTAGGGTTAGGGTTAGAAGTCAACGTTCGGAATAGCGGTGTTTCGGAATGGCGGGGTGTAACCACCACAGCCATGCCCATGTGCACAGTGTGTCAATTCATCCAAACTTTTAAATGAGTTTATAACTTTGTGAAACTTTACAATCCGCCAGTCTCAATTCATTTTTACACGACCATTAGCTATTACATTACTTATGGTCTGGGCTGACAACCCTCCTGAATCCGTCAAAAAAAGGACGGGTGTTTTCAATGAATCTATCATGATTAAAATGGAGTTTAAGTTACAATGGTCTGTATAGGAAGGGGGTGTGTCTGATAACACCAATATTACATATCTAAATACTGAATCAAGCTACTTAAAATCTGTCCAGGGTATTCACAAAACACTGATTATACGATAAAAAAAAGACCCCCCATTTCTCCTGTATTCTGACTCTCCAATTGGCAGCCCTGCTTATGGTTATCAAAACAAACCAAAACGTTTGAACAGTTCACGTTAACTTTTAGCTCAACTCAAGTGTGGTGTTCATTAGCTAGGTGTTACCTCATTGTAGCTGGCGGAATCAACCTATCGATTTTAGTGATCGGCACCTCAAGCGAAGCCCGACGTACGCCTTTAAGGAACATTGACAGATATGGGGTCCGTAGGACGTGGACCCCCATGGGACTGACGAGCAATAGGAACCAAGTGGACCCTTTCCATGTGTACCCTGTCAGTTATTCATGGCGGTCTCTGGGGTATAATTAATGTTAATAATGTGTACCAACAGCACCGGAGGGCCTTGAAATGAGGACTTTTGGGAAGCACTGAAATAACGGATTAAACTGAGCATCTGAGGCACCAGTAGGGCCTTAGTTTCTCCACCGGCACCGCCTTAATAATTGCTAAGGCAGCTAAGCTTGCTAACCTTAGCCGTTTTTTTATAGCTAAAACAGCTACGATAACAAATGGCTCTTATTTTACAGATCGTTTAAAAAATATACGTACGACCTATAACTCTGTGCGTACGACGTCCTGCGCGATGAGCAACACAAAGTTAATACCTCGGGGCCGGGCGGCACTCTTATTTAGCATCGTATTTACCTTGGAGTTCTCTCTTTGCTCTTCTGTCGTTTCCCTTCTGGACCAGAATGACCCAAAACATTAATGCGTTACCAATTCCTTGAAATTGTATTGATGTTCATGCACTGTGCCCCATAGTGGCTCGGCGGCGAACAGCAATATAGCTCACAACTGTGAGCTACCTAGAGGGTGTCTTAGAGGGTGTCAGGCATAATCGCCTATAACATTTTCGCCAGGTCTTTTCGCGGGGCACTTTTGCCGTGGAGGAGAGTCTTTTCACCTACCTGTCTGAGCCATTTCGCCTACCCTCAATTCTGCTGTCAGACTGTCCATGTTTTCATATTATCTCTTTGTCATTTAAATATTAGAGTGACTGTGACAGTGGTGTTACATGTCAAACCTACACACGGCTATCCTATGCACTCCATAGTAATCACACAAATACAGAGCTATTGGAATCAGGTGCGCCCAAATAATTAATTAATCCATGTCCCGATACTATACATTCTTTGGTGCAGTATTGAACAGTATTGTAAAATAAACAGTATTGTAGGCCTATATTGTTTTAACATTAGGCTATACAACATATATAGGCTATTAGCCTATATAGGTCTATATAAGATATGCTACACCTAAATAGCCTATAGAATCAACCTTGCCTGTCAACAGGCATAAAAAACTATTTTGCCATTTTTTAGGAATAAAATGTGATGTAAATAATAAATGTCAAGTAAACTGTTAGATTCACTTGACACCACTGTCACAGTCACTATAATATTTAAATGACAAAGAGATAATTTGCAAACATGGACAGTCTGACAGCAGAATTGAGGGTAGGCGAAATGGCTCAGACAGGTAGGTGAAAAGACTCTCCTCCAAGGCGAAAATGCCAGGCGAAAGGACCAAATGCGTGTAGGCGAATATGTTATAGGCGAAAGTGCTGGTGACCATATAGAGCATCGCAGCGGAAGTGGATTCCTGGGGTCACTTAATATTCCCCATTCATTTTCGCCATAGACTTTTACAAAAATATTTATAACAATTATGTTAAGCCTCGAACCAAGCCATCCAGGATGGAGGTGAATCATGACCATATAACCTTTTTTTCTATGAAAAGAACATTTTGAAAATCGCTAAACAAAGGGTAGTTATTAAATGTAGTAGGTCTATATCAAATAATGTAATATTAAAATATGTTTTCACATAGGATAAAAGGTTATATGGTCATGATTCACCTCCATCCTGGATGGCTTGGTTCGAGGCTTAACATAATTGTTATAAATATTTTTGTAAAAGTCTATGGCGAAAATGAATGGGGAATATTAAGTGACCCCAGGAATCAACTTCCGCTGCGATGCTCTATATTGTGGTGACTCCTTGATCAGTCATATAGATACTAAAAACCTTTTTGGCAAAATACACACTTGACTTCTCTTTTGCGAACACTGACCTTATGGTTTTAATGAAGACAGATTCAAATGGCAAATCTATGACAGAGTTCACGCATATAAAAACTATTAACTTAACTTTGATTTACAATACTGAAGACGCATATAAACCAGTGACATGATAATTAAAATATACAATGTAACCCCCCAAACCTGTACAACTAAACCAAATCCCACTGCTTGATGTATTCTGTCACACTCAGGTGTAGCACACTGAAGTGTAGCACATCTATTTTCATCCCATTTAATTTATTGATGACACCCCAGGTAGGCTGAACAATATCCTCATAATTACATTGTTATATTACAGTCATAACCCGTGTCTGAGATGTATTTCACATTGAAATGTCAGTCATTCCTGTCCAAGCACCTTTACCAATAAAAGAGACTTAAATGTCCAAGTTGCTACAGTCTCTCCTTCTCCACTGTTGTGTTCCAGGTCTTGATTTGGCTCAGGCACGGTGGTGGTACTCTTCTTCTCGATTAATCTTCTTTTGTCAGACCAGTGTTGTAGGCATGTTATCGCCTTTGAAACAATCATGTCTGATTTAAAAATGTTTAACTGATCCATCCATAAAACTCACTTTGACTTTTTGATGCCCCTGTTCCTCACAAAATCTCGTATATTTTGCACAGTTCTATGTTTCAGAGTAGCATATTCAGCATCTCTACACTCTCTGCTCTCGATCACTGTAGCAAGTTGACCCTTGGAAATGTGCACTTTGAAGTGCTTCATGACAGCATTCACTTCTTTCTCTGTCCATTTCATTTTCTGCTTCTGCATCTTCTTCTGCTTCTGCTTGCCATCTGCAAAAATACAATAATGCAAATTACCGTAATTGCTTAAAATATTCCTGTGCTCTCCACGATAACTCAATATTAAAACATTGGAGGTTATGTGGGGGACGCAGGTTTGAGTCCCGATCGCATTGTTGGGCTGTGGAAAGGTCTCATGCTGAAATAGAAACCATTGTTTTGCATTAATTACAAATATTCACTCAATATGGTCTGCAAGTTTCTGAACTGTCCACAGCCTTACTCTGAGACACAGACAGAATAGACAGAAATGGTACAATCATATAATATAAACCTATGACGACATGTTGAAAATGGGTGAATTCAGAGTGCTTTGTAATCGTTGGCATCTGTCACAGCAATGTGTGAATTGGTTCAAAATTGGTTCTACTGGGGTCTGTTTTGCATGGTATCTATATATCAGGACAGGACAGGTTTTGTCAACATAACAGCATCACAACCATGCAAGATGCAGTCACAAAACCTTACATGTGTATGGTTGAGACAACAAGAGGCAGAGTTAAAAGATCGGTGTGGTCTGAGCAAGGGGGTGAACAGAAGTTATCATTCTGTTGCTGATACGATTCATTTCCTCAAGAGTTTTACAACATACTACAACATTGTGCTCATTACATACCCTTTAGTTGAACAGGTTGAACTGATTCTTCATCCTCTGCCTCATCATCACCATTGTTTGCAGTGTCCCAAGCCAGATCTGGTTCTATTTCATCTTGAGAGAAAGTTCATACATTTATTATGTATAATACTCAAAAGTTCATACATTTATTATGTATAATACTCAATCACTGTGTCTCTCACAAACATGCAGCACACAAAAAGTTTAGATAATACATTAGCTTCAATACATACCATCAATTTGAATGTCATCAAGTGATTTTCCTTGGAATTTCCAAAGATATCCAAGCTCCATTTCTTGTACTAGCTTTGAGATTTTTGCCAATTCTAAAGCTCCTCCTGGCAGCTGATAAAAGTCTCTGTTGGCTCGGATGTAACAGCCCAATAAGGTGGCAAGTTTGCAAAGCTCGTGGCTTTTGAGGTTGAGAATGTGGAAAAGTGTTCCGGCGTGCTTACGGAAATATCTAGACCCGAGACACTCTGGACCTTGTGCACCGCACTCTCTTGCAAACGCCTTAATGCAGTCCTGTCCGTTGTAGTAGCCATGGCCCTTTGGCGGAAAAAATACTAAAGGCTCAATGGTTACAGGAACACCACATGTAACTCTTTTGTTTACAAGCAGCATCAATGCACTGTCAACTTCAGGGCTTAACAAAACGGCAACTTTCCTGCTTCCACCTAATTTGCCTGCTGTGACGTCCACCCTGCTGAAGTGTGTGCACAGCTTTTTCTCAAACTCTGACAGGACAAAAGCTGTGTCTGTGTCACGGACCTCTGCCCAGGTCCTTTCCATGAAATCCTTGATGGTCATTTCAGAGACTTCACTTGCATGTAGTTTGTTGAACATGATTATTTGTGCGAGTGTCACTTTAGCAAGTTCTGAGTATGCCTGTGGGGAGTCTTCTCTGTTCAGGTGTTCAAGCGCCTCCGCCGCTTTCTTTTCTAGGTACCGGTACAGACGCTGTACATCATGTGTGAATGGAACGGTCAGCGGTCGTTTGTTGAGCCGAGTAGAGAGAGCAGTGTTTTGTTTTGCTTGTCCTAGAAAAAGGCAAAAAAATAAAAAATAAATAGTATTTAGATATTTGATATTCATTCAGATTTGATCAACCCATTGTAACTTCAAACACCATTTTAACCATCATAAATTCATCTTAAACACACAAACTTGGTTCTAGTGACTCATACTGCCCTTCTAAAACATGATGAGGCCGTGTTTCTTTCAATTACTCTTTTCAATTATTTCGATCTTTTTTTATTTAGCTTTTTAAATTTTACCCAAAAATGATTAAAAAAAACTTCTAAACATTATTAAAAAAACAGCCTCTGCAGTTCCTAGCGCTGTCGCCTCACAGCTAGAAGGTCCTGGGTTCGATTCCCACCAGGGACGCTGTGGGCTGTTTCCTCCTCCACGTCATCAGCCCCCACACCCTAGCGAAAGAGCCTTTCTCTGTGGAGTTTGCATGTTCTCCCCTTGTCTCCTAGATACCCTCACAAAAACATGCAGTAATCCTGGTTTCTATACTGCCTCCCCCTGGCCAGCCAGGGCTCCCCAGGTGTGGCAGAGGGAGAGCAGAAACCAAGATTACAGGTTAGGGCACTGGATGAAAAAATGGGTTACAAAATCATTCGATAAAAAAAATGGCCTCCTTACGTATCTGTGTTGTGCCAGTAACCGTGTGTGCACAAAACGACTATTTAAGTTACTGTAGGTCCTGTGAGTGTTCCCAAAAATACAATGGCAGTTACCCTCCTGTAGTGTGTTACTGTGTTTAGTTTGATGCATGCGCAGTAGTCACGCATGTCACACATGCACAGTAGGGTGGCCTAATGGCCAAAAAAGGTGACCAAAATGTCCCTGAACAATGTAGTTTTAGATTTACTGTAGAATCTGTAAGTCCATTCATGGAGGGGAACTTAGCTTAGATTGTTAGAGTACTGACCAGTATTTGTGACAAGCGTGGAACCGGTAGGATTGACTGTTTTGACCCCATTTGCTAATTAGAGGAGAAGGATATGTTGGATTCAAGTTAATGTGCAATTTCAGACATTTAACCACTTAAAACCTTGATACATGGTAAACTTGGCCTTTGGCTCTGTACTTGGGTCAGCTCTTTTTCCCCTCTACACCAAATCTCGTTCCTGAAATTCTTTGGCGAATGTTCCTCAAAGAATAGCAAAGGTTCAAGCGGTTAATGTAAAACTTTAAAAGAAAATAGAAGTGAATACAGTGTATGTGTGACTGTGTGTGTGTGTGTGTGTGTGTGTGTGTGTGTGTGCGTGTGTGTATTCACACAGTCACAGTGTTTTTGAGATTCAGTGAGATTGAGACCAGGAGCGCTCATTTTGGGGCACGAGGTGGAGCAAGCATTGTCTCTTTCCGGGGACTGCAAAACGAGCTCCCCCGGTCTCAATCTCACTGGTACCTCAAAAACACTAACATATACACTTTCAAGTGCTGGGCTCCTCCTGTGGGGATGTAGTGGGAACAGCTTGCTTGCGTTCTTCTTTTTCCTAACATTGGGTTAAAGTAATATAATTCCACTGCAAGTGTGGTTGACAGTTGTTATATCAGTTAATTAAACATTTTGTGTTTATTGCATACCCTCAAGCTGAAGGGGATGAGTCGATTCTTCATCCTTTCCCTCATCACCACTATTGTCTGCAATGTTCCGAGCCATATCTGGATTTATTTCATCTTGAGAGAAAAGCAAAGTTATACATACATGTTACTAAAGCACAAATATGCAACCAGTAACTTTAGATAATATGTTAAATTACACACATACCATCAATTTCAAGCTCATCAAGAGACTTCCCTTGGAATTTCCTAAGATGTCCTTGTTCCATTGCTTCTACAAGCCTTGAGATCTTTGCTATTTCTAAAGCTGCCTCTGGCAGCTGATAGAAGTCTCTGTCGGCTCGGATGTCACAGTCAAAAAGGGTGCCAAGGTGATGAAGCTCGTTGTTTTGGAGGTTGAGAATCTGAAAAAGTGTTCCAATGTGTTTTCGAAAGTATCTAGACCTGAGAAACTCTGGACTCTGCGCACCGCACTCACTTGCACAAATCCTAATACAATCCTGTCCACTGTAGGCAGATCTTTGGCACTTTGGCTTGGCAAATACGAAGGGGTTACTCTCATAGACATTGCATGCAATTCTTTTCTTTACAAGCAGCATCACTGCACTGCAAACATCAGGGGCTAACAAAGCAACAACTTTTCTGCCACTTCTGCCTATCATGTCTACCATACTGAAGTGTGTGCACAGCTTTTGCTCAAACTCTGACAGTAAGCCAGCTGTGTCTGCGTGATGATGAGCCTGGACCCTTCTCATGAAAGACTTGATGGACATTTTAGAAATTTCACTTGTATGCAATTTGTTGAAGAAGCTTATTTGTGCGAGTGTCACTTTGGCAAGTGCTGAGAATGTCTTTGGGGAGTCTTCTTTCTCCAGGCTTTCAATTGCCTCGACTGCTTTCTTTTGTAGGTACTTGTACAGAAGCTGTACATCGTGTGTGAATGGAACGGTCGATGGTTTGTTGACCTGAGTAGCAAGAGTAACTTGGGGAGCGGGAGCATGTTCTGCCCATCTGGACGAGAAAACCTTCTGAAATGTCTGGAACTCCTCTACTGCCTGCTCATCATCACCTGCCTTGGCCTTATGGAGGATAAGGTCACTTATCTTCATAAGTCCGCGCTCCAATTTCAATGCAAGAGTTGGCCTCTGATAGGACTGGTTCTGTTCATCGAAACCCGAAACCTCTTTCATAGCCTCAATAACTCTGTCAACACTGTTAGCTTTTACAGCATCCTCAATAGAAAATGATGATTCCTTCTTCTTCAAGGTTAACACAAGTCTACCCAATGCTCTGAGTGTATCCCTGGTTCTCTCAGGGACAGTTTTGTTGGGATCTTTACCATGCTTGGCACAGAGGTCCTGAGCTAGTTCTAATATATGGACATCATTTTGAACAGCAACTGAAATCTCATCTTGTCTCATAGCTCCAAGGAGTTCAAGCGTTTCAGGGGAATATTGGCCGTTCAATTTTGATTGAGCAATAACGGCACGACCCAAACAATGATTACGACGACCAGGTTTAGTGACTTCGTCAGTATTAGAAGGGCATTTACCCACATGCCTCCACAGCATATGGCGGGCAATCATGGCTTTACAATATGGACAGGTCACAAAGTGTTTACTACTGTAGTTTTTTTCTTCTTTCGAATTCTTTGGTGGTTTTTTTTTCAACTTCAGTTTTCCACTTTGCGTGCGCAAAACCTCTTCATTGTGTTTGTGATTTCCTTTGTTTCGTAAAATATCAATTAACCTCTTCCTTTCCTTAGAATTCTTACTGAATGAGAAAGCTTTAGCGACATCTGGCTCTGTCTCTTCATGCTTCGCTTGCAGGTGGCGAGAAATTTTTGTTTGCGCTTCCCCACAAAAGTAACAGTAGTTTTTTGTGGTGTAATCATATTCTCTGTTCTCTGTCACTATCTTCCCCTCAGATTCTGTGACTCTTCGTACTTTCCTCAGAGAAGGAAGCCGCTTGTTAACAATCGACTTTCTCAAACGAGGAAGCCTCTGCTTGCTAACAGCAGACAAACTAGTGCTGCTGTCAGAATCATTGCCTGGTTCTGGTTCACTGTCAGGCATATATTCTGAAAAGCAGGATTCTGGTTCACTGTCAGGCATATATTCTTCAGAGCAGGATGCGAGTGTCACTTTGGCAAGTGCTGAGAATGTCTTTGGGGAGTCTTCTTTCTCGTGTGTGAATGGAACGGTCGATGGTTTGTTGACCTGAGTAGGAAGAGTAACTTGGGGAGCGGGAGCATGTTCTGCCCATCTGGACGAGAAAACCTTCTGAAATGTCTGGAACTCCTCTACTGCCTGCTCATCATCACCTGCCTTGGCCTTATGGAGGATAAGGTCACTTATCTTCATAAGTCCGCGCTCCAATTTCAATGCAAGAGTTGGCCTCTGATAGGAGTGGTTCTGTTCATCGAAACCCGAAACCTCTTTCATAGCCTCAATAACTCTGTCAACACTGTTAGCTTTTACAGCATCCTCAATAGAAAATGATGATTCCTTCTTCTTCAAGGTTAACACAAGTCTACCCAATGCTCTGAGTGTATCCCTGGTTCTCTCAGGGACAGTTTTGTTGGGATCTTTACCATGCTTGGCACAGAGGTCCTGAGCTAGTTCTAATATATGGACATCATTTTGAACAGCAACTGAAATCTCATCTTGTCTCATAGCTCCAAGGAGTTCAAGCGTTTCAGGGGAATATTGGCCGTTCAATTTTGATTGAGCAATAACGGCACGACCCAAACAATGATTACGACGACCAGGTTTAGTGACTTCGTCAGTCTTAGAAGGGCATTTACCCACATGCTTCCACAGCATATGGCGGGCAAACATGGCTTTACAATATTGACAGGTCACAAAGTGTTTACTGTAGTTTTTTTCTTCTTTCGAATTCTTTGGTGGGTTTCTTTTCAACTTCAGTTTTCCACTTTGCGTGCGCAAAACCTCTTCATTGTGTTTGTGATTTCCTTTGTTTCGTAAAATTTCAATTAATTTCTTCCTTTCCTTAGAATTCTTACGTAATGAGAAAGCTTTAGCGACATCTGGCTCTGTCTCTTTATGCAACCTTTCCAGGTGGCGAGAAATTTTAGTTTGTGCTTGCCCACAAAAGTAACAATAGTTTTTTGTGGTGTAATCGTGTTCTTCATTCTGTGTCACTATCTTCTCCTCAACAGACTCTGTGACTTTTCGTACTTTCCTCAGAGAAGGAAGCCGCTTGTTAACAGTCGACTTTCTCAAACGAGGAAGCCTCTGCTTGCTAACAGCAGACAAACTAGTGCTGCTGTCAGAATCATTGCCTGGTTCTGGTTCACTGTCAGGCATATATTCTGCAAAGCAGGATTCTGGTTCACTGTCAGGCATATATTCTTCAGAGCAGGATTCTTCAGAGCTGGAAGCAGTTGGGTCCTCTGCCTGTAAATGAACAAGACAACAAATTGATCTCACACATCCAAGAACAGAAAAGGAACATGATAGCCTGCACACTGTATATCTAATTTGCAGATACGTATAGACTGAAGGATACAGTAGGTGCACAAAATGTCAGTAGCTGAATGAAATTAGCAAAGAGGAGCCAAGTGTGCAGATATTAGCTGTGGCCGTTTATATTGGATATATTTATTTGCACTGACATTCTTCCTCTTCAGTGGCCTTCCCCTGGGCCTCTTTTGGGGTGGGGATGGGCTCCTGGAAGCTGGGTTGGGCATGTCATCCTGAGAGAGGAAAAAAACAACAAGTTGCTGGACCTGTACGCAACCAATGTTAATGTTAAGATTTAATATTTTATAAAAACAATCCAAAATCGGATCACAGATTCTAAGTGCCCCGAAGACAGTGCTTCCAGTTTGGGACCAGAAACGGAACCAGATCTGCATTTTTGTCCGGAACAACCCATTTTTCTGTGACCTCTTCCTGCATGCGTTTACTTCCTACAGTATGTAAACAACACTGCTCCTAGCTCAGCAACGGTAGCATAACCTATAGTTGTCTCCACCAGCCGAAGGCATGGGGGAGAGTATGTTTTCCCCTTCGTCTGTCCGTGTGTCCGTGCGTCCGTCCGTGCATCCGTGCGTCCTCGCAGTTTGTGTGCACCTAATCTCAGTCGCCGTTGGCCCGGTCGCTGCCAAAGTGAGCACACACATTCCCTGGATGCCAATCTAGAACCTCTGCCCTAAATTTTTCAAATGGGCCTTTTCTAGCGCCACCTAGTGGCCGATGTTCACAAAACACATTTCTGTGCACTACTCTTACAGATTATGTCTAAAAATCCTACAAATCGCTAGGCAGTATCTCGACAGTCATGTGATTGATACAAATCTGTCCGATTTTGCATATTCCATCCTGATTGGCTAAGATTGGCTTCCAAAGTTTGTAGGATTGAGCCGTTTTGAACAAAATGCCTCAAATCACAAACGCAAAGTGCAATTATCATGAAATCGCGCACACATGTTCCCACTAAGTCGAGGAAGAAATGCCACTTCAAATTTTTGAAATCAGCCTCATGGTGGCGCTATAACAGGCCGATTTGTGGTTTTACCTATAACTCCACCGATCAGTTTCAAACTTTGTAAGCGCACTCCCTAGAGGCCAAGGAAAAACCCTTTCTCTGCATTTTTCACATCAGCCTTTTATAGCGCCACCTTTGGGCTGACTTGTGTAAAACACATTTTAGGATATTAAGCCTTCAGATTTTCTCCAAAAATAACACAAATCAGTACACAGTACTTGTATAGTCATATGATCAAGTCTGATCTGTCTGATATTTCATATTCCATCCTGATTGGCTAATATTAGCTTCCAAAGTTTGCAGGATTGCTCCGTTTTTGAACAAAATGCCTCAAATCATCAACGCAGCTTGCAATTACCGTGAAATTTGCCACACATATTCCCACTATGTCAAGGAACAATTGCTACCCTTTTCACATTGGTTTGTTATAGCGCCACCAGCAGGTAGACTTTAGCAAAACACAATTTTTGAACACAATGCTTCAAATCATGCATGCAGTGTCCGATTGCCATGAAAGGTCTAAGGCAGGGGTCCTCAAATACAAATCTTGACAATTAATATATATATATATTAAAATATATTTATATTCGCTTATTTTATTATGTCGGTCAATCTTAAATAGTAGGCTAAGATACAAAAAAGTACCAACCAGGGGTTGACACCATGGTCTCAGAGGCACTTGTCCGTCTGGAAAGTACAGGTCATGTTCTACTTGCCCTCAGGTCATGACCACTTGCCCTCATTATTGTTCATCTTACATAATTAGGGATCCCTTTCTTATTTTTTATTTTTTTTACAATGGCTGATGTGTTTTTTTTTTTTTAGTAGTAGTTTGTTGATACAGTAATAACCTCGCCCACCAGGCTTCATGCAGTAATGGTCTTTTCCCGTTTCTTTCTTTATTAAAAGGGTCCTTAAATTATGACTTCACTGTCATCTGGGCTGGGGACTCCTCCAAAATCATTTGGGGGCATTACTTGATTGAAGAGAAACAACCCATTAAAGCAGGGAGAACAGAATGTTCAATGGAGCAGAGATATTTTGCGCTAGTGCTCTGGTTTCTTTTAACAAACTGGGATAATCTTCGAATAATTTATGCTTGTGTCGCAACGTGAATATCGATATGAAAACAAGGTGTCACGCGTCAGAGACAGGGGAGCACAGCACACACTGAACGCAGACGGCTGCGCAGCGTCGCATCGTGGTATCGACGCACGTTGTGCCGCACGGTAACCCCAACTGGATGCGGCGCGCTGCCACACAGCACATCCATTTCCCCCGGTGGGGAGAACCATGGGAGAACAACATCCATGCAGAAAGAGAGGCAGCCGTCACGGGCCGTCGGGCCGTGGCACGTCGCACGTCGCGACAAACTCTGGAGATAATTACAATCCTGCAAACGTATTCACGTTGATGATGTTTAGCGTGAATGAAACCCCACTGATTTATAACTAGTTGCATTGTTGGTGGCTGCTGCTGTTGCTGCTGCTCCGAAAACATCCGCGGTCTGTAGCAACAGCCTATCAGCGCATCGTTGTCAAACTTCAAAGACATGACAGCCCATAATACTTTGTTGCCAGGCATCAGCCAATCACCGCGTCGTTGTCTCTCTCTCTCTCTCTCTCTCTCACACACACACACTCAGCGCATGCAATGAAAGTGAATGAATACGAGAAGTGGAAACAAACGTGGAGATGTTTTTCCACTTTTTTTTTTTTTTACTATAATTCGTCCTGGGTCCGGTCGGCGGTGCCTCGCGGTCCGGACATGGACCGCGGTCCGCCTATTGAGGACCCCTGGTCTAAGGTGAAGAAGATATGCCACCCTTTTTACACTGGCCTATTATACAGTCGCACCACCAGGACGCCTGGCCTGGTGGAGACCTGTGCTCGGAAGAGCACTGCTTCTAGTTAGGCCTAAATCTGAATTTAGCCTACAAAAACAAATATGTTGCAACATACTGTACATGTACTGTAAGCCCCTCCCATACACTAAAATGTGTACCCGGCCTGAATGGGTTAAAGGTGATACACCATGAAATTTCACTTTTCCTATTTTAAAACCTTTTTTTGGGGTCCCACTAGCACCTTCTATCCTCACAAAGTCCCATTTCTGACCGTTGTGTCTTTCTCTGGTTTTGGGAAGGCGGAAGTTAAAAGCATCCCACGGGTTCTCAAAACAGGCTGTCCAGATTTGCTGCCGTCGCTGACGTCAAAAATTGTTTTTTCCAAAAGGATTTTGGGGGGGTGGCGCAGTTCAGGCCAAAGGTGGTACTGCAGCTGAACATGCTCTGAGAGCCATTCAAAATGAGAGAGGCTCTCTATTCAGGAGTGGTAATTTAGCCTCAAACCTTTTGAAAAACGTTTTTGGGACATAAACAATATGACATAAATACTTTTTAAATGCATGGTGTATCACCTTTAAGATGGGGTCTTTTGTAATCGTGAACGGACCACAGCGTGTAGGCCGATCGTGCACGATCCGTGCGTGATGGACACACACGCCTAGCCTGGAGTTGCTCAGACTAATTCAAACACTGCATGGGCCACCAGAGGGTGTGGATGAGTCGGTCTGGCCACGTGAGGCTAACACACGCCCACGTTAAAAGCGAATTTCGTTAAAAGCGAATTTCAGGGGGAAAACGATGTTCATACCTTTTAAAAGTATCTTTTATAAGCTGCCAGGATGTTTCAGCAGTTGTTTTATCCAAAGAGGAAATATAGTCCATTTTTGTCCAATTGTTGTTGTGAAAACGCTAAACTCTGAACTCAGTATGAAATCCCTCCCTCCTCTCTCTGTCAACTCCAATGCAAGTGGATGGGACACAGAAGTCCCATCCGTGTTTCATGGTACTTCCACGTCCCATCCACTTGCATTGTAGAGGAGGGATTACAAATTCAGAGTTTTAAAAATACGTTTTTCACACTTTTAGAGCTTATCCGTGGTAATCATATGGGCATTCCTAACACTAGATGCCAAAAAATAACTAACAATCGATCCAATAGTAGGACGGCTCGGACAAAAATTGCCTATATTTCTTCTTTGGAACAAACAACTGCCGGAACATCCTAGAAGCTTCTAAAATATACCTTTAAAAGTTCTCCTTTAGGTGAGGTTGGGGGACTGGGGTCGCCAAATAATTTCCCTCATATTATGGAGTTGTGGTATGAAAAAGTTTGAGAACCCCCGGTCTAGAAGAAAGCGTAGGTGCACATAATGTCAGAAACTGGGAGCAAAGGGGAGCCAAGTGTGCAAAATGAACCTTTATATTGGATGCATCTTTCCTCTTCGGTGGCCTTCCCCTGGACCTCTTGGGTGGGGGTGTGCTCCTTGGGGCTGGGCTTGGCATGTCATCCTGCGAAGGGAAAAAAGACAACAACTGACACTTTTTCTGAATGTAAACAATTTTCAGTGGACGCCAGCTGACGCCCAACACTAATCCTTGCTGTTAATCAGTCCTGTTAATTAAAGGAGTAGTTCACCCACAAAATTACTTATTTTCTATAAATAACACACCGCATGAAGCCTTGAATTCATGGAGATTTGTTAAGTTTTTGTCACATTCCTGAGCCAAAGATTTGATTTGATCATGAAATTATACTGGACTCAAAAAGTATCCTGCTGGAGACTCCGCTGGAAAAAATCTATAAAATAAAAGAAATCAATGCATTGGTCATTGTGTAGCTTTTGTACCTGCTAGAGTGAACGCAACAAAAGTGTAGTGGGTTAAGTATGACGCCATGGCAATTTCACTATTACAATATGCTAAAGTATGCTGTAATAGAAAAACAGCCACCGTATCAATATGGTCAATAACATCTAGTCTAGTTTGGAGGAGGAATAGACTCAAACCTACCCTCTCATTTCCACTGTCCATAGTCTCATTGTCCATCGACAAGTCATCAGAAGACTTTGGGACTGTTGGTGTATTTTCCAAAGATGGAAGCTTCTGCTTGTCGACGGGTGTTTCAGAATCACTATATAGAGCACTGTCAGGCACGTAGTCTCCAGTAAATGATTCATCAGAGCTGAAAGCTGCCATGCCATCAAACTGGAAAAATGTAATGAGAAAGTTTACTTTATTTTTCACCTTTTCAGTTGAGTTTCAACAATTACAGTAATAAATCATCTCAATGCCACCACAATTAATACTTTCTTTGTCTGGATTCACAAGGGCTCTAAAGGCCCCCTTTTGGTTTTCTGTTTATACAGGCACATGTTTGCCGGAAATAGCTGATGTATAAGCTCATAACATGCCTCTTCAGCTCTTTGGTAAACAGAAAGTGCATTTTCAGGCTGGGATAATAATTGTATTGAATATGGAGAGAGATCTCATACAGGAATCAGGATTAAAAGAAAAGTTCAATTGTAAGTGATGACAGAGAAACAAAATTGAAGTTGATAAATGGGTAATCTCTCCTGATTGGATTAAATTGGCAATCCATTAGAGTTCTCATAAACAAACAGGTGTTGTCATGCATGCCCAACCCCAAGCACCTAATAACATCTGGGTGGCGTTGTTCCGACGTCACTTTACTCGGTACTCAGACGTTGCGTTCGTTTGACTCTCACCATTACCTAGCCTGGGCTGACTTCCAATTTCGGACTTTTGATCCGGTCGGGAGCGGATGGCGTCCTACGTAATTCTGTAGTCAAAACGGACTACACTTTGGCAGGAAAAACCAAACCGGAAACAGTTTTAACCCCTAATTGCGCATGCGCTAACTACTTGTGCATGCTCTAACTGGGTAGAAACTGTTTCCGGTTTTGTGTTTCCTGCCAAAGTGTAGTCCGTTTTGAATACAAAATGACGTAGGATCCCATTGGGTCTAGACCGGATCAAACAACCTGTTTTGTAAACGAAGACCAGCAGAAACCACCAGCAGAAAGCCTGGTGAGGCGAGGTTACCCCATTACCTAACCCTAGAAGTAGCCACATAGTCGGAGTATTTCATAATCAGTCAGACTTTCATAATTATCCGCAGCGCCGGCGGCCCGTATACGCATACTACGCAGTCTGCGTGAGGCCCCGCCGAACAAAAAGGCCCCCACCGCCCCCTCCTCTGCAGAAAAGAACTAGTGCTGCACGGTTAATCGTTTTCAAACCAAAATCGCGATGTGAAATCTCGCGATTAGCGAGTCGCAAAGGCCGCGTTTTTTCTGCAAAGTAGACTTCCCAAGCAATATGGAAATCCCTTCATAATTGACTAAGCAATGATCAAATCAAACTGTGGTGACTTTCTTTGCTTCTGCGCATCGCCACACCGCTGAAAGTGAATGTGATGTTTTCATTTTTCATTTAAATAAGAAAAGAACAAATCAAACATAACAAAAATACATTGCCTGTTGTTGTCGTTTTTTATCTATTCATTTATATATATTTGTGGGGGGGGAGGCGGAGGATTTAGTGCTATATGTATATTTACAAATATGTAAATTTTTTCGCAAAGTAAAGCCCTGCTTCATCATACAAGGCTGTCGCACAAAAGTAGTGAAAACAGCAGATCTACAAGCACACAAGGCCTCGCGGTGAGAGACGTTGTGTGCTTGTAGATCGGCTGTTTTCACTAGTTTAGTTCATTTTTTAAATGATCAATACAAAATGAATGGTTTTGGAGATACAAGGTTTCCACCCGACAACGACGATATGTTTCATATCATCGCCTTGGCATAGCCTACATCTATGCTTATTTGGGGGTATTTGTCCAGTCCTTAGTTAAGTTAGGCTATTTGATGCTACATTGCATGACGATTCTGCAATTTGGCCTATATTTATATTTTTAAAAAACAGAATTAAACCCATTATAAAATAGATTAAAAAAAGATAAAAAATATTATTATTTTTTCGGAAGGCCCCATAGCAGAATCATGCTTAGGGCCCCCGTGGGCCCAGAACCGGCTCCGATTATCCGATACATCTAGCCATGGTTTGCAATGGGAACTTACTTCCTCAGTTGCTTTTTGCACAGTTGGGTCCTCTGCCTGTAAATGAACAAGACAACAAATTGATCTCACACATCCAAGAACAGAAAAGGAACATGATAGCCTGCACAGTGCACACTGTACATCTCATTTGCAGATATATATGTATAATTCTAGTAGCTGGATGAAATTAGCAAAGAGGAGCCAAGTGTGCAGATATTAGCCGTGGCCGTTTATATTGTATATATTTATTTGTACTGACATTCTTCCTCTTCAGTGGCCTTCCCCTGGGCCTCTTTTGGGGTGGGGATGGGCTCCTGGATGCTGGGTTGGGCATGTCATCCTGAGAAAGGAAAAAAACAACAAGTTGCTGGACCTGTACGCAACCAATGTTAATGTTAAGATTTATTTTTTTATAAAAACAATCCAAAATCGGATCACAGATTCTAAGTGCCCCAAAGATAGTGCTTCCGGTTTGGGACCAGAAACGGAACCAGATCTGCATTTTTGTCCGGAACAACCCATTTCTCTGTGACCACTTCCTGCATGCGTTTACTTCCTACAGTATGTAAACAACACTGCTCCTAGCTCAGCAACGGTAGCATGGATTAAGATGGGGTCTTTTGTAATCGTGAACGGACCACAGCTTGCATGCCGATCGTGCACGATCCGTGCGTGATGGACACACACACCTAGCCTGGAGTTGCACAGACTAATTCAAACACTGCGTGGGCCACCAGAGGGTGTGGATGAGTCGGTCTGGCCATGCGAGGCTAACACACGCCCACGTTAAAGGCGACTTTCGTGGGGAAACGATGTTCATACCTTTTAAAAGTATCTTTTAGAAGCTTCCAGGATGTTTCAGCAGTTGTTTAATCCAAAGAAGAAATATAGTCCATTTTGGTCCAATTGTTGTCGTGAAAACGCTAAATTCAGTTGAAATCCCTCCCTCCCTCCTCTCTCTGTCAACTCCAATGCAAGTAGATGGGACACAGAAGTCCCATATGCGTTGCGTGGTACCTGACGGTCGCAATAAACGTATGCATACAGTATGTAACTTAATTGCCGGACTATAAGTCCGGCAGCTTTTTTCCCAGGTTTTGAACCCTGCGGCTTATACAACGGTGCGGCTTATATGAAGATTTTCACAGCTAACGGCCTGTTAGTTCGTTTTACAATGGTCTTTAACAAGGATTTATATATAGATTTATCCAGCTAACGGCCACCAGGGGCACTCTAGCAGGAAGCAGGAGGGACACCTGCGGCTTATAGTCAGGTGCGGCTTATATATGTAAACATTTGTTTTTTTTCCCCTAAATTTAGCTGGTGCGGCTTATATTCAGGTGCGGCTTATAGTCCAGCAATTACGGGTAGGTGAATGTGAGGTAGATGAAGGGACAGAAGGGTAGTGCGTGCACATGTACCTGTACAGGCAGTCGGGCATTCTTTGAGGAGAGCAGATTCATAGGCACTGGCACGAACACAGGAAATGGGACAGGCAGGATGATCACCTTGGGGAAGTTGTCATCTGAGGGAGAACACATGTGAACCGACATAATTAGGAGTGTGAAAATAATAACACTCCCCCATTACTTGCTTGGGGGGGGGGGGGGGGGGGGGGTGTAACTGTTTCACCGTAACATTCAGTTATTCAGAGGACACCAAATGGTGATTCTGACTGTGATTTGGTATGTGGACTGAAAAACAATTGCCGCAACACGCTTGCATTACCTGTCTGTGGCTCATTGTTGACAACCTGTGTCTTACAGGAGTCTCCTACATCCTGATCCATTGTTCTTCAGAATCTTGCAGGAGGAGGAGGTGGTGGAGGGAGGAGAGGTGTTCGTTGCTACAGCTTTCAGACTGCAGGTCTAAAGTACAGAGAAAATACAGTAGGACATACCAAATTAGACCAATTAAAAGAAGTGGTGGCAGCACCCTCTGGGTCTAAATCTGTACTGTAAATGTAAACTTAACAAGGCAACCTAGAGGTGTGATTAGCTGAACTGCTTCAGCACACCTGGTGGAAAAAGGGACATACAGACATCCCATCTTATCCATCCTATTTCAACATTCCTATTCCTACTGTTAAATGAAGAAAACTCATCTATTTCTCTCCTCAGTGGGTTGACCAACTAATAATGACCATTGACAATGCAGGGGACTTCTCATGAGGTCACTAAATATTTTTTAGCTGACTTAATGCCTTGTTTATAGATCTATATATTAAAGCTGTGGACTAGACAAAGACATACCTCTCACCACAACCATGTGCACAGTGTGTCAATTCACCCACACTTTTAAATGAGTTTATAACTTTGTGAAACTTTTCAATCCGCCAGTCTCAATTCATTTTTTACACGTAACACGACCATTGGCTATTACATTACTTATGGTCTGGTCAACCCTCCTGAATCCATTCCGTCAGGAGTCTCCTGAATTTCGACCAAAGATAATTAAAAATAAATGAAAAAAGGTCACGTATTAGGAGGGTAGTATGAGTCACCACTGGCAGAAAAAAGGACGGGTGTTTTCAATGAATCTATCATGATTAAAATGGAGTTTGAAGTTACAATGGTCTGTATAGGAAGGGGGCGTGTCTGATAACACCAATATTACATATCTAAATACTGAATCAAGCTCCTTAAAATCTGTCCAGGGTGTTCACAAAAGACTGATTATTACTCCAGTATCTGGCCTGTATACCCGTTCGCAATTTGGTATTAGGGGAGTTCCTCACTGGAACATGAGAAATCACCGAGGTGCTTGTCCGCCATAGTTCCACGAATGGCACAGCCATAGACATAGAAAGGTAGACGCCTCCTTCGACTCTGATGCATGTGCATCGAGGGACTAAGGGAATCACGTGTGCATTGCTTCCACGTGTGTCACACATAGGGAAGTTACTAGGCCAATCAGAGGTATGTGGGGGCGGGTCTTTACGTACGCAGCCTGTAAGAACAGCTGAGCCGCGCAACATCGGAACTGGCTCTGTTGAATTGAATTGTAGTCCTTGGATAAGTCCCGGAAAAGTCGCGCTGTGATTGGCCAGTAGTCACTTTGACTGAAAGCGTTCCCTCAGTTTTTCCAGGATGTCCGGACTACAACTGTTGCACGTCGCTCCAATGAACTGCAGAGGCGAACGAGGCATCTAGCTCTTTATATCGCGTGATTCCTAAACCCACCAGGCTTGAGTTAAGACCCGCCTCGCGGAAACGCGAGGACTTCCAGGAGTGGCTGAAATCCCTGCCTGACACATGGAGGGTGGATAAAGTCAGAGGCATGAAGACTTGTACTTGAGAAAAGCCTGCACTTGCACAATGCACAGCTATTAATTTCTCACTACAGTGCTCAAAATAAACTGTGCTAAAAAAAAAACTTGAAACTGACTTAATTGTACTGTGCTTATTTAATAAAGGGAAAACTTTGTAACTTTGCTATTAAAGAGAAAAACGTACTGAGAACGCTATTAATTTGTCACTACTGTGCTCAAAATAAAAACTCTTACTGATTATCAGTTAAATTGTTATGGTTTGGATATGGCTTTGGGCGTATTATGCTGCGTGTATTATTGTAATGGATCACTAGGTAGTAGGTACTTTGCACTTGAGCGAGCAGCACTGTCTAACGTTCAAGGCATGGGCACTTTCATACTTAAGATCATCGAGAGGAGGCGGGTCTTAACTCAATCCTGGTGGGTTTAGGAATCACGCCTTTATATCTGTGGGCACAGCGGCCAAAATAAATATGGCCGCCATCGGCTATTATGAAAATCCAACTTTTTTGTATATGCACATGCAATACCTCCATTCTGACTATTTGGGGGGAAGTCATTTCTGATATTGTTTTGACCATATTGGATGATTCTTGAAAGGTCATGGTTATGATCATTTTGCTATTCCGACGACCATGGCCTTAACTTGGAGATTTTTAGATATAAAAACAGGTGCATTAGGTCTAAATCAACTAATTCTGACATGTAGAATTCATTTTTTATATTATTTTGATCATTTAGGATCATCTTGTCTTTAAAATATCAATGTCAATGTAATTTTTCAAAAACGATTTTGTTCTTTACTAGCACTTTTATTGTATTTCTTTCCATAATGGTTAGTTTTATTAATAACAAAAGACAGAATTCCCCTTTAACTTTAATATACAAATGAAAAACAAAACAACAATTTCACTCTAGCACACAGTGTGTGTGTGCACTGCATGTGCAGTGATGGAAAAAGTAATCAAGTAAAATAATCAATACTGCAATACTGAGATGCGACGCGCTGTGACTGAGCTTGTAAATCGGCTATTTTCATTTGCTTTATAATATTATAATTTATATAGGAACACAAGGCTATATAATAGGCATAGGACTATTTCAGCAAATAAAAGGGAATCTTGAACCAGTCTTTACAAAATCTTTAGACTTAGAGGCATCTCACATCTAACAACTGAAATCATTATAAAGTTTTTGGAAAGTCTTTTTCAAATCTGTGTGAGAGGGTAGTCTTTGAGAAATCTTTCCAAATCTGTCCAAAATCGTATCAAAGTTGTTAGGTGTATTAAAGGCTAGCCATTTTTTTCTTTCTTTTTTAGCTAAAACAGCTACGATAACAAATGACTCCTATTTTACCGATCGTTTAAAAATATTGAAATACGACACGTCCTGCGCGGTGAGCAACAACTGTCAATACCTCGGGCGGCACTCTTATATTTAGCATCGTATTTACCTTGGAGAGTTGGAGTTGGAGTTCTCTTTGCTCTTTTGTTGTTTCCCTTCTGGACCAGAATGACCAAAGAAAGAATTCCTTGAAATTGTACCGATGTTCATGCACTGCGCCCCATAGCGGCTCGGCGGCGAACAGCATAGCATCTCTCCACAGTGACTGACTGTGACTCTTCCTTGATCAGTCAAATAGATGTAATGGATTCATCACAAAAAAAGCCAGAGGATTGTTTCCATTTTGCTCCATAACAATTCAAACATCTAAAGTAAACAATTAAGCACAACAATGATACAAAAACAAAGCAGTCCACCCTAAGAAGGAACTGAAGCCAATACTGTTGCCCCTGGTGGGAGGCAGTACAGTGGGCTGGCGGGCAGAGCCGAGTGTGGGCCAACTGGCAAAACATTAAAGTACATCTACACAGATTGGACTTGACGATTGAAACTCTCTGCTGAAAGACTGAGGACAGTCAGGACATTATCTTGCACAGCACCCTTATGCCTAATCTTATTAGTCTTTTTCTTTTTTGTTTTGAAATCTTTAAATAGTGAAAATAGATTGTATATCAGCCATTTTCACCTTTCTTTCTTTTTTTTTTTCAAATAGTAAGGGATAGATAGCGTATAAGTCCTGTGCAGGATAGGTAGCCCTGAGTATACTGCACAAGTCATTCACTTAGTGGTTTTGATGTTAACATTGAAAAAATTACAGGTAACTACAGACTTAGGTCAGGGACTTGAACACACAGTGTTGTTTGAACATTAGTTGACTTCAGTCCAGGAGTCTTTGTTTTCCAGGCCAATTGAAGGACCCCTTAGCTGAGATAGACATGAAACATGCCACCCCCCCCAGACATTGCATAACATTGTATTTCAGATTAAACTTTTTCATAAATAGTTTCACTGACTATTGGTGTTGTGTAAATTAGTGTTTGTATATTTTGAAGCAGGAATGCAAATCAGCAGTGCTCTCATAAATCCAGCGCTATACATCAGTGACCCAGGAGATAGTGTCAGGATATCTACCACAACCACACGAAATGGACTCTGCTGAACTGGGGTTGCTACAAGTCAACTGTTAAGTGGGGCCTGGCAGACAGCGCAGGATGCAAGTGTGGCGAGCCTGAGCAGACGGCAGTCAGAAAACACCCGTCTCCTGTACAAACCACCTTCAGAGGCTGGCTTCTTCCAAGTGGGACCAGAGACACGGGTGTAGCTCCACGACACCGATTCTGACATGTGATGATGATATATTAAAGTAGAATAAAGAAAACATTTGGGGCAAAATACACACTTCTCTTGCGAACCCTGTCCTGATAGTTTTAATGTTTTTCACACAAAACAGATTCAAATGGCAAATATATGACAGCGTTCACTCATATAAAACATAAGAACTTAACTTTGATTTACAATACTAAGACGCATATAAACCAGTGACATGATAACTAAAATATACAATGTAAATTACCCCCAAACTCAACCAAATCCCACTGCTTGATGTATTCTCTGTCACACTCAGGTGTAGCACGCTGAAGTGTAGCACATCTATTTTCATGCCATGTCATTTATTGATCACACCCCAGGTAGGCTGAACAATATCCTCATAATTACATTGTTATATTACAGAGTCATACTGATTGAGATGTATTTCACATTGAAATGTCAGTCATTCCTGTCCAAGCACCTTTACTAACGAAAGATACTTAAATGTCCGAGTTGCTACAGTGTCTCCTTCTCCACTGTTGTGTTCCAGGTTCTGTGACTGTCTTGATTTGACTCAGGCACGGTGGTGGTACTCTTCTTAATTAATCTTCTTTTGTCAGACCAGTGTTGTAGGCATGTAAAATCATGTCTGATTTTTAACAAAAAAGCTAGCATTTGAAACCGATCCATCCATAAAACTCACTTTGACTTTTTTATGCCCCTGTTCCTCACAAAATCTCGTATATTTTGCACAGTTCTATGTTTCAGAGTAGCATATTCAGCATCTCTACACTCTCTGCTCTCGATCACTGTAGCAAGTTGACCCTTGGAAATGTGCACTTTGAAGTGCTTCATGACAGCATTCACTTCTTTCTCTGTCCATTTCATTTTCTGCTTCTGCCTCTGCCTCTTCTTCTGCTTCTGCTTGCCATCTGCAAAAATACAAAAATGCAAATTGCTTAAAATATTTCCAAGGAATATTGTTTACTAATTCAAATTCATAATAATGGTCAGCATTTCGAGTTCTGTGACGTATCTTGAAAATAGTAGTTAAAGATCAACTGCCATAAAGCGGGTGTGCCTGTTGGTTGTTATTTTGTGGGAGGCATGGCGTTTTTTTGAGCGGTGGTCACAACGCTCCTATACGTGGCCGTGTGTGTGGGTCTGTCTGTCTGTCTGTCTGTCTGTATGTCTGTCTCCGGGTATGTAGCCTGCAGTAACCTTTTCTGACCACACATGTTAAGGGAGGGGCGCTGTTGCACACACACACACACACACACACACACACACACACACACACACACACACACACACACACACACACACACACACACACACACACACACACACACACACACACACACCGCTCAGTTCCCACGAGTGTGATTTTTATTTTATTCTAGGGTTGTATCGTATTGGCATATTAATAAGGGCCTGAATAAAGACATGGCATATTGGCATAATTAATAAGTCACGGAATGCTAAATGAGGGATAAGGTATGACCACTGCTGCTTGACAACTGCATGTAACTGAAATGGAAATAACTCGCCTTCCCAAGCTCTCCACAATAGCTCAACACATGTGGGGGACCCACGTTTGAGTAGGACGTTAAATTTACAGATTGCAGCTTTAACTATTTGTATAGACATAAATGACTAGCATAAACAAAGGAAATTGTCAGGAGGGAATAAGTCAAGATATTAACTCTTGATGCAGCATTGCAAAGTAGTATTTTGAGTTAAATAATAGCAAAGGTTAAATCTGGGGTATTTGTTCCGATACATTACCTCTGGAGCTGCTGACCTCATCCAGTTTTTCTGTGTGTTTTTCTAGAACATTACAAGACAAGGTGATGTTATAAGTCCAAATGTCTTCAAGTGATACATCATAATGTACATAATAGACCATATAAAAAAAGTCTGGAAAAAGAACTCCTGAGGTGGGTCATGGATCTCACTTAAAGAGCACGAATTGAACGAATTGAATTTGACGCTGAATTGAATTTTAATACACACATTAATCATGTCACCAAGATTGCCTTCTTTCACCTTAGAAATATTGCGCGAATTAGAGCCTATCTAACATTGGACGATGCAAAAACGCTGATCCACGCTTTTGTTTTCTCTCGGCTTGATTACTGCAACGCACTTCTCTCTGGTCTGCCAAAGAAAACAACTGACAGTTTGCAACTTGTTCAAAATGCAGCAGCCAGAGTTTTAACTAAAGCTAAGATGAGAGAACATATTACTCCAGTCTTAGCGTCGCTACACTGGCTCCCGGTTGTTTTTAGGATTGATTTAAAATTATTTTACTTGTTTATAAAGCTCTAAATGGTCTGGCACCTTCGTACCTCTATGACTGCCTGCATAGATACGTTCCAAACCGCCCACTCAGGTCTTCTAGTGCTGACCTACTCGATGTGCCTAAAATGAAATATAAAAAATATGGTGAAGCAGCTTTCTGCTTCTACGGACCGACAGTTTGGAATAAACTCCCACTACACCTAAGACAGGCAGCCTCTGTGGATAGCTTTAAAGCACAGCTCAAGACCTATTTCTTTACTCTTGCTTTTAGCTGAATTATTTTTTTTTATCTCTTTGATGCTATTGACGTCCACACTGTTCTGAAATTGTTCTTCAATGTTTTATGTTTTTATTGTTCTGCTTTATTGTATTCATGTGTATTTTATTTTTTCTGTTAAGTAACTGTGCTTCATTTTCTGCTCTGTAAAGCACTTTGAGCTGCATTTCATGTCATGAAAGGTGCTATACAAATAAAGCTTTATTATTATTATTATTATCCTCCATTTTGAACCTCATCTTCATATAATTTGTCCTCTATACGATGTCACAATTTTCACTAACTCACTACATGTCACATTGTTGGGCTGTGGACAGCATAAACCTGCCTACCAATGACATTGTTGATGTGGATTCTAATCTAATAGAAAACTAATTCCCCTTTTCTCTCTGGAAAGGTCTCATGCTGAAATAGAAGAAGTCATTGTTTTGCATTTACAAATATTGATGTCACTGGTCAGCAATGTCTGAATTGGTTCAAAACTGACAGAGGAGTTGGGGTACAGACGGTGTCTATGCCAGTGGTTAAACCATGAGAAACCCAAAAGATGAATTTGGTCTCTCCAGGACCCAAACTTACAAAAATACATCATGACTCATGACTTAACCACTTGTAATGGATGCAAGCTTGTAGATCTGCCATTTTCACTATATATCAAAATATTTTATTTATTTATTTTCAATCCATGGAATTGTTTAATTTATTGAAAATGTCTGTGTTTATTTTGAAAAACAAATTACACATTTTCTTTTCAATTCAATTTTTTAAAGATTTGTTGTTGGGCTTTTATGCCTTTATTTGATAGGCATAAACACAGGAAATGGGGGAGAGATGGGGAGTGACATGCGTCAAAGGTCGTCCGGACAACATAACAGCATCAGAACCACGCAAGATGCAGTCACAAAACCTTATATGTGTATGGTTGAGACCACAAGAGGCAGGGTTAAAAGATAGGTGTGGTCTGAGCAAGGGTGCTGGAAGTAAGGGATGAAAGAAGTTATCTTTCTGTTGCTGATACGATTCATTTCATTAAGAGTTTTACAACATGTTTTTACAACAATGTTGTACATTGTGCTGCTCATACCCTTTAGTTGAACAGGTTGAACAGGCTGAACTGATTCTTCGTCCTCTGCCTCATCATCACCATTGTTTGCAGTGTCCCAAGCCAGATCTGGTT
Source organism: Nannobrachium achirus (assembly GCF_963921795.1). Lineage (NCBI taxonomy): Eukaryota > Metazoa > Chordata > Actinopteri > Myctophiformes > Myctophidae > Nannobrachium > Nannobrachium achirus. The sequence goes on along the minus strand of NC_137819.1, from coordinate 36,232,584 downwards.
CTATTTCATCTTGAGAGAAAGGTCATACATGTATTATGTATATTACTCAAGCAATGTGTCTCTCACAAACATGCAGCACACAACAAGTTTAGATAATACATTAGCTTCAATACATACCATCAATTTCAATTTCACCGAGTGATTTTCCTTGGAATTTCCAAAGATATCCATGCTCCATTTCTTGTACTAGCTTTGAGATTTTTGCCAATTCTAAAGATCCTCCTGGCAGCTGATAAAAGTCTCTGTCGGCTCGGATGTAACAGCCCAATAAGGTGGCAAGTTTGCAAAGCTCGTAGTTTTTGAGGTTGAGAATGTGGAAAAGTGTTCCGGCATGCTTACGGAAGTATCTAGACCTGAGACACTCTTGACCCTGTGCACCGCACTCTCTTGCAAACGTCTTAATGCAGTCCTGTCCGTTGAAGTAGCCATGGCCCTTTGGCGGAGAAAATACTAAAGGGTCAATGGTTACAGGAACACCACATGTAACTCTTTTGTTTACAAGCAGCATCACTGCACTGTCAACTTCAGGGCTTAACAAAACAGCAACTTTCCTACTGCCACCTAATTTGCCTGCTGTGACGTCCACCCTGCTGAAATGTGTGCACAGCTTTTGCTCAAACTCTGACAGGACAAAAGCTGTGTCTGTGTCACGGACCTCTGCCCAGGTCCTTTCCATGAAATCCTTGATGGTCATTTCAGAGACTTCACTTGCATGTAGTTTGTTGAACATGATTATTTGTGCGAGTGTCACTTTAGCAAGTCCTGAGTATGCCTGTGGGGAGTCTTCTCTGTTCAGGTGTTCCATTGCCTCCACCCCTTTCTTTTCTAGGTACCGGTACAGAAGCTGTACATCATGTGTGAATGGAACGGTCAGCGGTCGTTTGTTGAGCCGAGTGGAGAGAGCAACTTGAGGAGTATGCAGTTCTTCCATTTGTTTTGCTTGTCCTAGAAAAAGGCAAAAAAAAATCATCATATGTTTTTTGGAGCACACGGGACAGTTTTTAAGTATTTAGATATTTGATATTCATTGTCTCCACCAGCCGAAGGCAGGGGGAGAGTATGTTTTCGCCCCTGTCCGTCCGTCCGTCCGTCCGTCCGTCCTACTGAGTTTGTTACCAGCTAATCTCCGGCGCCGTTGGCCCGGTCGCTGCCAAAATGAGCACACACACTCCCTGGATGCCAATTCAGAACCTCTGCCCCACATTTATCCAAATAGCCCTGTTCTAGCGCCACCAACAGGCCGATGTTTGCAATACACATTTCTGTACACTACTCCTACAGATTTTGTCCAAAAATCACACAAATCGGTAGACAGTATCTCTACAGTCATGTGATCGACAAGGATCTGTCTGATTGTCCATATTCTATCCTGATTAGCTGATATTAGCTTTCAAAGTTTGTAAGATTGGTGCATTTTGGACAAAATGCCTCAAATCACAAACGCAGAGTGCAATTAACATGAAATCGCGCACACACGTTCACACTAGGATGAGGAAGAAATGCTACTTCAAAATCAGCCTCATGGTGGCGCTATAACAGGCCAATTCGTGGTTTTACCTATAACTCCACTGATCAGTTTCAAACTTTGTAAGCTCACTCCCTATATGCCAAGGAAAACCCGTTCCTTGCATTTTTCACATCAGCCTTTTTTTAGTGCCACCTGGAGGCCGACTTATGTAAGACACATTTTTGGATATTACTCCTTCAGATTTTACCCAAAATGAACACAAATCAGTACACAGTATCTCTACAGTCATATGATCAAGATGGATCTGTCCTGTATTAAATATTCCATCCTGATTGGCTAAGATTGGCCTCCAAACTTTGCAGGATTGATCCGTTTCAAACAAAATGCCTCAAATCAAACACAGCGTGCAATTGTAATGAAATTGTGCACGCACATTCGCAAAAGGCCAAGGAAGAAATTACACTACAAAATGTTCATGGTGGCGCCATGAAAGGCCTAAGATTGGTGAAGAACACATGCCACCCTTTTTACATTGGCCTATTATACCACCACCAGGACGCGTGGCTGGTGGAGACCTGTGCTCGGAAGAGCACTTATTCTAGTTCAGATTTGATCTTCCTATACAAACCCATTGTAACTTCAAACACCATTTTAACCAAGATAAATTAATCTAAAGCACACAATCTTGGTTCTAGTGATTCATACATGAGGAGGCCGTGTTGATTACAGGTTAGGGCACTGGGTGAAAAAATGGGTTACAAAAGAAACATGGCCTCCTTACGTAACCATGTTGTGCCAGTAACCGTGTGCACAAATTAAAACGACTATTTAATTACTGTAGGTCCTGTGAGTGTTCCCAAAAATACGATGACAGTTACCCTCCTGTAGTGTGTTACTGTGTTTAGTTTGATGTCACACATGCACAGTAGGGTGGGCCTAATGGCCAAAAAAGGTGCCCAAAATGTCCCTGAATAATGTAGTTTTAGATTAATTGTACAATCTGTAAGTACATTCATGGAGGGGAACTTAGCTTAGATTGTTAGAGTACTGACCAGTATTTGTGGCAAGCGTGGAACCGGTAGGATTACTGTTCCGCTGTGAATAGCGGCATGAAGGCCAGTCGCTCTCCATGGCCCCATTTGCTAATTAGAGGAGAAGGATATGTTGGATTCATGTTAATGTGCAATTTCAGACATTTAACCACTTCAGCTCCTTTTCCCCTCTACACCAAATCCCGTTGCCGAAACTCTTTGGCGAATGTTCCTCTAAGATCAGCAAAGGTTCAAGCGCTTAATGTAAAACTTTAAAAGAAAAATAGAAGTGAATACAGTGTATGTGTGACTGTGTGTGTGTATACTCACAGTCACAGTGTTTTTGAGATTAAGAGAGATTGAGACCAGGAGCGCTCATTTCTGGGCGCGAGGTGGAGCAAGCGGAGTCTCTTTCTGGGGACTGCATGCACTTAAAGGAATTGTTCAGACCAAAACACATATAGGGTTAAATCTGCCTTTTATCATACCCCTTCATACCTTCTTTAGTCGATTTTTTTCATAGCTGCCCCTGTTGCTAGTTTTCGCCTGCCCCTGTTGCTGGATTTCGCGGGCCCTCTCATAACTAACAGAGTAGATAGTCCTTAGGCTAGTGCGGTTATTTCTTTAGCTTCAAAGTTAGTATTTTTGTATTGGATTGTGTTTACACAACATCCTGAGACCAACCAAACCGCTGTTTTGACCTCACAGGCACCCTTACTTGTCAAAAGGCTTCTGCTCTGCACCAGAGCGTGTATCAAAACAGCGACGCAGTTCGGCCAGTGGAGACGCCCCTCTCGTTCCGCTTGCCTCTGATTGGCCAAAGCCTGTTGCCTTGACCCGACACGTTATAAGTTATCTTGAGTATGACAGTAGTTCGGGTTTTAATGTTAAAGTAAAGGCGAATTCGAATAAGCTTTAAGGAAATGCTGAGTATGAACGTTAATTCCCATTTTATGGTTTCCTTAATTGTTTCCTACAGCCCATGTTTTACAAATGTAGGCTATTACATTTTTGGCTGTTGTAAATAAACAGTTATGTCTGCATTCTCTAGTAGTGAACAAAACAAGACAGTATATTTTTATCTTTTCAAAACGTGTGTTGTGAGCCGTTTTCACTAATTCTAATTTCTCTTTTGTACCATGCCAACCCATTAAAAAACACCCAGCACAGAAGATAAATAAAATGACAAAGTAATCATTTTCTTCCAGGCCTTTCACAGTACAAGTATCAAGTTTATTTTGAGCACAGCACAAAAGTGTCAAGTGCAGGCTGTGTTGTTAAGAGGGGCGTCTCTATAGAGTATAGGGGCGTCTCCACTGGCCGAACTGCGTCGCTGTTTTGATACACGCCTGCACCAGAGCAGGGAGAGGAGAGCCTAGAAAGGGAGGGGAGGAGCCACAGACATAAAAAGGTAGACGCCTCTTCCGGCTCTCTGGTATACCCGTCTCACATTGATAGGCATTTTTGATTGACAGGCTTGGAATTCTTCCGTGTGCGTAACAGACACGGAAGGTCGGTAGGCAAATCACAGGCAGGTGGGGTGGGTCTTTTCGTACACAGCCGGAAAAGACGCATTGTGATTGGCCAGTAGTTTTTTTGAGAGGCAGCCTGCCCTCGACACTTCCGCTTTTCTGCCTATCAGTACGGGTCGCTCCAATCAACTGCAGCAGTGAATCAACTGCAGCAGTGGACGAGGTATCTAGCATTTTATATCTGTGGGAGGAGCAGAGGATCTTCTCGTCTGTTTGACAAGTAAGGGTGCCTGTGAGGTCAAAACAGCGGTTTGGTTGGTCTCAGGACGTTGTGTAAACACAATCCAATAAAAAAATATTAACTTTGAAGCTAAAGAAATAACCGCAATAGCCTAAGGACTATCTAATCTGTTAGTTATGAGAGGGCCCACAACAGGGGCAGCTATGAAAAAAATCGACTAAAGCAGGTATGAAGGGGTATGATAAAAGACAGATTTAACCCTATTTGTGTTTTGGTCTGAACGACTCCTTTAAGGTGAACTGCAAAACCAGCGCCCGGGTCTCAATCTCACTGGTACCTCAAAAACACTGTAACATATACACTTTTTACCTGTTGAATCCTCCTGTGGGGATGTGGTGGGCTCAGCTTGTGTTAAGTCCATCGTTCTTCTTTTTCCTAACATTGGGGTAAAGTAATATAATTCCACTGCAAGTGTGGTTGACAGTTGTTATATCAATTAATGAAACATTTTGTGTTTATTGCATACCCTCAAGCTGATGGGGATGAGTCGATTCTTCATCCTCTCCCTCATCACCACTATTGTCTGCAATGTTCTGATCCATATCTGGCTTTATTTCATCTTGAGAGAAAAGCAAATGTATACATACATGTTACTAAATGACAAATATGCACACAGTAAGTTTAGATAATATGTTGAATTACACACATACCATCAATTTCAAGCTCATCAAGAGACTTCCCTTGGAATGTCCTAAGATGTCCTTGTTCCATTGTTTCTACAAGCCTTGAGATCTTTGCTATTTCTAAAGCTGCCTCTGGCAGCCGATAGAAGTCTCTGTCGGCTCGGATGTCACAGTCAAAAAAGGTGCCAAGGTGATAAAGCTCGTTGTTTTGGAGGTTGAGAATCTGAAAAAGTGTTCCAATGTGCTTTCGAAAGTATCTAGACCTGAGAAACTCTGGACTTCGCGCTCCGCACTCACTTGCACAAATCCTAATACAATCCTGTCCACAGTAGGCAGATCGGTGGCACTTTGGCTTGGCAAATACGAAGGGGTTACTCTCATAGACATTGCATGTAATTCTTTTCTTTACAAGCAGCATCACTGCACTGCAAACATCAGGGGCTAACAAAGCTGCAACTTTTCTGCCACTTCTGCCTATCATGTCTACCCTGCTGAGGTGTGTGCACAGCTTTTGCTCAAACTCTGACAGTAAGCCAGCTGTGTCTGCGTGGTGATGAGCCTGGACCCTTCTCATGAAAGACTCGATGGACATTTTGGAAATTTCATTTGTATGCAATTTGTTGAAGATGCTTATTTGTGCGAGTGTCACTTTGGCAAGTGCTGAGTATGTCTTTGGGGAGTCTTCTTTCTCCAGGCTTTGAATTGCCTCGGCTGCTTTCTTTTGTAGGTACTTGTACAGAAGCTGTACATCGTGTGTGAATGGAATGGTTGATGGTTTGTTGACCTGAGTAGGAAGAGTAACTCGGGGTCGGCGAGTGGGAGGATGTTCTTCTGCCCATCTGGACGAGAAAACCTTCTGAAATGTCTGTACCTCCTCTACTGCCTGCTCATCATCACCTGCCTTGGCCTTATGCAGGATAAGGTCACTTATCTTCATAAGTCCACGCTCCAATTTCAATGCAAGAGTTGGATTCTGATAGGACTGGTTCTGTTCATCGAAACCCGAAACCTCTTTCATAGCCTCAATAACTCTGTCAACACTGTTAGCTTTTACAGCATCCTCAATAGAAAATGATGATTCCTTCTTCTTCATGGTTAACACAAGTCTACCCAATACTCTGAGTGTATCTCTGATGTATTTCTCGGAGACAGTTTTGTTGGGATCTTTACCATGCTTGGCACAGAGGTCCTGAGCCAGTTCTAATATATGAACATCATTTTGAACAGCAACTGAAACCTCATCTTGTATCATAGGTCCAAGGAGTTCAAGCGTTTCAGGGGAATATTTGCCGTTCAATTTTGATTGAGCAATAACAGCAGGAGGTATACAACGATTAACCCATCGGCCAGGTTCAGTGACTTTGTCAGTCTTAGAAGGGCATTTACCCATATGCTTCCACAGCGTACGGCGGGCAAACATGGCTTTACAATATAGACAGGTCACAAAGTGATGACTCTTGTAGTTTTTTTCTTCTGTCGAATTCTTTGGTTTTCTTTTCAACTTCAGTTTTCCACTTTGCTTGTGCAAAACCTCTTCATTGTGTTTGTGATTTCCTTTGTTTCGTAAAATTTCAATTAATTTCTTCCTTTCCTTAGAATTCTTACGTAATGAGAAAGCTTTAGCGACATCTGGCTCTGTCTCTTCATGCAACCTTTGCAGGTGGCGAGAAATTTTAGTTTGTGCTTGCCCACAAAAGTAACAATAGTTTTTTGTGGTGTAATCGTGTTCTTCATTCTGTGTCACTATCTTCTCCTCAACAGACTCTGTGACTTTTCGTACTTTCCTCAGAGAAGGAAGCCGCTTGTTAACAGTCGACTTTCTCAAACGAGGAAGCCTCTGCTTGCTAACAGCAGACAAACTAGTGCTGCTGTCAGAATCATTGCCTGGTTCTGGTTCACTGTCAGGCATATATTCTGCAAAGCAGGATTCTGGTTCACTGTCAGGCATATATTCTTCAGAGCAGGATTCTTCAGAGCTGGAAGCAGTTGGGTCCTCTGCCTGTAAATGAACAAGACAACAAATTGACCTCACACATCCAAGAACAGAAAAGGAACATGATAGCCTGTACACTGTATATCTCATTTGGAGATACGTATAATTCTAGACTGAAGCATACAGTAGGTGCACAAAATGTCAGTAGCTGGATGAAATTAGCAAAGGGGAGCCATGTGTGCAGATATTAGCCGTGGCCGTTTATATTGGATATATTTATTTGTACTGACATTCTTCCTCTTTGGTGGCCTTCCTCTGGGCCTCTTTTGGGGTGGGGATGGGCTCCTGGATGCTGGGTTGGGCATGTCATCCTGAGAAAGGAAAAAAAAAAAAACTTGAAGCTTGTTCTTTAGAGCTACAGTATAAGACAGCTGGCAGCTGTGCTAAATATGATGAACAAGACAACAAAGTGATCGCACACATCCAAGAATTCTTCTACGTACAGTTAGCTGCTGGACCTGTACGCAAACAATGTTAATGTTAAGATTACATTTTTAATAAAAAACAATCCAAAATCGGATCACAGATCTGCAGTGCCCCAAAGATAGAGCTTCCAGTTTGGGACCAGAAACTGAACCAGATCTGCATTTTTGTCCGGATCAACCCATTCATCTGTGACCACTTCCTGACTAGTCTGGGATCACTTCACTTTACGGGGTTTGATCCGGTCGGGAGCGGAAACCACTTTACGTCATGTTGTAGTCCTAGACGGACTACACTTTGGCCGGAACTATCAACCGGATTCAGTTTTAACCCAAAATATTCCCCTGCACCCAAGGACATACTAATAAACACCTTGATGAGGCGTAGTTTTGCTTTCGAAAAATTTGTTTGGTATGTGCATCTTTTAATTCAACTCGTAGCGACTGGCAAGACTACGTAGGCTACTCCAGCATTTTAAAAGGGATTGGGGAAACAAACGGGGGGAACTAAATCAAAGCGACGGCGCTTCTTCTAGTGGTTTCCGCGCTTTAGGCGGAAACCAAACGGTCTGTTGTGAACGAACACCAGGCTCTCTCCCGGGAGAAAGCCTGGTAGGCGAGGTTACTTCCTGACAGCGTTTACTTCCTACAGTATGTAAACAACACTGCTCCTAGCTCAGCAACGGTAGCATGGATTAAGAAGACTAGCCCTTACCCGTTCAAAGATATGAGCTCCAAAATGATGTGCAGTGTGTGGGTTATGGGATGTGCACTGTGCACACAGTATATGAGGGATGGAAAGTAACTTTAACTGGTGCTTGCATGATGTAGGAGCATCAATGTAAGAAACCCGTTTCGTTTAATGGCTACAAAGATACTGTCCCCCCCCCCCCCCCCCCCAGCCCGGCCGCCCACCCGCCTGCACACACACCCGCCTGCCTGCACACACACACACACACACACACACACACACACACACACACACACACACACACACACACACAGAGCTGGTTAAACATTTTGCCTCAAGCTAGATGCAGAATAGATGTGCCTCATGCTAGATGCAGAATAGATAGTAGATACACCATAAAAATGCTAATATACAGCATACGATTTGTGAAAGTGACAAACGGGCTTCACAGTTATGTCAGGTGTGTTCATATGCTTATGGTGATGCGATTTCAGATCAATTGCTCCAGCCACTGAGGAGAAACGCTGTGACAGACACTCACTCACTCACTCACTCACTCACTCAGACATTCGCAAAATTATATGTTTGATGTGGTCTTTTGTAATCGTGAACGGACCACAGCGTGCACGCCTATTGTGCACGATCCGTGCTTGATGGACACACACACGCCTAGCCTGGAGTTGCTCAGACTAAAGCCCTTTGCACACAGGTGCGTTTATCCGCACGGATAAAACGGACAATTTCATTTTTTTTTACAGAAAACAATGATTCTCTACGACCTCATGCACACCGGATCCGAATTAGCCGTGCGACGAGTGGCTGTGGCCATGCGTTTTTTTCTCGATCGTTGTGGTATGAAAAGGTTTGAGAACCCCTGGTCTAGACGAAAGCGTAGGTGCACATAATGTCAGAAACTGGGAGCAAAGGGGAGCCAAGTGTGCAAAATTAACCTTTATATTGGATGCATCTTTCCTCTTCGGTGGCCTTCCCCTGGACCTCTTGGGTGGGGGTGTGCTCCTTGGGGCTGGGCTTGGCATGTCATCCTGCGAAGGGAAAAAAGACAACAACTGACACTTTTTCTGAATGTAAACAATTTTCAGTGGACGCCAGCTGACGCCCAACACTAATCCTTGCTGTTAATCAGTCCTGTTAATTAAAGGAGTAGTTCACCCACAAAATTACTTATTTTCTATAAATAACACACCGCATGAAGCCTTGAATTCAAATCTTTGGCTCAGGAATTTGTCGCATTCCTGAGCCAAAGATTTGATTTGATTTGATCATGAAATTATACTGGACTCGAAAAGTATCCTGCTGGAGACTCCGCACTGTCAGGCACGTAGTCTCCAGTAAATGATTCATCAGAGCTGAAAGCTGCCGTGTCATCAAACTGGAAACATTTAATGACAAATCTTACATTATTTTTCACCTTTTCAGTTGAGTTTCAACAATTACAATAATAAATCATCTCAATGCCACCACAATATATTAATACTTTGTCTGGATTCACAAGGGCTCTAAAGGCTCCCTCTTGGTTTTCTCTGTTTATACAGGCACATGTTTGCCGGAAATAGCTGATCTATAAGCTCACAACTCTTTGGTAAACAGAAAGTGCATTTTCAGGCAGGGATAATAATTGTATTGAATATGGAGAGAGAACTCATACAGGATTAAAAGAAAAGTGAAATTGTAAGTGATGACAGAGAAACTAAACACTACAAAAGTTGATAAATCGGTAATCTCTCCTGATTGGATTAAATTGGCAATCCATTAGAGTTCTCATAAACAAACAGGTGTTGTCATGCATGCCCAACCCCAAGCACCTAATAACATCTGGGTGGCGTTGTTCCGACGTCACTTTACTCAGTACTCAGACGTTGCGTTCGTTTGACTCTCCCCATTACCTAGCCTGGGCTGGCTTCCAATTTCGGGCTTTTGATCCGGTCGGGAGCGGATGGCGTACTATGTAATTCTGTAGTCAAAACGGACTACACTTTGGCAGGAAAAGCCAAACCGGAAACAGTTGTAACCCCTAATTGCGCATGCGCTAACTACTTGCACATGCGTTAACTGGGTTGAAACTGTTTCCTGTTTTGTGTTTCCTGCCAAAGTGTAGTCCGTTTTGAATACAAAATGACGTAGGATGCCATCCGGTCTAGACCGGATCAAACAACCTGTTTTGTAAACGAAGACCAGGCTTTCTCCCAGCAGAAAGCCTGGTGAGGCGAGGTTACCCCATTACCTAACCCTAGGCGTAGCCACATAGTCGGAGTAATGAGACGTCAGACTTTCATAATTATCCGATACATCTAGCCATGGTTTGCAATGGGAACAGTCTAAAACGTACTTCCTCAGTTGCTTTTTGCACAGGCTTATTCTGTGCAGGGATGTCCTCCGCAATGCTTTCAGAGATCCTTTCAGAATCACTGTATTGTGCACTGTCAGGTAGGTAGTCTCCACCACAGGATTCGTCTGAGTTGTCAATCTCTGGTTCTTCTGGGCCTCCACAAAATGTCTGTGAATGTACAGAGAATGTGTAAAACAGCTGCGTGAGCCCCAGTCTCCCCAGTGGTTGGCAGGAACTTGTGCCACCGGCACCCACATGCCAAACATAGTAATATTTGAGATTATATGTAGGTAACTAGACACCAGAACATGGATAGGCGATGTACCTGATCATTCCCAGACAGGGAGGTCGTAGTAGGGCCATTGTCCATTTTTGTCAATCTTGATTCCTCAGGGCATTCCTGTAAATGTATATACAACAGTAAGACTCCCTAATCGGGAGTTAAGCGACCGTCACGTCCCATACACAAACTTTAGAAGGCAGTCGTAGCCAATCAGGAGGGAATATGAGAAATGGTACAGATCCATGTTGATGACATGCCTTTAGAGATACTGTGTACTGCTTTGCGTGATTTTAGGCCAAAATCTGTAGGAGCAGCGTCCAAAAATGTGTTTTGCAAAAACACAAAACAGTATGGCATTGATAGGGCTAACGGTGGCAGAGATAGGAGTAGGGGGAAACGTGTGACGTGACGGACAGACTGACTGGCAGACAGACAGCCAGCCGGTGGAGCTTTTCATAGTAACATAAACATATGCATACAGTATGTAGCCTATGTGAATGTGAGGTAGATGCAGGGACAGAAGGGTAGTGCGTGCACGTGTACCTGTACAGGCAGTCGGGCGGGCTTTGAGGAGAGCAGATTCATAGGCACTGGCACGAACACAGGAAATGGGACAGGCAGGATGATCACCTTGGGGAAGTTGTCATCTGAGGGAGAACACATGTGAACTGACAGAATTAGGAGTGTGCAACTGTTTCATTCAGTCAAGAGGACACCAAATGGTGATTCTGACTGTGATTTGGTATGTGGACTGAAAAACAATTGCCGCGATGCACGTGCATTACCTGTCTGTGCCTCATTGTTGACAACCTGTGTTGTACAGGAGACTCCTACATCCTGAACCATTGGTTTACAGAGGATGGCTTTGTTCTTCAGAATCTTGCAGGAGGAGGAGGTGGTGGAGGAGGAGGAGGAGGGAGGAGAGGTGTTCGTTGCTACAGCTTTCAGACTGCAGGTCTAAAGTATAGCGAAAATACAGTAGGGCATACTAAATTAGACCAATTAAAAGAAGTGGTGGCAGCACCCTCTGGGACTAAATCTGTACTGTAAATGTAAACTTAACAAGGCAACCTAGATGTGTGATTAGCTGAACTGCTTCAGCACACCTGGTGGACAAAGTGACATACAGACATCCTATTCTATCATTTCTGCAGTTAATTTCTACTGTTAAATGAAGAAAACTCATCTATTTCTCTCCTCAGTGGGTTGACCAACTAATGAGCATTGACCATGCAGGGGATTCTTTAATCTTCCAAAAGTTACGCTGTTTATTAACATATTTACCATTGGCTATGGGATTAGTAGTTACGGTCGCAGTTCCCCTGGCTATGGGATCTATCGTCGCCGTGAACAATGCTGCTTACTGTGTGTAGTCTATAAAATGTGTAGTAGAATGTGTAGTAGCCACTCAGTGCTAACAGTGACATAAAGACCAATCATAACATTTATGCAGTTATGTGGCCCTTATCATGATTTGTCCGGCAACTCCTACCAGTACTTATAATATGACTTAATAGTTTTTATTTAACCAGCTGAACTGCCTACCTGGAAAGCCATGGCACAGGGTAGAGAGCAAAAGTTTTTGATAGATTCATCAGACAGGGCCACGTGGTAGGCTGGTAATGTGATCTTACTACACTTGTCACACGGATATGACACATCTGTATAAGGAGACAACATCAGTAGGTTTAAACTTTAGACAGGAATCTTCGTATAACTCTTTTGATCAAGACAGGGTGAAAAAGATAAGTAATTCTATAAATTCCCATTTAATTCACAGTTGTGGAATGTTGGCAGGCAGCATTCTAAGAAACACCAAATCAAACATCATCAAAATCTGAATTAAAATATTCATGAATTACAACTAGTTAGCTTGACATTTTCTTTGCAGAAGTCTACTCAATCACTAATGGACTCTCACTCTAGGTCTACGCTATGGTGCATGTGAATAAGCGTGCAAATCGTTAAGAGTAGGCGATACACCAAGAAAGCAAATCTATTTTGGCAGGTGATTCCTCACAAAGCAGTTGGTGGTCGGTAAGAAACCAACACAGAGAAGCAAAGCAAGAGGCAATGCTTGGATTTTGACTGAGAGGCTGGTAGAGTTATTGGTACCTGACATACTGGCCAACCGGATCTTATAGGCCATCACACAGCTCTTGGTACATAAGAGGGCAACATTGCCGTCGCTCTTAACATCAAACATATCTGATGTCTGCCTGTAAGTCTTGCAAATGTTGCATGCACTCGGTGTCTTGATTTTCTGAAATAAAAACGTAGAGGAGACATTAGGACCCGTTTGTACACGACAAATTTGCAAACAAGTCAAACAGGTAGTCAAATTTACTATCACCCTGTGACTGTGACCATCCATGTCACTGTTCTCGGTGGTACAACATAGGTGCGGCACAATTATTTGAGAAAATCACTATTATTTTCCATAATTAAATAGTTTTCTGTACCCGTTTGAATGTGGTCAGGCATTCGTCACTGCAGAGTGTTCTGTTGCCATCATGCAGGTTCAGAGTGATTATGTTCTTGAAGCAGCAGGCATCGCAGTTCACACAGTAAAACACTGTCAGGTTTTTAGCTGTACGGAAGCGTACAAAGCAGTCATCACTGCACATCTTGTGGACAACACCATCCAAAGTTAACTCATATTTGCTCTGCAGAGGAGATAGGAACAGTGGTGTTGTGATATATGAACACATTGCTGTTTTTAATATTACTTTTAAAGAGGTGGTGCCATAGTTTTGTACTTTTTCTGTTTTGTATGTGTCTATGATGTTAACATTACTCTAATAGACCACCGGGTGGAGTTATAATGTGCAGATTTGTCTTCCCCGTGTATTTTTGTTTACTTCTTGAAAGCTGAAAGCCTCTGAGTCAAAAGGCCCAGTCGAAAAACACAGATTTAATGACATCATATACTCATCCCCTCCTCTTTTACCATTCACCCAATCTGAGTTCCCAGAGGTTCTTTTTTTCGCCACTAGGGGGGCGAGAACCATTCACCCAACACTGTGGGTGTGAATAACTCCAGCTGGGTCACCACCCACCTGACAACCAGGCATACTTAATGCCACATAAACACACAATTTTAAGTATTTCTGTACACTTTTCTTTTAAATAAATGTCCTTCTAATATATAAAAAATAAATCATGGCACCCCATCTTTAAAGCATTGCGGCTGTATTGACTACACAATGCTACAGTACATACAGTATGTGATGGGCTGCATTCAGACCAGTGGGCCCCTGTGTATCATTTATATACCTGTATTATTAATTTGTGTATACCCATACAGTCATCATTGGTAAACCACATAGAAACTAAAAGCTTTGTACATATTCCCTTACAATGCAGTGTATGAGATGTACAAATTGTACAATGTTTCCTTACATAGCATAGCACTGAATGAAGTGTCTGCTTTGTACATTGTTCCCTTCAAATTCAGTGATTGTTTTGTACAATGTTCCCCTACAATGTAGTGACTTTTGTACAACTTTCCTTTACAATGAATGCAATGATTGTTTTGTACAACGTTCCCTTACAATGCAGTGTTTGTTGCACAAGCTGCAGAGTGACTGTGATGGTTCTGGCCGTAAGGCTACTTTATTGATGATGGTTCTCTTGTGGTTGAAGGCGGAAAGGCAGGTGTTGCTGCAGAATGCCTTCGTGGTGCCTTTATCGTCCACAGGAGCTATGATCAAATCCTGCGGGCGCTCTATCCACCTGACAGAACATGGGATCAGGAGAGCAAATTTGAGATAGGACAGAAGGGAAACGCAATATCCAAATGAAAATCTAAGCACGGAGAAGTGTGACATGTTGGTCTTTCATTCTGGAAGCATCACAACAAAGACCTAAACAAACATAGCAATGATCTCTTAGAATTATGTTTTCTGCATCTCGGACTCCAATTGTGCATCTCTGCAATTAACAACAAGTGTTATAATAATTCAACACACACACACACGCATGCGCGCACACACACACACACACACACACACACACACACACACACACACACACACACACACACACACACACACACACACACACACACACACACACACACACACACACACACACACACACACACACACACACACACACACACACACACAAAGGAAGCGTTACCAAATTTGGGAATTGTCAACAGCAGATGCAGATTTCAATTGCATTGTTTTTCAACACTTTGTCAGCTGTGTACAATTCCCAACTATGCACGTATGATAGAGCCCACAGTAAACTAAAGTGTACTCACTTAAAGCAGTTGTGGCACTCCCTTTTGGCTGGGTTGGCTGCAGAAAGACATGGAGCAGAGCAGAAGAGGTCTGGGCAGTGCTTCCTCTGGTAAACTGTCCGGCCTTCCACCAGGGTTTTCTTACAGTGTGAGCAGGACATGCACACATCGCTGCTCTGGTCCTCCTGTCAATATCACTGACTTAAGTTACACAAACCTGGACTGCATGCTTCTACAGTATACTTGCACCATTATTGTATATTTGATAATTGTTATGAACAATATTATCAAGACATAGTTTTGGTTTGTATTCTGTACCTCTGCAGTATCGTCATGCTCTTCTTTGATGAGGTTTGTATTCTTGCGACCGTAGGTCGCACTTACTACAGAAAGCTGCTCGAGGTGTCCGTCCGTCCGTCCGTCCGTCACACACGTCACACGTCACACTTTTGCCCTGCTCATATCTCCGCAACCGTTGCCCCGATCCATGCCAGATTTTGCACACACACTCCTTACCTGCCAAACTACAACCTCCAAGGACCCCCGGAGCTCCAGGGACCCCCAGCTCCCTCGGGGACCCCCAAGTGTAAAAAATGAGCACATGTGCAAAAATTACCAAATGACCACCCCAACGGGGCTGCTCACGGGGCATTCCTGGGGACCACCCACTCCTGGTGCTCCAGAACGGATGCAAAAGTGGTGGCGCCCCCAGTGGAGGACCCCCTGCCACTGCAGCTCACATAAAATGCCGTAACTCGGGCTAGGAGCGACCGGGAGAGCCGGGGCCGGTACCTATTCGTCCGCCTTGGCGGCGCGGAGACCCCACCCCTCATTTCTCACATGGCCCTCTAGCGCCACCATGAGGCCGATTCAGATTTTGCCCTAAAATCACGAAAATCACTACACAGTATGTCTACACTCATGTCATCAACATGCTCAGGAAGATTTTGGAAAAACACATTTTTGCTCTATTTGTGGAGATAAGTGACCTACGGTCGCTTATCTCCCGATTAGGGAGTCTTACTGGTGTACCTCTTCAGTATCGTCATGCTCTTCTTTGATGAGGTTTGTATTCCCTGCCTCTTCAGTATCGTCAGGCTCTTCTTTGATGCTTCTAGTTCTCGCACAGCTAGACGCAGTAGACGGCCCCTCTTCCACAGACACTGAGTCATCATCCATCTTTAGGCTTAAGCAGACCTAAGAAAGAGAGCCAATTTGGAATGTGAACTCTTGTCACAAACTGCATAACGGATAGTATAGTTGGGTAAAAAATGGCAGTTCCGTGACCACGAGAGCAAAGGTCCGTTTCTCAATGGATTTGTCATCTAGGAGGGTTATTAAACACATTTGGCCGGGGTGTATTTTTTAAAATGGCAGGGAAAATGTTTGACCTTCGGTCGCAACAATAAAGGAAAAAATGAATCTGCTTTAAGTGGATGTGAGGGGTCAAACTAAGGGTTTTAAATTATTCTGAATCCATTGCAAGCATTTGTTTTGCATGAAAAACATTCCTTGGGCTAAAAAACGGCCAACAAAACTATGGTTTAGTGATGAGTCATCAATTTTCACAGTCTTTTTAGGTCCGTTTTTAGCCCAAGGAATGTTTTTCATGCTAAACAAATGAGACTGAAAATTACCCTAGCTATCAAACATTTTCCCCGCCATTTAAAAAGACACCCCTGCCAAATAACCCTCCTAGATGACAAATCCATTGAGAAACGGACCTTTGCTCTCCACGGTCACGGAACTGCCATTTTTTACTCTACTAAATGCGCATTTAAAGCTGCCTGCAATCCGTAAGCTTCATGTCCTAACTATGATTTGAACTTAGAGTTGAGTCAAAAAGATAACTAGGGTCCCGAACGGTGCTAGCCAAGCTCATACATATCATGGACATATGGAAAAACATACACACAAGGTCAAATGTTGAAGCTGTAGGCACCACTAAAAACTTTTTTCTTAGTCATTTTTATCTGCCTTTATTTACTGTACGTATATCTGCCTAACCCTACTCTCCTAACACTGATGATTTGTCCTGCCTTATTGCCTATGTTCTCAGAATCAGAATGCTTGTTACATTCAAAATCCTTTCTGCCCAAGTCAAATAAGTTGACTTAAAAGCACTTTCTGCCCAACTTAGTCATTTTGGAATGTAACAAGCATTCTGATTGGCTTAGGACATAGGCAATAAGGCACAGTGATGCAGCAGTGTTGAGCAGAGCTAGGCAAAAATGTAAATTTGATCAAAAAGTGAGTTGGGCAATTATGCTATGAGGCTAACGATGTGCATGCAGCATGTCTATGGTCCGATATGTATTTGATCGTAGATATCTAGATAATATCTATGATAGTCTTGACAGAGTCCCAAAGCTACTTAGTTTGAACCTGTGTGGGGGATCAAACTTGTACCTCTAAATACACAGGTAAGTATAAAGTACCTGCTTGTTTGACCACCTGCCTGGGGAGATTGCACTGACAGACCTACAACATCTCCAGGAAGGACTGTTTGTCTAAAGAAATGTAGTCTAAATCTAGTTTTTGTTTTTTATTTGACAGGGACCGTGCTCATTAATGGACATGTCAGTTTTCACTTCAATGTAAATGAGCCAGAGTTAGCCAGCCGTAGGCTAATTTTCATCTGTGATCCCTGGACCCCCCTTGGTGGTGATCAACCCCCCAATCCAACCCTTGATGCTGAGTGCCAAGCAGGGAGGCATTGGGTCCCATTTTTATAGTCTTTGGTATGACCCGGCCGGGGAATTGAACCCCCGACCTCCCAGTCTCAGGGCGGACAATCTAACCACAAGGCCACTGAGCTGGTGTTCTATCTATGGGGCAACATACTACTGTGAGACATACCAGATCATCTGACAAAAAAAGTGCTTGTGTTTACCCAAACTTTGGGTAAACACAAGCACTTTTTTTGTCAGATTGGCCTTTGGCCTTTGGGTCCCAAAGGCCTTGCCTGACTGCTAGCGTCCGACTCACACCACACTACACCACCAGCAGGGGGTGGTGATGTGCGGACTGAAGTGTCAGGCTACCAAAGGCCAACCGCCAGTCGCCAGTCGACAGCAATGCAACTCCTTGCATCCTTGCTTTATCCCCATTCCCCAATGGCGGTTGCAAGGAGCTGCATTTGTGTGGACTCTGAGTCTAGACTGGCATTAAAACTCTTTAGTTGCACATAGAGACGGAGTTGGTTGCCATTCCTGAATTTGGCAGGGGTGGGGTCTACTGAATTTTGACCCATCTCCTGCCATGCTCCTGAATTGTAATTTCTCCTGAATTTCTCCTGCATGGATTGGGGGATTTCCATGGCAACATGTGTCATTTCTCCTGGATTTGGTATCTAAATCACCAGAACACAGGAAATGACATAGGCCTATTATGTTCAAAGGTTTCTGGGGGAGGACCCCGTGACACCCGCTTAAGGGTTGTGGGCAGTGCATATAATAGTGAGATGAGATATTCACTTAACAGTAGTGAATATTAGTACATATGGGTCTTACATTGCTTCAATTATCAAATCAAATTATGTACACCTACTTTTTGCGTTTTAATTGTTGAAATTGTACCCATTATTTCCAAGGCAAGTAAAGCAAGCCAATCCAGGGTTGTCAACATTGGACTGTCAGAATCCAGGAGATTTATTTTTGGGGGGTGCGCGGAACTCCCCAACCGGGGTCTGGGGGGTCCTCTCCCCAAAACTTATGAATAGATATTATTTTCCTGTGTTCTGTTGAATTTTGGGAGTTTGATACAAAATCCAGGAGAAATCCAGGAGATTTGCCAATCCAGGAGACTCCCAGGAGAGGGGTTCAAAATCCAGGAGACTCCTGGGAGATCCAGGAGAGTTGACAAGCCTGAGCCAATCCTAATACAGTCCTACGCCCCCCCTCCTGAATTCTGACTGTCCAATGTTGGCAACCCTGTTATGTTAGTATATAAATTTAGTTGCATTGGTGCAATCTGCACTTGAACTGCAGTTCAACAGAAAACATTACATTTTAAATCATTAGTGATTAATAGTGAATCAGTCAGCCCGCCATAAAAAAAAAATGTTCACATTTAGCAATAGCTATTAGCTCCTAAGTTTTACTCTCCCCTGGACATTTGAGACTATTATGTGTTAAGAAGCAGCAAGTCAATGATACACGAGAAGGTAATAACTACCTAAGACAACCGTCGCAAGGCTCCCAGTCGGTACAGTCAGTGAATGAGTTCTGTTTCGAGAAAGGAAGCAAAGCAAGGCTGTTTATTGTTTACACAGTAGAGATGGGACGTTCGTGAGCGAATCGAATCTTTTGAACGCTCTTTGAAATTATTATGTGATCCGGTTCGCAGTAGGGAGCCGTTCCTTCCTAATGAGCAGTGGTGAAAAAAAGGACTAAACAACACTGCAATGTAGAAATACTCTGCCACAAGAAGAAGTTCTGAATTAAAAAGTACTTGAGTAAAATTACATAAATATTGGTGTCAAATGTAGGCCTACTTTAAGTACTACTTAAAGTAGAAAAATGTATTCATTATGCAGAAATTGAATGTCACGTTTCCCAGGTTTTCCTCATTAAAACATAGCAGATCTACAAGCTCACAATGCATCACGACACGATGCATTGTGAGCTTGTAGATCAGCTATTTTCAAATGGCAGAAATGTATATAGGGTGAAATTCAATTCAATTCAACTGTTGAATTGATTTGTAATTCTCAAAATCTCCTAACTAAAACGAGTCTTTTGAACGGCTCTTTGAAAGGAACGGATCCCAGAGATCCAGCTCACTTCAGAGTCATAAATCCCACCTCAGACCAGAATGATGAAAAAAAAAGAAAAAAAAAGCAGGACTGATGTTCACGCACTGCGCCACATAGCGGCTCGGCGGCGAACAGCAGCCTTTATTAAGGCTAACTTTTTTTGAATACAGTGAATGGACAATTTGCTATTGATCCTTCTTACCAATCAGTTGTTGCGTTTTGAATACACTTTGAATTTGCCCAAGGATGTGTGCTTAAAACGTCAAGATTTTTGGTATTTTGTAGCTAGGCCTACAGCCATGTCTTAAACCCAGGACCTTTGGACATGCAGACTGCAGAGAGCATCTCTTCACAGTGACAGCGAGCTATAGTGGTGATCCTTGATCAGTCAAATAGATGTAATAGATTAATCACAAAAAAGCCAGAGGATTGTTTCCATTTTGACAAAAACACTTTAATTGCATAATTGATATGTATTTTGTGTGTATCGTTGTTAAAAGCAAACTGTGACTCAACAGCCAGCATGGTGGCTCAGTATGATAGGATGCTCTAAAGGTTGTAAGTTCAATCTTCCTGCATCTTTACTCAGAAGCATGCTTTAAAGCAGGGGTTTTCAAAGTGGGTGACGGGGCACCCTGGGGTGCCGCGACAGCAGTCCAGGGGTGCCGCGAGATAATTTGATAACATTTGGAATTTATTTGGACACTTGAAAAAATATTTAGTACCATTTTAAACTTGAAGTACAAAGTTATTTTCAGTCAGTTCTAACCAAAATGGCTATTATCTCAACGTTTTCCTCGCAACATAATCACTAAAATATCATTACTGTATGTATGGTATAAACCTCAAAACTAGTGAAAACAGCCGATCTACAAGCACACAATTGTGTGCTTGTAGATCGGCTGTTTTCACTAGTTTAGTACATTTTTAGATGATAAATACAAAACGTATGGTTTTGGACATACAAGGTTTCCACCCGACATCGATGATATGCTATAAATATAAGGTGCTGGGAGTGAAAATTAAAATGTAGGGGTGCCTCGGATTAAAAAAATATTCATGGGGTGCCCTGAGACAAAAAAGTTTGGGAACCCCTGCTTTAAAGACTGAGGACACTATCTTGCAAGGCACCTTATTATCCTATATGCCTAATCTTATTAGGCATTTTTGTGTGTTTTGAAAAACATTTTAAAATAGTGAAAATAGCTTATGTACGCGTTAAAGAGCTTGTACATCGGCTATTTTAGCTATTTTATTATTTTTCAAATACAAAGGGATAAGGCCCGTGCAGGATAGGGGCGGGGGGGGGGGGGGGGGGGGGGGGGGGGGTTGAATGACACACAAGTCATTCACTTAGTATTTTTGATGTTAACATTGAAAAATTCACAGGTAACTAGGCTACAGTAGGTTAGGGACTTGAACGCAGTGTTGTTTGAGCATTAGTCGACTGCAGTCCAAGACTTTGTTTTCCAGGCCAAGGACCCCCGTCCTACACATTTTATAGTTGTATTGCAGATTACAAATGTTCAATCATAAATAGTTTCACTGACTATCTGTGTTGTATAAATTAATGTTTGTATTGGGAGTCAGCAGTGCTCTCATACGTATCCACTACTATACATCAGTGACCTATAGATAGAACTGGGGTTGCTACAAGTCAACTGTGAAGTGGGGCCTGGCAGACAGAGCAGGATGCAAGTGTGGCGAGCCTGAGCAGACGGCAGTCAGAAAACACCCGTCTCCTGTACAAACCACCTTCAGAGGCTGGCTTCTTCCAAGTGGGACCAGAGACAAGGGTGTAGCTTCACGACACCGAGTCTGACATTTGATGATACATGAAAGTAGAATAAAGAAAACATTTGGGGCAAAATAACACTTCTCTTGCCAACACTCATCTGATGGTTTTAATGTTTTTCACACAAGACAGATTCAAATGGCGAATCTATGACAGAGTTCACACACTCATATAAAAAATAAGAACTTAACTTTGATTTACAATACCGAAGACACATATAAAGCAGTGACATGATAACTAAAATATACAATGTAAATGACCCCCAAACCTGTACAACTCACCCAAATCCCACTGCTTGATGTATTCTTTGTCATACTCGGGTGTAGCACTCTGCACATTTTCATGCAATGTAATTTATTGATCACACCCAAGGTAGGCTGAACAATATCCTCATAATTACATTGTTATATTACAGAGTCATAACTTGTGACTGAGATGTATTTCACATTGAAATGTCAGTCATTCCTGTCCAAGCACCTTTACTAAAGAAAGAGACTTAAATGTCCGAGTTGCTACAGTGTCTCCTTCTCCACTGTTGTGTTCCAGGTTCTGTGACTGTCTTGATTTGGCTCAGGCACGGTGGTGGTACTCTTCTTCTCGATTAATCTTCTTTTGTCAGACCAGTGTTGTAGGCATGTTATCGCCTTTGAAACAATCATGTCTGATTTAAAATTTAAACTGATCCATCCATAAAACTCACTTTGACTTTTTTATGCCCCTGTTCCTCACAAAATCTCGTATATTTTGCACAGTTCTATGTTTCAGAGTAGCATATTCAGCATCTCTACACTCTCTGCTCTCGATCACTGTAGCAAGTTGACCCTTGGAAATGTGCACTTTGAAGTGCTTCATGACAGCATTCACTTCTTTCTCTGTCCATTTCATTTTCTGCCTCTGCTTCTTCTTCTGCTTCTGCTTGCCATCTGCAAAAATACAAAAATGTTTTTGTATTTTTGTTGGTATTTTTGTAATCTGTTGGTTGTTATTTTGTGGGAGGCATGGCTTTGTTAATTCTAGGGTTGTATCGTATTGGCATATTAATAAGGGCTTGAATAAAGACATGGCATAATTAATAGGTCATTGAATGCTAAGTAATGATGGATAAGGTATGACCACTGCTGCTTGACAATTGCATGAAACTGAAATGGAAATAACTCGCCTTCCCGTGCTCTCCACGATAGCTCAATAGTAAACATTGGAGGTTGTGTGGGGGACCCAGGTTTGAGTCCCGAGTAGGATGTTAAAGTTAAAGATTGCAGATTTAACTATTTGTAGCCTATAGCCATAAATGACTAGCATAAACAAAGGAAATTGTCAGGAGGGAATAAGTCAAGATATCAACCCTTGATGCAGCAATGAAATGTATTATTCTGAGTTAAATAATAGCAAAAGCTAAATCTGTGGTATTTGTTCCGATACATTACCTCTGGAGCTGCTGACCTCATCCAGTTTTTCTGTGTGTTTTTCTAGAACATTACAAGAAAGGGCAAAGGGGTTTGTTATAAGTTACATGTCTTGGGAGAGACAGTGATACATCATACTGTACATGATTTAGACCATATAATAAGTCTGGAAAAATAACTCCTGGGGTGGGTCATGGATCTCACTTAAAAGAGCACATCCTCCATTTTGAACCTCATCTTCATATGGCACAACTTTCACTAACTCACTACATGTCACATTGTTGGGGTGTGGACAGTTCATAAACATTCCTACCAATGATATTGTTGATGTGTGGATTCTAATCTAAAAGAAAACTAAGTCCCCTTTTTTCCTGGAAAGGTCTCATGCTGAAATAGAAGCCACTGTTTTGCATTAATTACATGACTTCAATGAACTGGTTCGCTCAACTCGTTGTAGAATTTGACGTATTTCTGGGTATCTTGGGTGCGGAATTCGGGATAACATAAGAAGAGAAGCAACCCGCACTCACGTTTTCAATCATTAAGAGCATTAGTTACACATATTCACTCAATATGGTCTGCAAGTTTCTGAACTGTCCACAGCCCTCATCTGAGACAGACAGAATAGACAGAAATGGTACCATCACATAATGAGCATTAGTGAGTGAGGACCACTTATATGATGATATGACGAAACCATGAGAAACCCAAAAGATGAATTTGGTCTCTCCAGGACCCAAACTTACAAAAATACATCATGACTTAACCTCTTGTAATGGATGCAAGCTCTGCCATTTTCACTATATATCAAAACATTTTCTTTTCTTTTCTTTCTTTTCAATCCATGATGGAATAGTTTGATTTATTGTGTTTACTTTGAAAAACAAATTACACATTTTCTTTTCAAATTTTTGGAGGAAACTCTTGAAATTCTGATGGGAGAGGGACAACTATACTCACAACGCAAAAATGGCACATTGCCCACTTTATGGGAAAGACTGGTCTATGCTATTTATTACAAGTTGTGAAAGTTTGGCGGTTATTGTTTTCTACTGGGGTCTGTTTTGCATGGTATCTATATATCAGGACAGGACAAGTTTTGTCAAAATAACAGCATCACAACCACGCAAGATGCAGTCACAAAACCTTATATGTGTATGGTTGAGACCACAAGAGGCAGAGTTAAAAGATAGGTGTGGTCTGAGCAAGGGTGCTGGAAGTAAGGGGTGAACAGACGTTATCTTTCTGCTGCTGATACGATTTATTTCCTTAAGACTTTTACAACCTGCTACAACATTGTGCTCATTACATACCCTTTAGTTGAACAGGCTGAACAGGCTGAACTGATTCTTCATCCTCATCATCATCACCATTGTTTGCAGTGTCCCAAGCCAGATCTGGTTCTATTTCATCTTGAGAGAAAGGTCATACATGCATTAAGTATATTACTCAAACACTGTGTCTCTCACAAACACAATCTATGTAAAGCACACAACAAGTTTAGATAATACATTAGCTTCAATACATACCATCAATTTGAATGTCATCAAGTGATTTTCCTTGGAATTTCCAAAGATATCCATGCTCCATTTCTTGTACTAGCTTTGAGATTTTTGCCAATTCTAAAGCTCCTCCTGGCAGCTGATAAAAGTCTCTGTTGGCTTGGATGTAACAGCCCAATAAGGTGGCAAGTTTGCAAAGCTCGTAGTTTTTGAGGTTGAGAATGTGGAAAAGTGTTCCGGCGTGCTTACGAAAGTATCTAGACCTGAGACACACTGGACCCTGTGCACCGCACTCTCTTGCAAACGTCTTAATGCAGTCCTGTCCGTTGAAGTAGCCATGGCCCTTTGGCGGAGAAAATACTAAAGGATCAATGGTCACAGGAACACCACATGTAACTCTTTTGTTTACAAGCAGCATCACTGCACTGTCAACTTCAGGGCTTAACAAAATGGCAACTTTCCTGCTTCCACGTAATTTGCCTGCTGTGACGTCTACCCTGCTGAAGTGTGTGCACAGCTTTTGCTCAAACTCTGACAGGACAAAAGCTGTGTCTGTGTCACGGACCTCGGCCCAGGTCCTTTCCATGAAATCCTTGATGGTCATTTCAGAGACTTCACTTGCATGTTGTTTGTTGAACATGATTATTTGTGGGAGTGTCACTTTAGCAAGGTCTGAGTATGCCTGTGGGGAGTCCTCTCTGTTCAGGTGTTCAAGCGCCTCCGCCGCTTTCTTTTCTAGGTACCGGTACAGAAGCTGTACATCAAGTGTGAATGGAACGGTCAGCGGTCGTTTGTTGAGCCGAGTAGAGAGAGCAACTTGAGGAGTATGCAGTTCTTCCATTTGTTTTGCTTGTCCTAGAAAAAGGCAAAAGAAAAGTAGTTTTTAAGTACCGGTATTTCGATATTTGATATTCATTCAAATTTGATCTTCCCATCATACATTAATCTAGACTAGAGAAACACAAACTTGGTTCTAGTGACTCATACTGCCCTTCTAAAACGGGAAGAGGCCGTGTTTCTTTCAATTACTTTTTTCATTTATTTCGATTTTTTCTTTTTTTTTTTTTTTTCATTTCTCACCCTAAAAATGATTAAAAAAAAACGTTTTAAACATTATTGAAGAAAAAAAGGAAAAAAAGAAAACATTCATGGAGGGGAACTTAGCTTAGATTGTTAGAGTACTGTACCATTATTTGTGGCAATCGTGGAACCGGTAGAATTAGTGTTCCGCTGTGAATAGCGGCATGAAGGCCAGTCGCTCTCCATGGCACCATTTGCTAATTAGAGGAGAAGGATATGTTGGATTCAAGTTAATGTGCAATTTCAGACATTTAACCACTTAAACCCTTAATACATGGTAAACTTGGCCTTTGGCTCTGAACTTGTTCAGCTCTTTTTCCCCTCTACACCAAATCTTGTTCGTGGAATTCTTTGACGAATGTTCCACTAAGAATAGCAAAGGTTCAAGAGGTTAATGTAAAACTTTAAAAGAAAAATAGAAATGAATACAGTGTATGTGTGACTGTGTGTGTGTGTATACACACAGTCACAGTGTTTTTTAGATTCAGTGAGATTCAGACCAGGAGCACTCGTTTTTGGGCACGAGGTGGAGCAAGCAGCCGCCTCCTTCCGGGGACTGCCCATAATGTTAACTACAAAACGAGCGCTCCGGTCGCAATCTCACTGGTACCTCAAAAACACTAAAATATACACTTTTTACCTGTTGAAGTGCTGGGCTCCTCCTGTGGGGATGTGGTGGGCTCAGCTTGTGTTAAGTCCATCGTTCTTCTTTTTCCTAACATTGGGTTAAAGTAATATAATTCCACTGCAAGTGTGGTTGACAGTTGTTCTATCAATTAATTAAACATTTTTGTGTTTATTGCATACCCTCAAGCTGAAGGGGAGTCAATTCTTCATCCTCTCCCTCATCACCACTATTGTCTGCAATGTTCTGAGTTGCAATATCTGGGTTTATTTCATCTTGAGAGAAAAGCAAAGGTATACATACATGTTACTAAATCACAAATATGCACACATTAAGTTTAGATAATATGTTAAATTGCACACATACCATCAATTTCAAGCTCATCAAGAGAGTTCCCTTGGAATTTCCTAAGATGTCCTTGTTCCATTGCTAGAAATTTGCTATTTCTAAGGCTGCCTCTGGCAGCCGATAGAAGTCTCTATCGGCTCGGATGTCACAGTCAAAAAAGGTGCCAAGGTGATAAAGCTCGTTGTTTTCAAGGTTGAGAATCTGAAAAAGTGTTCCAATGTGCTTTCGATAGTATCTAGATCTGAGAAACTCTGGACTCTGCGCACCGCACTCACTTGCACAAATCCTAATACAATTTTGTCCACTGTAGGCAGATCTGTGGCACTTTGGCTTGGCAAATACGAAGGGGTTACTCTCATAGACATTGCATGCAATTATTTTCTTTACAAGCAGCATCACTGCACTGCAAACATCAGGGGCTAACAAAGCTGCAACTTTTCTGCCACTTCTGCCCATAATGTCTACCATGCTGAAGTGTGTCAGCTTTGCCTTTTGCTCAAACTTTGACAGTAAGCCAGCTGTGTCTGCGTGGTGATGAGCCTGGACCCTTCTCATGAAAGACTTGATGGACATTTTAGAAATTTCACTTGGATGCAATTTGTTGAAGAAGCTTATTTAACCACTTAAACCCTTAATACATGGTAAACTTGGCCTTTGGCTCGGAACTTGTTCAGCTCTTTTTCCCCTCTACACCAAATCTTGTTTGTGGAATTCTTTGACGAATGTTCCACTAAGAATAGCAAAGGTTCAAGCGGTTAATGTAAAACTTTAAAAGAAAAATAGAAATGAATACAGTGTGTGTGTGACTGTGTGTGTGTATATACACACACAGTCACAGTGTTTTTTAGATTCAGTGAGATTGAGACCAGGAGCACTCGCTTTTGGGCACGAGGTGGAGCAAGCAGCCGCCTCCTTCCGGGGACTGCCCATAAGGTGAACTACAAAACGAGCGCTCCGGTCGCAATCTCACTGGTACCTCAAAAACACTAAAATATACACTTTTTACCTGTTGAAGTGCTGGGCTCCTCCTGTGGGGATGTGGTGGGCTCAGCTTGTGTTAAGTCCATCGTTCTTCTTTTTCCTAACATTGGGTTAAAGTAATATAATTCCACTGCAAGTGTGGTTGACAGTTGTTCTATCAATTAACTAAACATTTTTGCGTTTATTGCATACCCTCAAGCTGAAGGGGAGTCAATTCTTCATCCTCTCCCTCATCACCACTATTGTCTGCAATGTTCTGAGTTGCAATATCTGGGTTTATTTCATCTTGAGAGAAAAGCAAAGGTATACATACATTTTACTAAATCACAAATATGCACACATTAACTTTAGATAATATGTTAAATTGCACACATACCATCAATTTCAAGCTCATCAAGAGACTTCCCTTGGAATTTCCTAAGATGTCCTTGTTCCATTGCTTCTACAAGCCTTGAGATCTTTGCTATTTCTAAGGCTGCCTCTGGCAGCCGATAGAAGTCTCTGTCGGCTCTGATGTCACAGTCAAAAAAGGTGCCAAGGTGATAAAGCTCGTTGTTTTCAAGGTTGAGAATCTGAAAAAGTGTTCCAATGTGCTTTCGATAGTATCTAGACCTGAGAAACTCTGGACTTTGCGCTCCGCACTCACTTGCACAAATCCTAATACAATTTTGTCCACTGTAGGCAGATCTGAGGGGCTTTGGCTTGGCAAATACGAAGGGGTTACTCTCATAGACATTGCATGAAATTCTTTTCTTTACAAGCAGCATCACTGCACTGCAAACATCAGGGGCTAACAAAGCTGCAACTTTTCTGCCACTTCTGCCCATAATGTCTACCATGCTGAAGTGTGTCAGCTTTTGCTCAAACTTTGACAGTAAGCCAGCTGTGTCTGCGCGGTGATGAGCCTGGACCCTTCTCATGAAAGACTTGATGGACATTTTAGAAATTTCACTTGGATGCAATTTGTTGAAGAAGCTTATTTGTGCGAGTGTCACTTTTGCAAGTGCTGAGTATGTCTTTGGGGAGTCTTCTTTCTCCAGGTTTTCAATTGCCTCAGCTGCTTTCTTTTGTAGGTACTTGTACAGAAGCTGTACATCGTGTGTGAAGGGAATGGTTGATGGTTTGTTGTCCTGAGTAGGAAGAGTAACTCGGGGTCGGCGAGTGGGAGCATGTTCTGCCCATCTGGACGAGAAAACCTTCTGAAATGTCTGTACCTCCTCTACTGCCTGCTCATCATCACCTGCCTTGGCCTTATGCAGGATAAGGTCACTTATCTTCATAAGTCCACGCTCCAATTTCAATGCAAGAGTTGGATTCTGATAGGACTGGTTCTGTTCATCGAAACCCGAAACCTCTTTCATAGCCTCAATAACTCTGTCAACACTGTTAGCTTTTACAGCATCCTCAATGGAAAATGATGATTCCTTCTTCTTCAAGGTTAACACAAGTCTACCCAATGCTCTGAGTGTATCCCTGGTTCTATCAGGGACAGTTTTGTTGGGATCTTTACCATGCTTGGCGGCACAGAGGTCCTGAGCCAGTTCTAATATATGAACATCATTTTGAACAGCAACTGAAATCTCATCTTGTCTCATAGCTTCAAGGAGTTCAAGCGTTTCAGGGGAATATTGGCCATTTAATTTCGATTGCGCGATAACGGCACGACCCAAAAAATGATGCCCTTCTAAGACTTCGTCAGTCTTAGAAGGGCATAAAACCACATGCCTCCACAGCGAACGGCGGGAAAACATGGCTTTACAATATGGACAGGTCACAAAGTGTTCACTCCTGTAGTTTTCTAACCCTAACCCTTCTTTCGAATTCTTTTGTGGTTTCTTTTTCAACTTCAGTTTTCCACTTTGCGTGCGCAAAACCTCTTCATTGTGTTTGTGATTTCCATTGTTTCGTAAAATATCAATTAACCTCTTCCTTTCCTTAGAGTTCTTACGTAATGAGAAAGCTTTAGCGACATCAGGTTCTGTCTCTTTATGCACCCGTTCCAGGTGGCGAGAAATTTTAGTTTGTGCTTGCCCACAAAAGTAACAGTAGTTTTTTGTGGTGTAAATGTGTTCTTCATTCTCTGTCACGATCTTCTCCTCAACAGACTCTGTGACTTTTCGTACTTTCCTCAGAGAACGAAGCCGCTTGTTAACAGTCGACTTTCTCAAATGAGGAAGCCTCTGCTTGCTAACATCAGACAAACTAGTGCTGCTGTCAGAATCATTGCCTGGTTCTGGTTCACTGTCAGGCATATATTCTTCAGAGCAGGATTCTTCAGAGCTGGAAGTAGTTGGGTCCTCTGCCTGTAAATGAACAAGACAACAAATTGACCTCACACATCCAAGAACAGAAAAGGAACATGATAGCCTGCACACTGTATATCTCATTTGCCGATACGTATAATTCTAGACTGAAGCATACAGTAGGTGCACAAAATGTCAGTAGCTGGATGAAATTAGCGAAGGGGAGCCAAGGGTGCAGATATTAGCCGTGGCCGTTTATATTGGATATATTTATTTGTACTGACATTCTTCCTCTTTGGTGGCCTTCCTCTGGGCCTCTTTTGGGGTGGGGATGGGCTCCTGGATGCTGGGTTGGGCATGTCATCCTGAGAAAGGAAAAAAACAACAACTTGAAGCTTGTTCTTTAGAGCTGTAAGACAGGAGGCAGCTGTGTCCGCTGGCTAAATATGATGAACAAGACACCAACGTGATTGCACACATCCAAGAATCCTTCTACATATGTAACCAATGTTAAGGACAGAAAATGAAAACCTGCACACTGTAAATCTCTTTTGCAGATTTAATTAAAACTCCCAGAGTTCCATTTAACTCATTTACTGCCCCAACCCGAGAATCCAGAGAAATAGCCGTTGGTCCAGGCTGCCCCGGCCCGAATGCAGGGAATTTGATTTGATTAGATTTTTTATAAAAACAATCCTAAATCGGATCACCGATTCGCAGTGCCTAAGTACCCCAAAGATAGTGCTTCCGGTTTGGGAACAGAAATGGAACCAGATCTGCATTTTTGGCCAGAACAACCACAGATATAAAAAGCTAGATACCTCATCCGCCGCTGCATTTCATTGACGCGACTGGTAAAACAGGATTGGTGAAATGCATAACTGTGGAAGGCACTCTGCCCCTGCAGATGGAAAGAGGGAGTCCCGCATATGATTGGAAGTGTCCTTCAGAATTCTGGAAGCTTGCCAGTCCTTTCTTACCAATGCCGGAGGAGGCGTCTACCTTTCTATCTGTACGGGAACAACCCATTTATCTGTGACCACTTCCTGCCTGCGTGTACTTCCTATGTTAACAACACTGCTCCTAGCTCAGCAACGGTAGCATTGATTAAGATGGGGTCTTTTGTAATCGTGAACGGCACAGCGTGCACACGGATCGTGCACAATCCGTGCGTGATGGACACACACGCCTAGCCTGGAGTTGCTCAGACTAATTCACACACTGCGTGGGCCACCAGAGGGTGTGGAAGTCTGTCTGGCCACGCAAGGCTAACACATGCCCACGTTAAAAGGTATAAAAAAGTGACTAGACTGAAGTGTAGGTGCACAAAATCTCAGAAACTGGGAGCAAAGGGGAGCCAAGTGTGCAGAAATGAACCTTTATATTGGATGCATCTTTCCTCTTCGGTGGCCTTCCCCTGGACCTCTTTTGGGGTGGGGGTGTGCTCCTTGGGGCTGGGCTTGGCATGTCATCCTGCAAAGTGTATAAAAGACAACTACTAACACTTTCTCTGAATGTAAACCATTTTCAATGGACGCCAGCTGATGCCCAACACTTTGAAAAACGAATCCTTGCTGTTAATCAGTCCTGTTAATTAAAGGAGTAGTGACTTATTTTCTATAAATAACAGTTAAGTTTTTGTCGCATTCCTGAACCAAAGATTTTATTTGATGGTCATCAAATTATACTCGAAGAGTCTCCTGCTGGAGACTCCACCAGTCATCAAATTACTCTAATAGGAATAAAAAATTTAATTAAAATAGAAGCAGTGCTCTTATGAGCACAGGTCTCCACCAGGTCAGGTAGGTCATGGTGGTACTAAATGTGAAAAGGGTGCCATGTCTTCTTTGGCCTTGAACGGCAATGTGACGCTGCATGCATGATTTGAGGCATTTTGTTCCAAAAAACTGGTGGCGCTATAACAGGCCAATGTGAAAAGAGTGGCATTTGTTGCTTGACCTAGTGGGAATGTGCATGCAGAATTTCTCTGTAATCACAAGCTGCGTTCATAATTTAAGTCATTTTGTTCAAAATGGTCCAGTCCTGCAAACTTTGGAAGCCAGTTTTAGCCAATCAGGATGGAATATGGAAAATCGGACAGATCCATATGGACTGTACTGTCTACTGATTCGCGGAGTACTGGCCAAAGGTTAGTTTAGCAAAAATCGGCCTCCTGATGGTGCTAGAACAGGCACATGTGAAAAATTGGGGGCAGAGGTTCTGAATTGGTATCCAGGGAGTGTGTGTGCAGAGTTTGGCAGCGACCGGGCCAACGGCGCCGAAGATTAGCTGGTAACGGACGGACGGACAGACGGATGGACGGACGGGCGGCGGTATAGGGGCGAAAACATACTCTCCCCCATGCCTTCGGCTGGTGGAGACAATAAAATAAATCAATGCTTTGGTCATTGTGTTGCTTTTGTACCTGCTAGAGTGAACGCAACAAAAGTGTAGTGGATGAATCATGAATTAGTGTCAATTTCAATATTACAATATAATAAAGTATGCTGTAATAGAAAAACAGACACCATATCAATATGGTCAATAACATCTAGTCTAGTTTGGAGGCGGAATAGACTCAAACCTACCCTCTCATCTCCACTGTCCATAGTCTCATTGTCCATCGACAAGTCATCAGAAGACTTTGGGACTGTTGGTGTATTTTCCAAAGTACACGTTCCAGTAAATGATTCATCAGAGCTGAAAGCTGCAGTGTCATCCAACTGGAAAAATGTAATGAGAATTTTTCAGTTGAGTTTCCACAAGTACTACAGTAATAAATCATCTCAATGCCACCACAATATATTAATACTTTGTCTGGATTCACAAGGGCTCTAAAGCCCCCCTCTTGGTTTTCTCTGTTTATACAGGCACATGTTTGCCGGAAATAGCTGATCTATAAGCTCACAACATGCCTCTTCAGCTCTTTGGTAAACAGAAAGTGCATTTTCAGGCTGGAATAATAATTGTATTGAATATGGAGAGAGAACTCATACAGGATTAAAGAAAAAAAGGGACATTTTAATTGATGACAGAGAAATTAAATTGGAAGAGGAACACTACAAAATTGAAGTTGATAAATGGGTAATCTCTCCTGATTGGATTAAATTGGCAACCCATTAAAGTTCTCATAAAAAAGCAGGTGTTGTCATGCATGCCCAACCCCAAGCACCTAATAACATCTGGGTGGCGTTGTTCCGACGTCTCAATACTCAGATGTTGCGTTCGTTCCACTCTCCCCATTACCTAACCATAGGCGTTGCCACATAATAATGTAATGAACCCTAGGCGTAGCCACATAATAATGTAATGAGACGTCAGACTTTCATAATTCTCCGATAACATCTAGCCATGGTTTGCAATGGGAACAGTATAAAACGTACTTCCTCAGTTGCTTTTTGCACAAGCTTATTCTGTGCAGGGATCTCCTCCGCAATGCTTTCAGAGATCCTTTCAGAATCACTGTATTGTGCACTGTCAGGTAGGTAGTCTCCACCACAGGATTCGTCTGAGTTGTCAATCTCTGGTTCTTCTGGGCCTCCACAGAATGCCTGTAAATGTACAGAGAATGAGTAAAACATCTGTGTGTGAGCAGTCTTCCCAGATGCGTGTGGTATTCTGCATGTCCCTGTCACTGCTAACCACTATTGGGTCTATGGGAGGATGCAGACAACCATGCGTCTCCATCAATACACTCGACATCGCCTGCCACTTCTTTTCACCTGACAATTTCACAGGGATGGCATTGTGTTTGTTGGAGCCCCAGTCTCCCCAGTGGTGGGCAGAAACTTGTGCCACCCAGATGCCAAACATAGTAATATTTGAGATTATATGTCGGTGATTGGCATTAGAACATGGAAAGGCGATGTACCTGATCATTCCCTGACAGGGAAGTCGTAGTAGGGCCATTGTCCATTTTTGTTGATCTTGATTTCTTAGTGTATTCCTGAAAATGTATATACATAAACTTATACATACAGTATGTATAACGCACATTATCCCTGCCAATACTGATCCATTACAGTTTGCATACTGTGCTAATAGATCAGTCGATGATGCTATTTCTCTCGCACTACACATTGCCTTGAAACATCTGGAGAAAAGGAACTCTTATGTCAGACTACTCTTCATAGATTATAGCTCTGCCTTTAACACGATTGTACCATCTAAGCTTGTGTTGAAACTCAGGGGTCTTGGTCTTGGCAGTAGTATCTGCAACTGGCTGTTGACTTTTTGACAGGCAGGCCACAATCTGTACGAATAGG
Organism: Nannobrachium achirus; assembly: GCF_963921795.1. Classification (NCBI taxonomy): domain Eukaryota; kingdom Metazoa; phylum Chordata; class Actinopteri; order Myctophiformes; family Myctophidae; genus Nannobrachium; species Nannobrachium achirus. The sequence goes on along the minus strand of NC_137819.1, from coordinate 36,198,706 downwards.
GAACAAGCATTCATGTAAGATATTGACCAGGACTGGAGCGCCCCAGGGCTGCTGCCTCAGTCCCTTGTTGTATAGTCTGTTCACCTATGATTGTGTTGCCAGGTGTGGCAATAATTCTATTCTCAAATTTGCAGATGACACCACGGTTATAGGACTAATATCCAACGATGATGAGAGGGCCTATAGGAGGGAAATTGAAGAGCTAACCCTATGGTGCCAGAATAACAATCTCTCTCTAAATGTTAGTAAAACAAAAGAGATCATCGTTGACTTTAGGAAGTCTAAAGTGAATCACAGTCCCTTAACCATAAATGGTTCACCTGTAGACATAGTGGACAGTTTCAAATTCCTGGGTGTTCACATAACAAACTCACTCACATGGTCTCAAAACAGCGAAGGTATCCTTATGAAAGCGCAGCAGCGATTGTACTTTCTGAGGCGCCTCAGGAGATTTGGTCTGAGCACCAAGGCTCTTGTTAATTTCTATCGCTGTACCATAGAAAGTGTTTTGACAGGATGCATCACAGTGTGGTTTGGTAACGTGACTGTTCAAGACAGTACACAGTTACAGAGAATTGTGAAGAGAGCTGCCAAAATCATTGGCACAGAATTACCACAGCTACACACAATCTATAACACACGCTGTAAGAAAAAGACAGAGAACATCTTAAAGGACAGCTGTCATCCCGCCCATTCCCTGTTCTATCTCCTCCCATCCAAAAAACGTTACCAGAGCATCAAATCTCACACCACCCGTTTCAGTAATAGTTTTTATGCTCAAGCAATCAGGTTGCTTAACGAAGAGATGGAAGCGAGACGTAGGTAGTCATGTGCAATATACGCAGTTTTTATACTGTACACTGTTACACTGTATGGTTGTTTTGTTGTTTTTGCGTTGTCCTGGGTGACCTGTTGTTGTCTTGTTTTTTTTGTGTGTAATAAGGCTGAGAGTGCTCCTGGCACAAGCATTTCATTGTATGTCTATACCTGTATGGATATGCATTTGACTAATAAACCTGAACCTGAACCTGATGTAGGTGAATGTGAGGTAGATGAAGGGACAAAAAGATAATGTGTACAGCCGTGCACACATACCTGTACAGGCAGTCTGATAGGCTTTGAGGAGAGCAGATTCATAGGCACTGGCACGAACACAGGAAATGGGACAGGCAAGATGATCACCTTGGGGAAGTTGTCATCTGAGGGAGAACACATGTGAACCGACATAATTAGGAGTGTGAAAATAATAACACTCTCCCATTGTTTGCTTGTGGGGGGGGGGGGGGGGGGGTGTAACTGTTTCACTGTAACATTCAGTGATTCGGTATGTGGACTAAAAGACGATTGCCACGATGCGCTTGCATTATACCTGTCTGTGCCTCTTTGTTGACAACCTGAGTTGTACAGGAGACTCCTACATCCTGAACCATTGGTTTACAGAGGATGGCTTTGTTCTTCATAATCTTGCAGGAGGAGGAGGTGGTGGAGGAGGAGGAGGAGGGAGGAGAGGTGTTCGTTGCTTTCAGACTGCATGTCTAAAGTATAGAGAAAATACAGTAGGACATACTAAATTAGACCAATTACAATAAGTGGTGACACCACCCTCTGGGACTAAATCTGTACTGTAAATGTAAACTTAACAAGGCAACCTAGAGGTGTGATTAGCTGAACTGCTTCAGCACACCTGGTAGACAAAGTGACATACAGACATCCTATTCTATCATTTCTGCAGTTAATTTCTACTGTTAAATGAAGAAAACTCATCTATTTCTCTCCTCGGTGGGTTGACCATGCAGGGGATATGCAGGGAGCGAGGAAGTCGATTCTTTAATATTCCAAACTTTAAGATGGTTATTAACATATTTACCATTGGCTACGGGATTAGTAGTTACGTTCGCAGTTCCCCTGGCTATGGGATCTATAGTTGCGGTGTAAAGATGCAAGCACACACATCCATTTTGAATGCCCAGGTACAGGACAAACAATTCTACAAATACATTCCGCACACCTGTAGAATCTCTCTATATACACACACACATACACACACACACCGTATATACATACATACATACATACTGTACACATGCTTACTGTGTGTAGTCTATAAAATGTGGAAGCTTTAATTACAAAGTGGTGTCAGCAAGATCCAACAGTAGCACTCAGTGAGCTACAGTGACATAAAGACCAATCATAACAACATTTATGCAGTTATGTGGCCCTTCTCATGATTTGTCCGGGCTACTCCTACCAGTACTTATACTATGACTTAATAGTTTTTATTTAACCAGCTGAACTGCCTACCTGGAAAGCCATGGCACAGGGTAGAGAGCAAAAGTTTTTGATAGATTCATCAGACAGGGCCACATGGTAGGTTGGTAATGTGATCTTACTACAGTTGTCACACGGATATGAGACATCTGTATAAGGAGACAACATTAGTAGGTTTAGACAGGAATATTCGTATAACTCTTTTGATCAAGACAGGGTGAAAAAGATAAGTAATTCTATCATTCCCCATTTAATTCACAGTTGCGGAATGTTGGCAGGCAGCATTCTAAGAAACACCAAATCAAACATCATCAAAATCTGAATTGAAATATTCAGGAAATTACAACTAGTTAGCTTGACATTTTACTTTGCATGTATGGTGCATGTGAATAAGCGTGCAAGTGGTTAAGAGTAGGCGATACACCAAGAAAGCAAATCTATTTTGGCAGGTGATTCCTCACAAAGCAGTTGGTGGTCGGTAAGAAACCAACACAGAGAAGCAAAGCAAGAGGCAAAGCATGGATTTTGACTGAGAGGCTGGTAGAGTTACTGGTACCTGACATACTGGCCAACCGGATCTTATAGGCCATCACACAGCTCTTGGTACATAAGAGGGCAACATTGCCGTCGCTCTTAACATCAAACATATCTGATGTCTGCCTGTAAGTCTTGCAAATGTTGCATGCACTCGGCGTCTTGATTTTCTGAAATAAAAAGGTAGAGGAGACATTAGGACCAGTTTGTACACGAAAAATGTGCAAACAAACATTTAGTCCTTTTTAGTCTTACATTCAATTGGAAGGGCAATGAAGAGAAGTGTACGCGTAGTCAATTTACTACCAGTAAGACTCCCTATTTAATATCACCCTGTGACCATCCATGTCACTGTTCTCGGTGGTACAACATAGATGCAGCACAATTATTTGAGATAATCACATAGTTTTCTGTACCTGTTTGAATGTGGTCAGGCATTCGTCACTGCAGAGTGTTATGTTCCCATCATGCAGGTTCAGAGTGATTATGTTCTTGAAGCAGCAGGAATCGCAGTTCACACAGTAAAACACTGTCAGGTTTTTAGCTGTACGGAAGCGTACAAAGCAGTCATCACTGCACATCTTGTGGACAACGCCATCCAAAGTTAACTCATATTTGCTCTGCAGAGGAGAGATAGGAACAGTGGTGTTGTGATATATGAACACATTGCTGTTTTTAATATTACTTTTAAAGAGGGGTTGCCATAGTTTTGTACTTTTTCTGTTTTGTATGTGTCTATGAAGTTAACATTACTCTTAATAGACCACCGGGTGGGGTTATAATGTGCAGATTTGTCTTCCCTGTGTATTTTTGTTTACTTCCTGAAAGCCTCGGAGTCAAAAGGCTCAGTCGAAAAACACAGTTTTAATGACATCATATACTCATCCCCTCCCCTTTTACCATTCACCCAACACTGTGGGTGTGAATAACTCCAGCTGGGTCACCACCTACCTAATAACCAGGCATACTTAATGCCACATAAAAACAACATTTTATGTCTTTCTGTACACTTTTTTTTTTAAATAAATGCCTTCCTAACATAATTATAAAAAAATTCATGGCATCCCATCTTTAAAGCATTGCTGCTGTAATGACTACACAGTGCTACATACAGTATGTGATGAGCTGCATTCAGACCATTGGGCCCCTGTATATCATTTATATTATTATTAATTTGTGTATACCCATACAGTCATCATTGGTAAACCACATAGAAACTAAAAGCTTTGTACATCTTCCCTTACAATGCACTGAATGAAGTGTGTTTTTTGTACATTGTTCCCTTAAAATTCAGTTATTGTTTTGTACAATGTTCCCCTACAATGCAGTGACTTTTGTACAATGTTCCCATTACAATGAATGCAATGATTGTTTTGTACAACGTTCCCTTACAATGCAGTGTTTGTTGCACAAGCTGCAGAGTGACTGTGATGGTTCTGGCCGTAAGGCTACTTTATTGATGATGGTTCTCTTGTGGTTGAAGGCGGAAAGGCAGGTGTGGCTGCAGAATGCCTTTGTGGTGCCTTTATCGTCCACAGGAGCTAAAATCAAATCCTGCGGGCGCTCTATCCACCTGACAGAACATGGGATCAGGAGAGCAAATTTGAGGTCGGAGAGAAGGGAAACGCAAGATCCAAATGAAAATCTAAGCACGGAGAAGCGTGACATGTTGGTTTTTCATTCTGGAAGCATGACAACAACAAAGACCTAAACAAACATAGCAATGATCTCTCAGAATTATGTTTTCTGCATCTCAGACTCCAATTGAGCATCTCTGCAATTAACAACAGGTGTTATAATAATTCAACACACACGCGCACGCCGCACGCACACACACACACACACACACACACACACACACACACACACACACACACACACACACACACACACACACACACACACACACACACACACACACACACACACACACAGTCACACACACACATAAAGGAGGCGTTACCAAATTTGGGAATTGTCAACAGCAGATGCAGATTTCAATTGCATTGTTTTTCAACACTTTGTCAGCTGTGTAAAATTCCCAACTATGCACTTATGATAGAGCCCACAGTAAACTAAACAGTACTCACTTAAAGCAGTTGTGGCACTCCCTTTTGGCTGGGTTGGCTGCAGAAAGACATGGAGCAGAGCAGAAGAGGTCTGGGCAGTGCTTCCTCTGGTAAACTGTCCGGCCTTCCACCAGGGTTTTCTTACAGTGTGAGCAGGATATGCACACATCGCTGCTCTGGTCCTCCTGTCAATATCACTGACCTATGTTACACATACCTGGACTGCATGCTTCTATACTTGTACCATCATTGTATTTGCTAATTGTTATGAACAATATTATCAAGACATAGTTTTGGTTTGTATTCTGTACCTCTGCAGTATCGTCATGCTCTTCTTTGATGAGGTTTGTATTCTGTACCTCTGCAGTATCGTCATGCTCTTCTTTGATGAGGTTTGTATTCCCTGCCTCTTCAGTATCGTCAGGCTCCTCTTTGATGCTTCTAGTTCTCGCACAGCTAGACGCAGTAGACGGCCCCTCTTCCACAGACTCCGAGTCGTCATCCATCTTTAGGCTTAAGCAGACCTAAGAAAGAGAGCCAATTTGGAATGTGAACTCTTGTCACAAACTGCATAACGGAACAATCAATGTTTATTTACTTTCACTTATTATAACCTCTTAGCTAATACGCATTTAAAGCTGCCTGCAATCCATAAGTTTCATGTCCTAACTATGATTTGAACTTAGACTTGAGTCAAAAAGATAACTAGGGTCCAGAACGGCGCTAGCCAAGCTCATACATATCATGGACATATGGAAAAACATACACACAAGGTCAAATGTTGAAGCTGTAGGCACCACTAAAAAACTTTTTTCTTAGTCATGTTTATCTGCCTTTATTTACTGTACGTATATCTGCCTAACCCTACTCTCCTAACACTGATGATTTGTCCTGCCTTATTGCCTATGTTCTCAGAATCAGAATGCTTGTTACATTCAAAATCCTTTCTGCCCAAGTCAAAGTTGACTTAAAAGCACTTTCTGCCCAACTTAGTCATTTTGGAATGTAACAAGTATTCTGATTGGCTTATGGAATAGGCAATAAGGCACAGTGATGCAGCAGTGTTGAGAGTAGAGCTAGGCAAAATAAAAAAAATTGATCAAAAAGTGAGTTGGGCAATTATGCTGAGGCTAACGATGTGCATGTCTATGGTCCGATATGTATTTGATCGTAGATATCTAGATATCTATGGTAGTCTTGACAGAGTCCCAAAGCTACTTAGTTTGAACCTGTGTGGGAGATCAAACTTGTACCTCTAAATACACAGGTAAGTATAAAGCACCTGCTTGTTTGACCACCTGCCTGGGGAGATTGCACTGACAGACCTACAACATGGAGCGCATTGGGGCGGCATAGCTCAGGGGTAGAGAAACCGTTATTAGAGCACGAAGGGTTCCCAGTTCGAATTCGGACTCCCCCTGAGTTAATGTCGTAGAGTCCTTGAGCAAGACTCTGAACCCCGGCCTAGTTGCTCCCAGTGAGTAGGTTGGTGCCTTGCATGGTTTCCTCCACCACCGGTGTACGAATGTGTGTGTGAATGGGTGAATGTAATGCACAATCTATGTAAAGCGCCTTGGATAAAAGTGCTATATAAATGCACCATTTACCATTTTATCTCCAGGCAGGACTATTTGTCTAAAAAATGTAGTCTAAATCTATGGGGCAACATACTACTGTGAGACATACCAGATCATCTGACAAAAAATGCTGTTATTTCTGGAAACAGAAAAGTGCTTGTGTTTACCTAAAGGCCAACCGCCAGTCGACAGCAATGCAACTCCTTTATCGCTTTATCCCCATTCCCCAATGGCGGTTGCAAGGAGCTGCATTGGTGTGGACTCTCGAGTCTGGACTGGCCTTAAAACTCTTTAGTTGCACAGAGACGGAGTTGGTTGCCATTCCTGAATTCGGCGGGGGTGGGGTCTCCTGAATTTTGACCCATGTCCTGCCATGCATGCTTCTTAATTGTAATTTCTCCTGCATGGATTTGATGGATTTCCGTGGCAACACGGGGGAAATCTCGCTTCACGTGTCATTTCTCCTGGATTTGGTATCTAAATCACCAGAACACAGGAAATTACATATAGGCTATGTGTTCAAAAGTTTCTGGGGGAGGACCCGGCCCCTGACCCCCGCTTAAGGGTTGTGGGCAGTGCATATAATCATAGTGAGATATTCACTTACAGTAGTGAATATTATTAGTACATGGGTCTTACATTGCTTATCAAATCAAATTCTGTACAACTTCTTGCGTTGTAATTGTTGAAATTGTACCCATTATTTCCAATGCAAGTAAAGCAAGCCAATCCTAATACAGTCCTACGCCCCCCCTCCTGAATTTCTGACTGTCCAATTATGTTGGCAACCCTGTTATGTTAGTATATACCTGTATATAGTTGCATTGGTGCAATCTGCACTTGAACTGCAGTTCAACAGAAAACATTACATTTTAAATCATTAGTGAATCAGTCAGCCCGCCAGAAAAAAAACAATAAAAAAAAAACATGTTCACATTTAGCTATAGCTATTAGCTCCTAAGTTTTACTCTCCCCTGCCTGGACATTTGAGACTATTATGTGTTAAGAAGCAGCAAGTCAATGATACACGAGAAGGTAATAACTACCTAAGACAACCGTCGCCTGAAAAGGCTCCCAGTCGGTACAGTCAGTGAATGAGTTCTGTTTCGAGAAAGGAAGAAGCAAGGCTGTTTATTGTTTACACAGCGTAGAGATGTAACCTCGCATCACCAGGCTTTCCGCTGTAGAGATGGGTCGTTCGTGAGCGAATCGAATCTTTTGAACGGCTCTTTGAAATGAATTATGGGATCCGGTTAGCAGTATAGGGAGCCGTTCCTTTCTAATGAACAGTTTGTGAAAAAAGGACTAAACAACACTGCAATGTACTGAACGTAGAAATACTCTGCCACTTCGAAGTTCTGAATTAAAATGTACTTGAGTAAAAGTACATAAGTATTGGTGTCAAAATGTACTTAAAGTACTACTTAAAGTAGCCTACTAGGCCTACTTAAAGAAAATAAAGTATTCAGCAGAATGTCACGTTTCCCAGGTTTTCCAATGAATGAAATTTAGAAGAACAATCATTTGAAAATAGCAGATCTTCAATGCATCGCAACACGATGCATTGTGAGCTTGTAGATCAGCTATTTCCAAATGGCAGAAATGGCCTAGGGTGAAATTCAATTCAATTCAAACGTTGAATTGATTTGTAATTCTCAAAAACTCCTAACTAAAACGAGTCTTTTGAACGGCTCTTTGAAAGGAACGGAGAGCCAGCTCACTTCAGAGTCATAAATCCCATCACCGTCCAGAATGGAAAAAATTAAAATAAAAAAGCAGGACTGATGTTCACGCACTGCGCCCCATAGCGGCTCGGCGGTGAACAGCAGCCTTTAGTAAGGCTAACTTTCTTTGAATACAGTGAAGGGACAATCCACCACTTTGCAAATCCCGCCCCATTCTGCCCTGTTACTATGCTGGGACATATGACCCTGGGCAGATTGTTTTTATAGTGGCAGTGAATGGGATTTTTTTATGTTTTCATAGCCTCATTACAGCTATATAAAGTACCAAAGGAAAAACATCTAGGTGATATTAATAAAAAGGGAAGACAAAGGTACAGTAGTTACATTGCAAAACAGGGGGTTTACCCGAAAATAAATGTTTTAATTAGTTTAATCCCAGTGGGACAGAATCCTCTTTGCAGATTCTTTTATAGTGGTAGTGGATGGGATTTTTTTTCCCTTCATAGCCTCATTACAGCTATATAAAGTACCAAAAAAAACACATCTACGTGATATTAATAAAAAGGGAAGAAAAAGGTACAGTAATTACATAGCAAAACAGTAGTTTTCCCCCGAAAAATAAATGTTTTAATTAGTTTAATCCTCTGGATCAGAGATAGAAAGAGAAGCGCATTGCATCTTGGGTACTAGGAAGAGGACAGAGAGAATGTTTCTCCTCACATAATAGGCTGGCTTTTCGTAATTCTGCCCATTTAAATTATATGTACCCAATCGTGACTCTTAGACCATTGATAAGGTCCATGTGAACTAGTTTGTTGAAGCTTATTCGTTATGATGAGCGAGATCGCTTGACGCTTGCCGTCGCTATCACCGTACCGGCCGATCTCCGTGTCGCGCACTGCGGACAGTTGTTGAAAGCCACATTCAATATTCTCCACTGCACAAACTCCACCCCCGATAGCAAAAAGTGAATGTTTTTTTCTGGTTGGCCAGTCAGGGAGTCTCAGGGACCAATCAGAAGGCTGACAAATGGTGAATTTGCTATTGATCCTTCTATGACGGGTGTAAAGGCTGGCTTTACCATTCAGTTGTTGCGTTTTGAATACACTTTGAATTTGCCCAAGGATGATTTAAAACGTCAAGATTTTTGGTATGTCTTAAACCCATGCAGGACCTTTGGACATGCAGACTGCAGTGCAAAGAGCATCTCTTCACAGTGACAGCGAGCTATAGTGGTGATCCTTGATCAGTCAAATAGATGTAATAGATCAATCACGAAAAAGGATTGTTTCCATTTTGCTCCATAAATATTCAAACATCTAAAGTAAACAAGCACAACAATGATTTTAATTGCATATCTTGTCTTGATATGTATTTTGTGTGTCTGTGTGCCTTTTTTGTTAGTTGAAGAAGGCAAACTGTGTGATAGGATGCTCTAAAGGTTCTAAAGTTCAATCTTCCAGCATCTTAAAGACTAAGGACACTATCTTGCAAGGCACCTTATTATCCCATATGCCTAATCTTATTCGTCATTTTTGTGTGTTTTGAAAAACATTTTAAAATAGTGAAAACAGCTTATGTACGCATTAAAGAGCTTGTACATCGGCTATTTTAGCTATTTTTACTTTTTTTCCAAATACAAAGGGATAATAAGGGATAAGGCCCGTGCAGGATAGGGGGCCCTGGGTATACTACACAACACACAAGTCATTCACTTTAGTGTTTTTGATGTTAACATTGAAAAATTCACAGGTAACTAGGCTACAGTAGGTTAGGGACTTGAACGCAGTGTTGTTTGAGCATTAGTTGACTGCAGTCCAAGAGTCTTTGTTTTCAAGGCCAAGGACCCCCGTCCTACACATTTTATAAAGTTGTATTGCAGATTAAAAATGTTCAATCATAAATAGTTTCACTTACTATCTGTGTTGTATAAATTAATGTTTGTATTGGGAGTCAGCAGTGCTCTCATACGTATCCACTACTATACATCAGTGACCTAGTAGATAGATCTACCACACTAAATGGACTCTGCTGAACTGGGGTTGCTACAAGTCAACTGTTAAGTGGGGCCTGGCAGACAGAGCAGGATGGAAGTGTGGCGAGCCTGAGCAGACGGCAGTCAGAAAACACCCGTCTCCTGTAGGGGCGGCATAGCTCAGGGGTAGAGCCGTTATTAGAGCACAAAGGGTTCCCAGTTCGAATCCGGGCTCCCCCTGAGTTAATGTCGAAGAGTCCTTGGGCAAGACTCTGAACCCCTAATTGCTCCCGGTGAGTATAAGTTGGTGCCTTGCATGGTTTCCTCCGCCACCGGTGTATGAATGAATGGGTGAATGTAATACACAATCTATGTAAAGCGCTTTGGATAAAAGCGCTATATAAATGCACCATTTACCATTTACTGTACAAACCACCTTCAGAGGCTGGCTTCTTCCAAGTGGGACCAGAGACAAGGGCGTAGCTCAACGACACCAAATCTGACATTTGATGATACATGAAAGTAGAATAAAGAAAACATTTGGGGCAAAATAACACACTTCTCCTGCTAACACTCATCTGATGGTTTTAATGTTTTTCACACAAGACAGATTCAAATGGCGAATCTATGACAGAGTTCACACTCATATAAAAAAAAATCACACCTGTGTGAACTGAGCGGTGGTTGCGGTGTGTGTGTGTGTGTGTGTGTGTGTGTGTGTGTGTGAGAGAGAGAGAGAGATAGAGTATTGCAGTTGATGCTCAGACTAGACTCAAGAGCACCCTCTCTGGTCACTGAGTGGTAGTTCAGGCTACATACACACATACATACATACACGGATACACGGATACATACATACATACACGGATACACACACGGCCATGCTATGGAGCGGTCTACCACCGCTCAATAAGAACTTAACTTTGATTTACAATACTGAAGACACATATAAAGCAGTGTCATGGTAACTAAAATATACAATGTAAATGACCCCCAAACCTGTACAACTCACCCAAATCCCACTGCTTGATGTATTCTTTGTCATACTCGGGTGTTGCACTCTGCACATTTTCATGCCATGTAATTTATTGATCACACCCCAGGTAGGCTGAACAATATCCTCATAATTACATTGTTATATTACAGAGTCATAACCCGTGATTGAGATGTATTTCACATTGAAATGTCAGTCATTCCTGTCCAAGCACCTTTACTAATATAATAAAAGAGACTTAAATGTCCAAGTTGCTACAGTGTCTCTTTCTCCACTGTTGTGTTCCAGGTTCTGTGACTGTCTTGATTTGGCTCAGGCACGGTGGTGGTACTCTTCTTCTCGATTAATCTTCTTTTGTCAGACCAGTGTTGTAGGCATGTTATCGCCTTTGAAACAATCATGTCTGATTTAAAAATGTTAAACTGATCCATCCATAAAACTCACTTTGACTTTATGCCCCTGTTCCTCACAAAATCTCGTATATTTTGCACAGTTCTATGTTTCAGAGTAGCATATTCAGCATCTCTACACTCTCTGCTCTCGATCACTGTAGCAAGTTGACCCTTGGAAATGTGCACTTTGAAGTGCTTCATGACAGCATTCACTTCTTTCTCTGTCCATTTCATTTTCTGCTTCTGCTTCTGCTTCAACTTCAGCTTCTGCTTCTGCTTGCCATCTGTAAAAATACAAAAATGCAAATTAATTGGTTAAGATATTCCCTAGGAATTTACATTATTATTTTCATAATAATGGTTAGCATTTCAAGTTCGTGACGCATCTTCAAAATGGTAGTTAAAGATCAACTGCCATAAAGCGTGTGTGCCTGTTGGTTGTTATTTTGTGGGAGGCATGGTGGTTTTGGCTTTGTTAATTCTAGGGTTGTATCGTATTGGCATATTAACTCATTAAATGCCATGCCCGGGTTTCCCGAGTTATTTCAGTACCCCAGGATGCCACGGCCCGAGTTTCCTGAGTTGGCAGCCATTTTTTATTTATTTATTTATTAAAAAAAATAAATCAAAATAATTTCCAAAAATACCTAAAATGTATTGGGCATGATCGCAATTGCAAACACATCTTTCAAAATGGCAGCCATGTTTGTTTGTTTTGTTTGACTTTGAAGGCTTCTATCTCATGAATGCCTGAACGGATTTCCAAGCGATCTAGGCATGGGCGTGCATGATCCGTGCACTAGAAATTTAGGAACGTGGCATCCTGGCGGCCATCTTGAAAAGGCAATGAATGAGTTAATAAGGGCTTGAATAAAGACATGGCATATTGGCATAATTAATAGGTCATTGAATGCTAAATAATGATGGATAAGGTATGACCACTGCTGCTTGACAATTGCATGAAACTGAAATGGAAATAAATCGCCTTCCCGTGCTCTCCACGATAGCTCAATAGTAAACATTGGAGGTTGTGTGGGGGACCCAGGTTTGAGTCCCGAGTAGGATGTTAAAGTTACAGATTGCAGATTTAACTATTTGTATAGCCATAAATGACGAGCATAAACGAAGGAAATTGTCAGGAGGCAAGATATTAACTCTTGATGTAGCATTGCAAAGTATTATTCAGAGTTAAATAATAGCAAAGGCTAAATCTGTGGAATTTGTTCCGATACATTACCTCTGGAGCTGCTGACTTCATCCAGTTTTTCTGTGTGTTTTTCTAGAACATTACAAGAAAGGGGTATGTTATAAGTTACACGTCTTTGGAGAGACAGTGATGCATCATACTGTACATGATTTAGACCATATAAAAAGTCTGGAAAAAGAACTCCTGAGGTGGGTCATGGATCTCACTTAAAGACCATTTTCAACCTCATCTTCATATAATTGGTCTCCTATAAGATGGCACAATTTTCACTAACTCACTACATGTCACATTGTTGGGCTGTGGACAGTTCATAAACATGCCTACCAATGATATCGTTGATGTGTGGATTCTAATCTAAAAGAAAACTAAGTCCCCTTTTTACCTGGAAAGGTCTCATGCTGAAATAGAAGCCACTGTTTTGCATTAATTACAAATATTCACTCAATATGGTCGGCAAGTTTCTGAACTGTCCACAGCCCTCCTCTGAGACAGACAGAATAGACAGAAATGGTACCATCATGAGCATTAGTGAATGAGGACCACTTATATGACGACGATAGGTTGGAAATGGGTGAATTCAGAGTGCTTTGTAATGGTTGGCATCTGTCACAGCAATGTCTGAATTGGTTCAAAACTGACAGAGGAGTTGGGGTATAGACAGTGTCTATGCCAGTGGTTAAACCATGAGAAACCCAAAAGATGAATTTGGTCTCTCCAGGACCCAAACTTACAAAAATACCTCATGACTCATGACTTAACCACTTGTAATGGATGCAAGCTCTGCCATTTTCACTATATATCAAAACATTTTCTTTTATTTTCTTTCAATCCATGATGGAATTGTTTGATTTAATGAAAATGTCTGTGTTTATTTTGAAAAACAAATTACACATTTTCTTTTATAATTTTGGAGATAACTCTTTTGAAATTATAATCTGATAGGAGAGGGAAAACTATACTCACAACGCAAAAATGGCACATTGCCCACTTTATGGGAAAGACTGGTCTATGCTATTTATTACCAGTTGTGAAAGTTTGGCTGTTATTGTTTTCTACTGGGGTCTGTTTTGCATGGTATCTATATATCAGGACAGGACAGGTTTTGTCAAAATAACAGCATCACAACCACGCAAGATGCAGTCACAAAACATTATATGTGTATGGTTGAGACCACAAGAGGCAGAGTTAAAAGATAGGTGTGGTCTGAGCAAGGGTGCTGGAAGTAAGGGGTGAACAGACGTTATCTTTCTGCTGCTGATACGATTTATTTCCTTAAGATTTTTACAACCTGCTACAACATTGTGCTCATTACATACCCTTTAGTTGAACAGGTTGAACAGGCTGAACTGATTCTTCATCCTCTGCCTCATCATCACCATTGTTTGCAGTGTCCCAAGCCAGATCTGGTTCTATTTCATCTTGAGAGAAAGGTCATACATGTATTATGCATAATACTCAAGCACTGTGTCTCTCACAAATGTGCAGTACACAACAAGTTTAGATAATACATTAGCTTCAATACATACCATCAATTTGAATGTCATCAAGTGATTTTCCTTGGAATTTCCAAAGATATCCATGCTCCATTTCTTGTACTAGCTTTGAGATTTTTGCCAATTCTAAAGCTCCTCCTGGCAGCTGATAAAAGTCTCTGTCGGCTCGGATGTAACAGCCCAATAAGGTGGCAAGTTTGCAAAGCTCGTAGTTTTTGAGGTTGAGAATGTGGAAAAGTGTTCCGACGTGCTTACGGAAATATCTAGACCTGAGACACTCTGGACCCTGTGCACCGCACTCTCTTGCAAACGTCTTAATGCAGTCCTGTCCGTTGTAGTAGCCATGGCCCTTTGGTGGAAAAAATACTAAAGGGTCAATTGTCACAGGAACACCACATGTAACTCTTTTGTTTACAAGCAGCATCACTGCACTGTCAACTTCAGGGCTTAACAAAACGGCAACTTTCCTACTGCCGCGTAATTTGCCTGCTGTGACGTCCACCCTGCTGTAGTGTGTGCACAGCTTTTGCTCAAACTCTGACAGGACAAAAGCTGTGTCTGTGTCACGGACCTCTGCCCAGGTCCTTTCCATGAAATCCTTGATGGTCATTTCAGAGACTTCACTTGCATGTAGTTTGTTGAACATGATTATTTGTGCGAGTGTCACTTTAGCAAGTTCTGAGTATGCCTGTGGGGAGTCTTCTCTGTTCAGTTGTTCAAGCGCCTCCGCCGCTTTCTTTTCTAGGTACCGGTACAGAAGTTGTACATCATGTGTGAATGGAACGGTCAGCGGTCGTTTGTTGAGCCGAGTAGAGAGAGTAACTTGAGGAGTATGCAGTCCTTCCATGTGTTTTGCTTGTCCTAGAAAAAGGCAAAAAAAGAAAAGAAAAAAAACTTGGGTAATT
This sequence comes from Nannobrachium achirus, assembly GCF_963921795.1. Classification (NCBI taxonomy): domain Eukaryota; kingdom Metazoa; phylum Chordata; class Actinopteri; order Myctophiformes; family Myctophidae; genus Nannobrachium; species Nannobrachium achirus. The sequence goes on along the minus strand of NC_137819.1, from coordinate 36,183,607 downwards.
TTATCGTCTTGTGTTTTTGGGAGCACCCGGGACAGTTTGTAAGTATTAAGATATTTGATATTCATTCAAATTTGATCTTCCCATACAAACCCAGTATAACTTCAAACACCATTTTAACCATCATACATTAATCTAGAGAAACACAAACTTGGTTCTAGTGACTGCCCTTCTAAAACGGGAAGAGGCCGTGTTTCTTTCAATTACTTTTTTCATTTATTTAGATTCTTTTTTTGTATTTATTTATTTTTAATGTTCCACCCTAAAGATTATTACAAAAAGTTTTAAACATTATTGGAAAAAAGAAAAAGAAAACATTCATGGAGGGGAACTTAGCTTAGATTGTTAGAGTACTGTACCATTATAGGTGGCAAGCGTGGAACCGGTAGGATTACTGTTCCGCTGTGAATAGCGGCATGAAGGCCAGTCGCTCTCCATGGCCCCATTTGCTAATTAGAGGAGAAAGATATGTTGGATTCAAGTTAATGTGCAATTTCAGACATTTAACCACTTAAACCCTTGATACATGGTAAACTTGGCCTTTGGCTCTGAACTTGTTCAGCTCTTTTTCCCCTCTACACCAAATCATGTTCGTGGAATTCTTTGACGAATGTTCCACTAAGAATAGCAAAGGTTCAAGCGGTTAACGTAAAACTTTAAAAGACAAATAGAAGTGAATACAGTGTGTGTGTGACTGTGTGTGTGTATACACAGTCACAGTGTTTTTTAGATTCAGTGAGATTGAGACCAGGAGCACTCGCTTTTGGGCGCGAGGTGGAGCAAGCGGCCGCCTCCTTCCGGGGACTGCCCATAAGGTGGACTACAAAATGAGCGCTCCGGTCGCAATCTCACTGGTACCTCAAAAACACTAAAATATACACTTTTTACCTGTTGAAGTGCTGGGCTCCTCCTGTGGGGATGTGGTGGGCTCAGCTTGTGTTAAGTCCATCATTCTTCTTTTTCCTAACATTGGGTTAAAGTAATATAATTCCACTGCAAGTGTGGTTGACAGTTGTTCTATCAATGAAACATTTTTGTGTTTATTGCATACCCTCAAGCTGAAGGGGATGAGTCGATTCTTCATCCTCTCCCTCATCACCACTATTGTCTGCAATGTTCTGAGCCATATCTGGGTTTATTTCATCTTGAGAGAAAAGCAAAGGTATACATACATGTTACTAAATCACAAATATGCACACATTAAGTTTAGATAATATGTTAAATTGCACACATACCATCAATTTCAAGCTCATCAAGAGACTTCCCTTGGAATGTCCTAAGATGTCCTTGTTCCATTGCTTCTACAAGCCTTGAGATCTTTGCTATTTCTAAAGCTGCCTCTGGCAGCTGATAGAAGTCTCTGTCGGCTCGGATGTCACAGTCAAAAAAGGTGCCAAGGTGATAAAGCTCGTTGTTTTGGAGGTTGAGAATCTGAAAAAGTGTTCCAATGTGCTTTCGAAAGTATCTAGACCTGAGAAACTCTGGACTCTGCGCACCGCACTCACTTGCACAAATCCTAATACAATTTTGTCCAGTGTAGGCAGATCTGTGGCACTTTGGCTTGGCAAATACGAAGGGGTTACTCTCATAGACATTGCATGCAATTCTTTTCTTTACAAGCAGCATCACTGCACTGCAAACATCAGGGGCTAACAAAGCTGCAACTTTTCCGCCACTTCTGCCTATCATGTCTACCATGCTGAAGTGTGTGCACAGCTTTTTCTCAAACTCTGACAGTAAGCCAGCTGTGTCTGCGTGGTGATGAGACTGGACCCTTCTCATGAAAGACTCGATGGACATTTTCGAAATTTCACTTGTATGCAATTTGTTGAAGATGCTTATTTGTGCGAGTGTCACTTTTGCAAGTGCTGTGTATGTCTTTGGGGAGTCTTCTTTCTCAAGGTTTACAATTGCCTCGGCTGCTTTCTTTTGTAGGTACTTGTACAGAAGCTGTACATCGTGTGTGAATGGAATGGTCAATGGTTTGTTGACCTGAGTAGGAAGAGTAACTCGGGGTCGGCGAGTGGGAGGATGTTCTGCCCATCTGGACGAGAAAACCTTCTGAAATGTCTGTACCTCCTCTACTGCCTGCTCATCATCACCTGCCTTGGCCTTATGCAGGATAAGCTCACTTATCTTCATAAGTCCACGCTCCAATTTCAATGCAAGATTTGGATTCTGATAGGACTGGTTCTGTTCATCGAAACCCGAAACCTCTTTCATAGCCTCAATAACTCTGTCAACACTGTTAGCTTTTACAGCATCCTCAATGGAAAATGATGATTCCTTCTTCTTCATGGTTAACACAAGTCTACCCAATGCTCTGAGTGTATCCCTGATACTCTCAGGGACAGTTTTGTTGGGATCTTCTTTACCATGCTTGGCACAGAGGTCCTGAGCCAGTTCTAATATATGGACATCATTTTGAACAGCAACTGAAATCTCATCTTGTCTCATAGCTTCAAGGAGTTCAAGCGTTTCAGGGGAATATTGGCCGTTCAATTTTGATTGAGCAATAACGGCACGACCCAAACAATAACGACCAGGTTTAGTGACTTCCTCAGTCTTGGAAGGACATATAACCACATGCCTCCACAGCCAACAGCGGGCAAACATGGCTTTACAATATTGACAGGTCACAAAGTCTTGACTCTTGTAGTTTTTTTCTTTTGTAGAATTATTTGGTTTTCTTTTCAACTTCAGTTTTCCACTTTGCGTGTGCAAAACCTCTTCATTGTGTTTGTGATTTCCTTTGTTTCGTAAAATATCAATTAACCTCTTTCTTTCCTTAGAGTTCTTACGTAATGAGAAAGCTTTAGCGACATCTGGCTCTGTCTCTTTATGCTTCAATTCCATGTGGCGAGAAATTTTAGTTTGAGCTTTCCCACAAAAGTAACAGTAGTTTTTTCTGTCGTAATCGTGTTCTCTGTTCTCTGTCACTATCTTCCCCTCAGATTGTGTGACTCTTCGTACTTTCCTCAGAGAAGGAAGCCGCTTGTTAACAATCGACTTTCTCAAACGAGGAAGCCTCTGCTTGCTAACACCAGACAAACTAGCACTGCTGTCAGAATCATTGCATGGTTCTGGTTCACTGTCAGGCATATCTTCTTCAGAGCAGGAAGCAGTTGGGTCCTCTGCCTGTAAATATGACAAGAAAACAAATTGATGTCACACATCCAAGAACAGAAAACGAACCTGATAGCCTGCACACTGTAGATCTCTTTTGCAGATATAATTCTAGACTGAAGCGTACAGTAGGCGCACAAAATGTCAGTAGCTGGATGAAATTAGCAAAGGGGAGCCAAGTGTGCAGATATTAGCTGTGGCCATTTATATTGGATATATTTATTTGTACTGACATGATTCTTCCTCTTTGGTGGCCTTCCTCTGGGCCTCTTTTGGGGTGGGGATGGGCTCCTGGATGCTGGGTTGGGCATGTCATCCTGAGAGGAAAAAAACAACAACTTGAAGATTGTTCTTTAGAGCTGTAAGACAGGAGGCAGCTGTGTCCTCTGGCTAAATATGATTAACAAGACACCAAAGTGATTGCACACATCCAAGAATCCTTCTACATATGTAACCAATGTTAAGGACAGAAAATGAAAACCTGAACACTGTAAAACTCTTTTGCAGATTTAATTAAAATGCCTAGAGTTCCATTTAACTAATTTACTGCCCCAACCCGAGAATCCAGAGAAATAGCCGTTGGTCCAGGCTGCCCCGGCCCGAATGCAGGGAATTTGATTTGATTTAATTTTTGATCTGCATTTTTGGCCGGAACAACCACAGATATAAAAAGCTAGATACCTCATCCGCCGCTGCATTTCATTGGCACGACTGGTAAAACAGGATTGGTGAAATGCGGAACTGTGGAAAGCACTCTGCCCATGCAGATGGAAAGAGGGAGTCCCGCATCTGATTGGAAGTGTCCTTCAGAATTCCGGAAGCTTGCCAGTCCTTTCTTACCAATGCCCCAGAGCCGAAGGAGGTGTCTACCTTTCCATGTGTACGGGAACAACCCATTTATCTGTGACCACATCCTGCCTGCGTTTACTTCCTATGTTAACACATCTGGTGCCAACCCCGAGTTTCCCGAGTTTGAAAAGGTACCACCCCTGTGCCAACCCTGAGTTTCCCGAGTTTGGGCCGTTTTTTGAAGAAAAAAAAATCTTTTCAAGATTTTTTTTTTCAAAACTCTTTTTTGGACCTCCAGAAATGTATTAGACATGATCGCGATCGCGAAATTGCATGTTTAACCCCCATACCAACCCATTCTTTTAAACATGGCAGCCATGTTTGTTTACATCTGAAGAAAACATAATGGCTCCTAAATCATGAATGCCTGAACGGATTTCCAAGCGGATTTTTTGTTTGAAAGCTGTGAACAGTGTGCACACACGTGGTGCATCATCTAGGCATGGGCGTGCACGATCCGTGCACTATAAATTAAATGGAAGTCTATGGAGACCATGGCATCACGGGACATTGAAGAGAAAAAATCATTGCAACATAAGTTTTAACAACACTGCTCCTAGCTCAGCAACGGTAGCATGGATTAAGATGTGGTCTTTTGCAATCGTGAACGGCACAGCGTGCACACGGATCGTGCACAATCCGTGCGTGATGGACACACACGCCTAGCCTGGAGTTGATCAGACTAATTCACACACTGCGTGGGCCACCAGAGGGTGTGGAAGAGTCTGTCTGGCCACGCGAGGCTAACAAATGCCCACGTTAAAAGGTATAAAAAAAAGTGAACCCCTGGTCTAGACGGAAGCGTAGGTGCACAAAAAGTCAGAAACTGGGAGCAAAGGGGAGCCAAGTGTGCAGAAATGAACCTTTATATTGGATGCATCTTTCCTCTTTGGTGGCCTTCCCCTGGACCTCTTTTGGGGTGGGGGTGTGCTCCTTGGGGCTGGGCTTGGCATGTCATCCTGAAAGTGAAAAAAGACAACAACTAACACTGAATGTAAACATCTTTCAATGGACGCCAGCTGATGCCCAACCAAGCCCCCAGAACTCCAGACAATCCTTCCTCTGAGCGGAGAGCAGCGTGACGTCATTTGTGGTCTCTAGTAGAGACCAATTTCCCCCAGAATGCACCTGGATTAGCTACATGCTAGCACGTAGCCGTTGCTTCAAAACGCCACTGAGCACTTGCATTGAAATGATAGTGGGGGCGGGGCCGGTCCGCTCTCTATTGTTTATATACTCTATGTGCCCAACACTTTGAAAAACGAATCCTTGCTGTTAATCAGTCTTGTTAATTAAAGGGGTTCACCCACAAAATGACTTGTTTTCTATAAATAACACACCCCATGAAGCCTTGGAGACTTGTTTAGTTTTTGTCGCATTCCTGAACCAAAGATTTTATTTGATGGTCATCAAATTATACTCGAAGAGTCCGCCATTCAGCAAATTACTCTCTTAGGAATAAAAAATAAAATAAAAATAGAAGCAGTGCTCTTACGAGCACAGGTCTCCACCAGGTCAGGTAGGTCCTGGTGGGTGCCATGTCTTCTTTGGCCTTGAACGGCAATGTGACGCTGCATGCATGATTTGAGGCATTTTGTTCCAAAAAACTGGTGGCGCTATTACAGGCCAATGTGAAAAGAGTGGCATTTGTTGCTTGACCTAGTGGGAATGTGCATGCAGAATTTCTCTGTAATCACAAGCTGCATTCATAATTTAAGTCATTTTGTTCAAAATGGTCCAGTCCTGCAAACTTTGGAAGCCAATGTTAGCCAATTAGGAAAACACGAATCGGGCCTGTTATAGCGCCACCATGAGGCTGATTTGAATTTAAGTGGCATTTATTCCTCGGCCTATGGGGAACGTGCATGCAAAATTTCACCAAAATCACACTGCGTTCATGATTTCAGGCATTTTATTCAAAACGGACCAATCCTGCAAACTTTGGAGGCCAGTTTTAGCCAATCAGGATGGAATATGGAAAATCGGACAGATCCATATGGACTGTCTACTGATTTGCGTGATTTTTGGACAAAATCTGAAGGAGTACTGGCCAAAGGTTAGTTTTGCAAAAATCGGACGGGCGGCGGGACAGGGGCGAAAACATACTCTCCCCCATGCCTTCGGCTGGTGGAGACTATAAAAGAAATCAATGCTTTGGTCATTGTGTAGCTTTTGTACCTGCTAGAGTGAACGCAACAAAAGTGTAGTGGATTAATCATGACGCAGTGGCAATTTCGCTATTACAATATGCTAAAGTAATAATATCTAGTCTAGTTTGGAGGAGGAATAGACTCAAACCTACCCTTTCATTTCCACTGTCCATAGTCTCATTGTCCATCGACAAGTCATCAGAAGACTTTGGGATTGTTGGTGTATTTTCCAAAGATGGAGGATTCTGCTTGTCAACGGGTGTTTCAGAATCACTATATAGAGCACTGTCAGGCACGTAGTCTCCAGTAAATGATTCATCAGAGCTGAAAGCTGCAGTGTCATCAAACTGGAAAAATGTAATGAAAGATTGTACTTTATTTTTCACCTTTTCAGTTGAGTTTCAACAATTACAGTAATAAATCATCTCAATGCCACCACAATATATTAATACTTTGTCTGGATTCACAAGGGCTCTAAAGGCCCCCTCTTGGTTTTCTCTGTTTATACAGGCACATGTTTGCCAGAAATAGCTGATCTATAAGCTCACAACATGCCTCTTCAGCTCTTTGGTAAACAGAAAGTGCATTTTCAGGCTGGAATAATAATTGTATTGAATATGGAGAGAGAACTCATACAGGATTAAAAGAAAAGTGAAATTGTAAGTGATGACAGAGAAATTAAATTGGAAGAGGAACACTACAAAATTGAAGTTGATAAATGGGTAATCTCCCCTGGTTGGATTAAATTGGCAACCCATTAAAGTTCTCATAAAAAACAGGTGTTGTCATGCATGCCCCAACCCCAAGCACCTAATAACATCTGGGTGGCGTTGTTCCGACGTCTCAATACTCAGATGTTTCGTTCGTTCGACTCTCCCCATTATCTAACCCTAGGCGTAGCCACATAGAGTAATGAGACGTCAGACTTTCATAATTCTCTGATAACATCTAGCCATGGTTTGCAATGGGAACAGTCTAAAACGTACTTCCTCAGTTGCTTTTTGCACAAGCTTATTCTGTGCAGGGATCTCCTCCGCAATGCTTTCAGAGATCCTTTCAGAATCACTGTATTGTGCACTGTCAGGTAGGTAGTCTCCACCACAGGATTCGTCTGAGTTGTCAATCTCTGGTTCTTCTGGGCCTCCACAGAATGCCTGTAAATGTACAGAGAATGTGTAAAACATCTGTGTGAGCAGTCTTCCCAGATGCGTGTGGTATTCTGCATGTCCCTGTCACTGCTAACCACTATTGGGTCTATGGGAGGATGCAGACAACCATGCGTCTCCATCAATATACTCGACATCGCCTGCCAATTTCACAGGGATGGCATAACGCAAGCAGAGGCCTCCCTCCGGTAGGAGTCGCTAGTACAGTGACAGAGATCGGCCTCACACAGCCAATTGTGTTTGTCTCCCCAGTGGTGCCACCCAGATGCCAAACATAGAAATATTTGAGATTATATGTCGGTGATTGACAATAGAACATGGAAGGGCGATGTACCTGATCATTCCCTGACAGGGAAGTCGTAGTAGGGCCATTGTCCATTTTAGTTGATCTTGATTTCTTAGTGTATTCCTGAAAATGTATATAAATAAACTTATACATACAGTATGTAGGTGAATGTGAGGTAGATGAAGAGACAAAAAGGTAATGCGTGCACACATACCTGTACAAGCAGTCCTATAGGCTTTGAGGAGAGCAGATTCAAAGGCACTGGCACAAACACAGGAAATGGGACAGGCAGGATGATCACCTTGGGGAAGTTGTCATCTGAAATATAATAACACTCTCCCATTATTTGCTTATGGGGGGGGGGGGGGGGGGGGGGTGTAACTGTTTCATTGTAACATTCAGTGATTTGGTATGTGGTCTAAAAGACGATTGCCACGATGCGCATGCATTACCTGTCTGTGCTTCACTGTTGACAACCTGTGTTGTACAGGAGACTCCTACATCCTGAACCATTGGTTTACAGAGGATGGCTTTGTTCTTCATAATCTTGCAGGAGGAGGTGGTGGAGGAGGAGGGAGGAGAGGTGTTCGTTGCTTTCAGACTGCAGGTCTATAAGTATAGAGAAAATACAGTAGGACATACTAAATTAGACCAATTACAAGTGGTGACAGCACTATGACTATACTATGACTTAATAGTTTGTATTTAACCCGCTGAACTGCCTACCTGGAAAGCCATGGCACAGGGTAGAGAGCAAAAGTTTTTGATAGATTCATCAGACAGGGCCACGTGGTAGGCTGGTAATGTGATCTTACTACACTTGTCACACGGATATGGGACATCTGTATAAGGAGACAACATTAGTAGGTTTAGACAGGAATATTCGTATATCTCTTTTGATCAAGACAGGGTGAAAAAGACAAGTAATTCTATCATTCCCCATCTAATTCACAGTTGTGGAATGTTGGCAGGCAGCATTCTAAGAAACACCAAATCAAACATCAAAATCGGAATTGAAATATTCAGGAAATGACAATTAGTTAGCTTGAGATTTTACTTTGCATGTATGGTGCATGTGAATAAGCGTGCAAGTGGTTAAGAGTAGGCGATACACCAAGAAAGCAAATCTATTTTGGCAGGTGATTCCACACAAAGCAGTTGGTGGTCTGTAAGAAACCAACACAGAGAAGCAAAGCAAGAGGCAACGCATGGATTTTGACTGAGAGGCTGGTAGAGTTATTGGTACCTGACACACTGGCCAACCGGATCTTATAGGCCATCACACAGCTCTTGGTACATAAGAGGGCAACATTGCCGTCGCTCTTAACATCAAACATATCTGATGTCTGCCTGTAAGTCTTGCAAATGTTGCATGCACTTGGCGTCTTGATTTTCTGAAATAAAAAGGTAGAGGAGACATTAGGACCAGTTTGTGTGAAGTGTACGCGTAGTCAATTTACTACCAGTAAGACTCCCTATTTAATATCACCCTGTGACCATCCATGTCACTGTTCATGGTGGTACAACGTAGGTGCGGCACAATTATTTGAGATAATCACTATTATTTTCCATAATCAAATAGTTTTCTGTACCTGTTTGAATGTGGTCAGGCATTCGTCACTACAGAGTGTTCTGTTCCCATCATGCAGGTTCAGAGTGATTATGTTCTTGAAGCAGCAGGCATCGCAGTTCACACAGTAAAACACTGTCAGGTTTTTAGCTGTACGGAAGCGTACAAAGCAGTCATCACTGCACATCTTGTGGACAACACCATCCAAAGTTAACTCATATTTGCTCTGCAGAGGAGAGATAGGAACAGTGGTGTTGTGATATATGAACACATTGCTGTTTTTAATATAAAAGAGGTGGTGCCATAGTTTTGTACTTTTTCTGTTTTGTATGTGTCTATGAAGTTAACATTACTCTTAATAGACCACCGGGTGGGGTTTTAATGTGCAGATTTGTCTTCCCTGTGTATTTTTGTTTACTTCCTGAAAGCCTCGGAGTCAAAAGGCTCAGTCGAAAAACACAGATTTAATGACATCATATACTCATCCCCTCCCCTTTTACCATTCACCCAACACTGTGGGTGTGAATAACTCCAGCTGGGTCACCACCCACCTGACAACCAGGCATACTTAATGCCACTTAAAAACAACATTTTAAGTCTTTATGTACACCTTTTTTGAAATAAATGTCCTCCTAATATAACTATATATAAATAAATAAAATCCCCACCTTTAAAGCATTGCGGCTGTATTGACTACACAGTGCTACAGTACATACAGTATGTGATGGGCTGCATTCAGACCAGTGGGCCCCTGTATATCAATTATATTATGAATTTGTGTATACCCATACAGTCATCATTGGTAAACAACATAGAAACTAAAAGCTTTGTACATCTTCCCTTACATTACAGTGAAATGTTTCCTTACATAGCACTGAATGAAGTGTCTTTTTTGTACATTGTTCCCTTAAAAATCAGTGATTTTGTACAATGTTCCCCTACAATGCAGTGACTTTTGTACAATGTTCCCTTTACAATGAATGCAATGATTGTTTTGTACAACGTTCCCTTACAATGCAGTGTTTGTTGCACAAGCTGCAGAGAGACTGTGATGGTTCTGGCCGTAAGGCTACTTTATTGATGATTGTTCTCTTGTGGTTGAAGGCGGAAAGGCAGGTGTTGCTGCAGAATGCCTTCGTGGTGCCTTTATCGTCCACAGGAGCTATGATCAAATCCTGCAGGCGCTCTATCCACCTGACAGAACATGGGATCAGGAGAGCAAATTTGAGATCGGAGAGAGCGTGACATGTTGGTTTTTCATTCTGGAAGCATGACAACAACAAAGACCTAAACAAACATAGAAATTATCTCTTAGGCCGCAATCAGACATACGCATGAGACATCTTCTCCGTATCGTTTGAGAATGAGGGAGGGAGGGGAGAGTCCAATGCATTTTCTATCTAAGTCACGTGGTTTCATGTCGTTGCCATGTCTCTTGCTCAACCGAAGGCTGTCTTTTGGCCAAGAGACACGGCAACGACAAAAACCACGTGACCTTCATTGACAATTAACTGGACTCCCCCCGCCCCTCATTCTCAGACGATACGGACACGATAGCTCTCGCAACTGTCTAGCGCGCCTTAGAATTATGTTTTCTGCATCTCAGACTCCAATTGTGCATCTCTGCAATTAACAACAGGTGTAATAATAATCCAACACGCAAGCACGCACGCACGCACGCACACACGCACACACACACACACACACAAAGGAAGCGTTACCAAATTTGGGAATGGTCAATGACGTACAGCAGATGCCATTTTTACAGCAGATGCATTGTTTTTCAAAACTTTGCACAATTCCCAGCTATGCACGGGACACTAACGTATGATAGAGCCCACAGTAAACTAAACAGTACTCACTTAAAGCAGTTGTGGCACTCCCTTTTGGCTGGGTTGGCTGCAGAAAGACATGGAGCAGAGCAGAAGAGGTCTGGGCAGTGCTTCCTCTGGTAAACTGTCCGGCCTTCCACCAGGGTTTTCTTACAGTGTGAGCAGGACATGAACACGTCGCTGCTCTGGTCCTCCTGTCAATATCACTGACTTATGTTACACATACCTGGACTGCATGCTTCTATACTTGTACCATCATTGTATTTGCTAATTGTTATGAACAATATTATCAAGACATAGTTTTGGTTTGTGTTCCGTACCTCTGCAATATCGTCATGCTCTTCTTTGATGAGGTTTGTATTCCCTGCCTCTTCAGTATCGTCATGCTCTTCTTTGATGAGGTTTGTATTCCCTGCCTCTTCAGTATCGTCAGGCTCCTCTTCGATTCTTCTAGTTCTCGCACAGCTAGACGCAGTAGACGGCCCCTCTTCCACAGACTCTGAGTCGTCATCCATCTTTAGGCTTAAGCAGTCCTATGAAAGAGAGCCAATTTGGAATGTGAATTTGTCACAAACTGCATAACGGAACAATCAATGGTTATTTACTTTCACTTATAACCTCTTAGCTAATAAGCATTTAAAACTGCCTGCAATCCAGACGTTTCATGTCCTAACTATGATTGGAACTTAGCCTTCGATCAAGGCTATCATAGATGTATTTCAGCGATTTTTACATTTCATCAACCCCATAGAATAGTAGGTGTAGGTGGAAAATATGGTCAGCCTGAGAATGCGGTCGGGGTCCTTAAATGACGTCACTTCTGTCTTCTTCTTTTGTGGTTTCTGGCAGACTAGATGCCTTCCGGCACATTGCTGCCTCCCGGGAGAAGTACTCATTAATACAGACTAACGGAGGATAATGGTAACTACTAGAATACTGTTCCTACGAAACAGTGTGGGCTCGCTCATGACTATACTCTGCAGCGTGCTAACTGTCATGTGAAGCTCAACCAATACTCCTTCCGGTTGGTTCTATTAGAAGTGGCGGAAGTGCTGTGTTTAACGGAAGTTACGTCATGCGTTGTAGTCTTCCGCTGAAATTCTCACAGCGGAAGTTGAACGGTCTCTGCCTGATATTGTCACCAGGCTTTTCTCTTTGCAGATGGGTAAGCCTGGCTACGCGAGGCCAACACCACTCCCAGATTTTTTTTCCACCAATTGCGCCTCATTGGCTAACGGAACACGATATGCTGCGGAAATAATGACGAATCCTTAGTGTTTTCGCCTTCGAAATGTCTGCGGCGGAACTCACTATATATAAATAATGAGGATAACATAGTGTTCTCGCCTTTCAGGCAAGCCCACAATAGCTTTACGTTACAAATAAGTATTGCAGCGAAGAATAACTGTTCTTAATGAAAAATAACTGTTCTTAATAATAATATCAGCATTATCCTTATTAAAGTGTAAGAATCATAACATGGATAAGTCTTTTTGGGCGACAACCATTATTTTCCCAATAATTCCATACGCAGCAGAGCCCTGTTTGTGCATTTTACTGTATCCGATATATGTAATTATTAAGCAGGACCCTGACCGCATTCTCAGGCCGACCATATTTTCCACCTACACAGGATCAGGAAAGACAAAAAAACACTTCCTGCCCAAGTCATCTAGGTGACTTTTATTGTGAGCGAGTGGTGCCTTAGGCTGCTCAACAGCGCCACTTGAAGGTAGGTCACCCAGGCCAGAGGTATTGCAGCTATTGAGGCCGTGCTCTTGCCCCTTTCGTTACCTTTTTTGTATTGGGGAAGGCGGTATCTAGGATCCCTTGCCTGTCCGTTCACTCTCCCTGATACGCACAGGTACCACTGTCTGGTCACGGATAAATATAACGTTGCTCAAGTGTTGCTGAGAATGAGATTCTTCAAAGATGCCAAGAACCGCAGTAGGCTACCACAGGGAAAAAAGGTAACTATGGTCCCGAACGGCGCTAGCCGTGCTCATATGGACATATGGAAATGGTACTACATACACAATGTTGGAGCGGTAGGTACCACTCAAAAACTATTTTTTCTTAAGTCATGGTTATCTGCCTTTATTTACTGTATATCTGCCACTACTAACACTGATGAGTCCTGCCTTATTGCCCAAGTTCTCACTTCTCAGCCCATCAGAAGAATGCTTGTTACATTCAAAATTCTCAGTCAAAACTTAACTTAACTTAACTTGACTTAAAACTTAAAAGCACTTTCTGACCAAGTCATTTTGGAATGTAACAAGCATTCTGATTGGCTTTGGACATAAGCAATAAGGCACTGATGCAGCAGTGTTGGGAGAGTAGAGCTAGGCAAAAATGTAAATTTGATCAAAAAGTGAGCATGTCTATGGTCCGATATGTATTTGATCGTAGATATCTATGAGTCTTGACCGAGTCCCAAAGCTACTTAGTTTGAACCCGTGTGGGAGATCAAACTTGTACCTGCTCATTGTTCCGCCGGTCCGTTATTCCGAGTAGCGTCGGTAGGTTAGTTACTCGTCATGGTTACTGAGGTTAGGTTTAGGGTTAGGAGTGGACACAGGTAGGTATAAAGTATCTGCTTGTTTGACCACCTCCCTGGGGAGATTGTACTGACAGACCTACAATATCTCCAGGAAAAATGTAGTCTAATCTAGTTATTTTCTGGGAACGGAAAAGTGCCTAAAGGCCAGTCGACAGCAGGGAAACTCCTTGCAGCCTAAATTTAATCCCCATTCCCCACTGGCGGTTGCAAGGAGTTGCATTGGTGTGGACTCTGAGTCTGGACTGGCCGTAAAAGTAAAACTCTTTAGTTGCACGGAGTTGGTTGCGGCTTAGCCCTGAATACATGACTATCATATGTATGTATATGATAGTCATGTATTCAGGGCTAGTAGCGGCTGTAGTATTAGTATATAGTTGCGTTGGTGCGATCTGGCCATAATTACCCCGTCCACACAAGTTACAACACATTTATTCACTTGAACGGCAGTTCAACAGAAAACATTTGTGAATTAATCAGTCAGCCCGCGATAAAAACACACGTTAACAATTAGCTATAGCTAATAGCTCCTAGCAGCAAGTCAATGATAAACGAGAAAGTAATAACTACCTAGACAACCGTCGCCAAAGGTCCCCAGTCGCCAGTCGCCACTTGAATGAGTTCTGTTTGGAGAAAGAAAAGTAACGAACGCTGTGTTTATTGTTTAGGAAACACACATTTGTTTACACTGCACTCTCGTCGTCTTCCTTTTCCGGTTACTTTCTGGCGCTGCCAGCCAACCAGAGTTCAGCCTTCAGGTGCATTACCGCCACCTACTGTAGGTATGCTATTTTGTAGTATGGAGAGGGTGGACTAGTCTGTTACTGTTCCAGTAGAGGTCAGAAAAAGATATTGTGATGTCAAGTGAAGCATGACCAATCGTGTCTGATTGGACACATTGTATTGTACAAAATATGCAGCCTTACAATCCGGATAACATCATCCAAAGAGTTTACAAAACACAGGTTCACTTCGCTAGCAAATAAAAGAAAATCCTCTAACCGAATACACATTTTAATTCAATTCAAACTAAGGAGCTTTATTGGCATGCGAAAACATACGTTTACATTGCCAAAGCAAGTGTAATCAAAATATAATATAATAAAGAGTTGAAAATGAGGAACATATATAGGCCTACAGTTGGAGGGGGTGCATTGTGTAAACATGAATACAATAGTGTGTTGCCATAGCAACCACACTAATGACTTGTTCTGCTATTTGGGAATAATAATGTTTGCAAAGAGTTGCATTGGTGTCTGTGGTCTGGCCTTAAGACAGAGTTGATGCCACCACGAGTCTCAACATCTCTCTACAGCGGGTCCGGGACCCCTAGGGGGTCCTCAAAGTTACTACAGGCCAGGGGTCCTACAAATCTTCCAATCGTTTTTATATTAACAACTTGAACCCTAGTGTCCAAATTCTGAGAACTGTAGCCAAAAATAGGGCTTTCGGCAAAGAGGTTTGGTGTAGAGGGGGAAAAAGAGCACACTAAGTAACAGAGTGAAAGGTCAAGTTTATTAAGTATTGATGGTTCAAGTGGTTACATATCTGACAACACAAATCGACATGAATCCAAAATACAAATGATGATTGTGCTGTCAGACTATGAAACTATATGGAATCTGGGGGTCCCTGCTTCATCTATCTCTCAGCTAAGGGGTCCTTGGCCTGAAAATGTTGAAGACCCCTGAAATAGTGTGTTGCCTTGCCTATAGCAACCAATGACTTGTTCTGCCATTTGGGAATTATAATGGTTGCAAGGAGTTGCATTGGTGTCTGTGTGGACCAGCCTTAAGAGAGAGTTGATGCCACTCTCTCTTGAGCCTCAACAAACCTAGCATATGCCTGGTGCAATGTGCAAAATATTAAACTGCTCATAAAGGCAGGTTTAACCCTAACCCTTCCCTGTGAATCTCTGACATCACATTGATGATGTCATAACGATGACATCACCAACCTTGTAAAGTGTGTTATAAATTAAATGTATACATATTATATTTGTATTATTATTATTGTGGGCTCGCTGAAAGCTCTCCTCAAACCTTTGTACAGACAGTACAAAGGCAGGTGCAGCCAAAGGGTAGATCTTTGTGCCCATACATGGTGTTACATGCAAGCCCACACTGTTTCGTAGGAACAGTATTTCTAGTTAGTGTGGTTGCCCAACAGGGCAACACATTATAGTCCTGGGTAAACTTTATCTATTACTAGGGTAACATTTCTGCTAGGGAATCAATGGGAGTGGGAATCAATAGGGAATCAATTGGTCGAGCTTCACATGACAGTTAGCTTACTGTAGAATATAGTCAGCAACCGTCAGCAACCACACTCGCAATTTCCAATTGCATCTCTCTAGTTATTATTAGTGTGGTTGCCAGGGCAACCACATTATTACTCTGGGGAATTTTGCAGTTTTTACAACTCTTAGTCTCATTGACTTGAATGGGAAACTCCATATATAGTGAGTAACTTTTAGGTATCTGACCTTTCCCATTGACTTTGAATGGGAAACACCATATATAGTAAGGTAACTTTTAGGTAGCTGACCTTCCCCATTGACTTTGAATGGGAAACACCATATATAGTAAGGTAACTTTTAGGTATCTGACCTTTCCCATTGACTTTGAATGGGAAACACCATATATAGTGAGTAACTTTTAGGTATCTGACCTTTCCCATTGACTTTGAATGGGAAACACCATATATAGTAAGGTAACTCTTAGGTAATTGACCTTTCCAATTGACTTTGAATGGGAAACACCATATATAGTGATGTAAGAGTTATTTTTGTCATCATAATGACATCAGATAAAACCTTAAAATGAGTATATAACTATTTATTATTATTAGTTGTATCATATCATATCAATAGTTGTACTAGATTAGATGAAAATCCAAGTCCAAAGTGGATGAAGATTCTAGAGCAAGGAGAAAAGAATATATGAGAAAATATAAAGCTACAAGATGCATCAGCTCCATGTCCAAAGTAAATGAAGACTCTAAGGCAAGGAGAAATGAATATATGAGAAAATATAGAATTAGAAGATGCATCAGTGGACCAATGGAACAAGATCCCCCCAGTGTTGAAGATGAGCAAGATCTACTAAGAAGGAGAAACGAATATATGAGAAAATATAAAGCTACAAGATGCATCAGCTCCATGTCCAAAGTGGATGAAGACTCTAGAGCAAGGAGAAAAGAATATATGAGAAAATATAAAGCTACAAGATGCATCAGCTCCATGTCCAAAGTAAATGAAGACTCTAAGGCAAGGAGAAATGAATATATGAGAAAATATAGAATTAGAAGATGCATCAGTGGACCAATGGAACAAGATCCACCCAGTGTTGAAGATGAGCAAGATCTACTAAGACCTGGACATGACCTAGATAGTTGTTTAGAGGCAGATATGAAAAAAGTGATGAAAGATGAAACCGAAGAACAGTGTATGCTAGAAAAACAGCGTATGCTAGAAGAAATCGCTATAGCAGATTTTCAGGAAGACATTAAATATGGCCCTATTTATGTGTGCACAACTTGCCATCGGGCACTATTCTGGGAATCTGTATACCAGTGTCATCGTTCCAAGTTCACACAAAAGCAAAAGTTGGTTGCCGTGTACTTCACAGGCAAATATGTTCATTTGTGTGACGATCAATGTGGAGGCCCGCAAAATTGCACTGTACCAGAAGAAAGACGTCATGAGTGGATATGCAAAAATTGTCACGATACCCTACTGGCTGAAAGAATGCCAGCCTTAGCTGTCGCAAATAATTTAGAGTTATCACCTATCCCCCCAGAGCTGAGCAACCTGAATGTGCTAGAAAGACAACTATTAGCTTTGGCCATACCTTTTGCCAAGTTTCTCACACTTCCTAAAGGAAAACAAGGAGCTGTACTTGGTGCTGTGGTGTGTGTGCCATCACAGGTGCAAACCACAATAAACACTTTACCAAGAAGGCTAGACTCATCTGGATTGTACCAAATGAAACTAAAACGCCGTCTGCGGTTCATAGGCCATCATTTGTTTCACATTGTCAATATAAATAATGTTGTACTAGGCGCAAGGACACTCAAAGTGACTCACCCAGGTTACAAATACATCACAATCGATGATGATAACAATGTGGAAGGCCAGGTTGAAAACATGCCCACTAGATAAATAGGCCATACTAGCTAGCGGTTCCACAGAGACTACAGGATCGATGCACAGCACCGTTCAGGGTAACAGTGAAGTGGCCTTAGCCCATAAAGAAGTGAACAGGAATTCCCAGCTAGGTGATGATCTCAGTAATAAAAGAGACTCGATATTGGAAGCAGTAGCAAGTGCAGACAAGCCTCTCAAAGCGAAGGCGAGTCAGGCAGAAAAGAACCCTATGAAGCATGGGTACAAGGACACTGAAGAAGGCAGTGGACAGAGGCCACCTGAGAGCATTGAGGTGGACCGAAGCAAAGCCAGCCCTCTGCAAGTGAATGGGAAAACTGCGGAAGATGCTCCTGCTCACCCCGAGATCAATCCTGGGCTGGCCAGCCAGGTCCATAGTGAGATCAAACCTCAGAAAGAACTCCTCAAATCTCTAATGAACGGGAGCCTGTCGCAAAACAACGTTTCAGACTCGGACCACCAGCCACCCAACAAGATGCCCAGGCTAGAGGCCATACTAGCTAGCGATTCCACAGAGACTGCAGGATCGATGCACAGCACCATTCAGGGTAACAGTGGAGTGGCCTTAGCCCATAAAGAAGTGAACGGGAATTCCCAGCTAGGTGATGATCTCAGTAATAAAAGAGACTCGATATTGGAAGCAGTAGCAAGTGCAGACAAGCCCCTCCAAGCGAAGGCGAGTCAGGCAGAAAAGAACCCTATGAAGCGTGGATACAAGGACACTGAAGAAGGCAGTGGACAGAGGCCACCTGAGAGCATGGAGGTGGATCGAAGCAAAGCCAGCCCTCTGCAAGTAAATGGGAGAACTGCGGAAGATGCTCCTGCTCACCCCAAGATCAATCCTGGACTGGCCAACCAGGTCCATAGTGAGATCAAACCTCAGAAAGAACTCCTCAAATCTCTAATGAACGGGAGCCTGTCGCAAAACAACGTTTCAGACTCAGAAACGCAAAACAGGACAGTTCATAGACAGGAGCAAGATGTACAAACGCAAACTACCACATCATCACCAGCCACATTATCCACAAATCCACCAAATACCTGTTCCAGCAATATTCAGTTCAAGAGACCATGTACATCAATACGATCTATTAAATCTTTAAATTGTTACCAGTCACTATGGAATATCCGTGTTTGTGTTTTAACCAAAACTGAAATTAGGTCATATAACAAGGGAACATATTTTTCTTTTCAAATTAGAGATGAAAATGATGAAATTAAAGTTACAGTTTTTGAGGAAAATATAGACAGATTCTTTGATTTAATTCAAATAAATAAAACCTTTATTATTTCAAATGGAACAGTAAAAAACATAAATAAGAAATTTTGTTTTGGAAATATGAAGAGAGAAATTATATTAAATAAGCATAGTAAAATTACCTATTGTGAAGATATTTTACCAATTAGCAACACACGTTATAATTTTGTTCCAATAGACCAACTAGATAAACATAACACAGGTTCAGTAATAGACATTATCGGAATCTGCATTTTTATTGATAATATCACCCCTGGAACATCAGCAAATGAAAGAGACTATCTAAAAAGAGAAATAATATTATTAGATAGTACCAATTACACAGTAACACTCACCTTATGGAATAATGAGACGAATAAAGTTCAGAACTCCGCACAACCGATATTAGCACTTAAAAATGTTTTAGTGTCATCATATCATGGAAAGTCACTACGAACAACAAGTAATACAATATTATTGTTTAGTCCGGAAATAACAGAATCCCTTGAATTACAATCATGGTTCAACATTACAGGAAAGCATCCTTCCAGTGAACTTTTAAGACAGAAATGGTCACCTCTTACGGTAGCAAAAGCAAATGTAAAGTCATTAGCACAGATGAAAAACGGACCAACAACACAGAATGAAGAGTTCTATTCTTGTATTGCAGAGGTAATAATGATTAAACAAGACACGTGCATGTATGAATGTTGTCCTTCTGACAAATGTAATAAGAAGATTTCTCCATCAGTTAATGGTAATTATTTTTGTACTAAATGTAATAAGGAATATTATGAATTTAGATACAAACTTTTACTTTCAGTTTTAATAAAGCAATCTGACACATCTTTATGGGTCACTTGCTTTGAGGACACAGCTCAAATTCTATTAGGTTGTACTGCTGATTCCATAGTAAATTATACTGAGACGGAAACAGATATAATTGACAATATATTTCAAAGAGCATGTAAGACCTATATATTTAGTAATTCGGTCAAGAAAACCACATATAACAATACAGAACGTTTCAGTACCACAGTCTTACATATCCAAGAACATGACAATCTATAATATTAACACCCAATGATTAGATAAGCTACACTTACAATTTATTTATTATGAACTCATAAAGAGGAAAGTAGGTTTTGTATTTATTTTTTATTTTATTTATTTACAGTTTTTCATTTTAATATTTTTTTTATTATTTATTTTATTTATTTACATTTTTTTATTGAAAATCTTTAAATTGATTTTTTATTTTTCAATCTCATAAGAAAATACAAATATAAGAACTTTTATTTAAATACCTTTTTTTAAGAACAGTCATTTTTATTTATGGCCACTTGACCATACACATACATTTTTTATTTTAATAGCTACAGTATTGTATTTATTAATTATTTTATTTAGTTATCACCATATATAGTGATGTAAGAGTAAGGTAACTTTTTAGGCAACCACACTCGCAATTTCCCAAATTGCAATTTCTCTAGTTATTATTATTAGTGTGGCTGCCTGACAGGGCAACATATTATAGTTCTAGGGAAACTTTATAGACTTATAGGGTAACCGTTTATAGACTGTTTATAGACTTCTAGGATCTGCCATTGGAAATGGCAGGGATAGGGAATCAAAAGGGAATAGGGAATTTCCAATTGTGTTTCTCAAGTTATTATTATTATTATTATATTGTGGGCTCGCCTGAAAGGCGAGAACACTATTATCCTCATCATTATTTATATATAGTGAGTTCCGCCGCATATTTGTGCCGCAGACAGTACAAAGGCAGGGCCCTTAGCCAATGAGGCGCAATTGGTGGAAATCTGGGAGTGGTGTTAGCTGGAGTATTGGTTGAGCTTCACATGTCATTTATATAGTGAGTTCCGCCGCATATACCGGTATCTGCCGCAGACAGTATAAAGGCAGGGAGTAGGAGTGGTGTTTGCTAGAGTTTTGGATTTGGTTGAGCTTCACATGACAGTTAGCATGTTGCAGAATATAGTCATGTTGTTGGCATGCATGTTGGACTATAGTCCTGGGGAAACTTTATTTATTGGGGGCTCACCTGAAAGGCGAGAACACTATGTTATCTTCATTATTGCCAGACCCATGAAATGGGTAGGCCTACATAAGCAAATGTCGGTCTGTCCGGGTTTTCTATATAAAGGGTATATATGATGATGACATGATGATGACATGCCTACAAAAGGCATGATGTCATAAATGATGATGACAGACAGGGGGTCTGGCACAACCAGGTTGACCTGGTCTAGTTTATAGAGTGAGTTCCATGGCGTGAGTTCTGTCGCAGACAGTACAAAGGCAGGGCCCTTATCCAATGAGGTGCAATTGAGGTGTGGAAAATCTGGAGGTGGTGTTAGCTGGAGTATTGGTTGAGCTTCACATGACAGTTAGCACACTGTAGAATATAGTCACGAGCGAGCCCACGCTGTTTCGGAGGAACAGTATCCCTAGTTATTATTTATTATTATTATTAATCTTCTCTCCCTCTTATACCCCAGATTTGAACCTGGTTTTGTGCTTAAGTGCTGCCATTTTTACCATTGAGCTAATAAAGCTGGCTTACTTGCTCAGGGAATGAATTGAATCTTGACCTGGCTTCAGGCCAAAATTTGTGTCGGATCCTGTCTAGGTGAGTGAAATGTAAATAATTAATTAAGTTAAATAAATATGGAATATGGATAAAATCCATAACCAAAATAAGACAGAGACGAGCCAAAGGACAGTCCATAAATTGCTGTATTTGAAGAGAGTCAGACAAGGAAGACAGACAGTGAGCGTACCATCCTAGTGGTAGCTTGCTAATTCTCTCTCTCTTCCAAGATGGAAGTTAACATTCAGTATATAAAGAGTACAGTTATGACAGTAAGAATCGTGGGACTCATTCATTCGTTCCCAGATCATAACAAGGAAGCCAGTGACACGTAGTGTTGGTAACTTTCCACTAGTGACATACAGTATAAACCAAAACATGATTATAGTCATGGCAACCAAAGTTACTATGACCTGTAATCTATTAGCCTGAGCTTACAGTATCCGACCAAAATGTGGTCTCCTATACTGTAAGTTCAGTTCATAATATATCCTTATATGGTCATATGAGCCTCGTACACAAATCATAGAATTATGTATCATAATTCTACCCTAACAGTGAGATATGACCTTTGGTTTGACACAATTTAAATGTCTCGCAGAGCAGTGATACAAAATACAATCACCCCACAAAGTTGTATTGTACAAACAAATGGGGGGGGGGGGTGGGGGGGGGGGGGAGGAGATTGTCAATGAAGCTTGCCACGCTCCTCCTAAAGCCTACCCTACTTTATCAATTTTAAAATACAGTACATGGGACCCTAATTCAACAATCTTTCACCATATCATAGTGATTGAAAGAAGCGAATGGAAGCAATTAAGGGAGAGAAAGGTAATAAAATCAAGTGTAAAGTTCAGCAAAATCCCAATATGGAGAGTTATTATTTGCACCAGCAGAGTGCGCAAGTACTGCGTTTGGCTGCATATGTACGTGTATGTCGGTGTCTGCTCATGTTTAAGCCCGTAGTCCAATCAGGGACCAGCATTTCTGGCAATGTCATCATTAACAGCCAATGAGGGACCAGCATTCCTGGTGATGTCAGTGGTGATGTCATGGCGATGCTGGCGCACCTACTTGTGCAAGTTGGCACCTCGACAGATTGGAGTTCTAGTTGTTTCTGACACCAGCAGTGGGGAAACAGCTAAACTAGCGGCCATTCATATGAAAACTGTCTCTTCGCCTCAACTCACAAGCTGCATCCTTGCCCCTTGACAGAAACCTCTAAATCTAACCAACTATAGAACAGAGCAACTTCACAAAGCAGGTCACTGCAACCGAGTGGCATGTTTGATCACATTCTGGACATTCTGTGTAAATTGTTCATTAATAGGTGTGCATGTGGATAAGAATGCAAGTGCTGTATGCATGGATCAATAGAGTGACAGTCCTCACTCCCACTACCCCTGGGTCTTGGAAGTATTTTTGACCGGTGCTAACCGGTTTGACTTGTGTGTGTCCCCCCATGTATGCAGTACCAAGTAACGCTATTGTCCCTATGTATGCAGTACCAACGCTACTGTCCCTATTTATGCAGTACCAACAGCTGCGGTCACACGAGACTAACGTCATAGAAAGTACGCAGACACCGACATCACCACAGCTGATGTCACAGACAGTAGGGCCCATACAAGGAGATATGCACGTGTGTCGTGTTTGAAAGTGAGCACTACTCACTTCGCACAGGTGCGACCTTTTCTATTGAAAATGCCATAAGGTCATCTTAGTATTGCATCATATGCATGTAATAACTATGTTCCAAAAACAAACAAATCAGCCAGGAAAAGCTGTCAGGTATGTGAATTTGTCATTTCTGATGTTGACTTACATTTGATTACATCCCGTGTTTGGAGAACAAAAAATAAATCCTACGCTTTAGTAAGACATTTTGTTCTTTTTCACCATCAGTTGATGCTTCGTATAAACCTTCCATCTTATATTAAAATTGGCCTAAGGGAGTACCGGCCGGCCGACCACGTTGACTCATCCATAACCATAAGGAGTTCCAAATGCAGTTAAGCCAAACTATGGTGTGTGTTGTTTAACCTCAATTTGTCGTAATGGCATCAGGCGCAAACCAGTCAGTCAGCCCCATATGGGCACAAAATGGACAAGGATTATCTATCCATCCATCCGTCCGTCCAATGTGGAGTGTGTGGGATATTGGGTGGTGGGATGTCTTGATTGTGTTCAAATGCATCCCCATGCTGGGGGGTGGACAGCTCGGAGGAGATGAACTGCTTGAGTCTCTTCATGTACTGGGGGAACACCGTAATGTTGTTATGGCCCCCTCCCTCCACCCACAGGGGCTCCACAGCATGCTGGCACCGCTCATACATGGCCTGGCCGTGGGAGAAGTCGACCACGTCGTCCTCCAAACCGTGGATGATCAACACTGGGGACGCCACTTTGGACACCTTGTCGATGCTGGGGAAGGCGTCGCAGCAATGGAATATGTCAAAGCAATAGGTCCAGCATGTGTTTGGGCAGGCCACCCGCAGCGCTGACATGAGGGGAGAGTGCAAAAGGTTCTTCTCAGACGGTTTCCCGCTGCTGACCCCATAGCCTGAGTAATCGTAGGACAACACGTTGCAGTTGATCGTGGACCCGAGTTCTATGTAGAAGTGGCACATATATCCCAAGTCTGATGCATTGCCATGGGAATACAGCACTGTGTACTGGCTGGTCTCCGCACAGCGTATAAACATGCATCCAAGCTGGTTGCCCCGAATGCTTCTTGTTTTGAACACCTCAACGGCATCCAGCTTCTGCTTAGGCTTCTGCCTGTTTACCCGTTTGATCAGATTCAAGTTGGTGGCCCCATTAGCATCGGTGTCCATCGAGTATGTGCTGGGGTACGGAGGGTCGAAAGCGACACGACCTATGATGTGACTGGGACATGGCGGACAGCAGAAGAAGCAGCACAGTTGAGAGAGAAGAGACCCTAAGCCAAACCCAAGAGAGAAAACAGCCATTTAAACCCTGAGCAGTTATCAGAGTTACCCAGTTTACCCAATGGAGTTACCCTTTAGTTTAAAAGTCAACTTTTAAACAAAAGGAAAACATGTAATGGATGGAATCCAACCTCATCCAGTTCTATACATGTAGAGTCTCCGTTTGCTAACACATTATACAGTCTGATCAGAGCTCTGTTCATACGTCACACACACAACACAAACCTAACTATGCCATGCATGGCATGCCTAACAACACATATTTAGGCAGGCGCCTTTGCAGTTTGTTCAATACGGCACCATTAAATAGGGCACATCTCTAGTACACAGACACATGGCATGACCCTCCTCTGGTATAGAACTTGTCCGACCTTGTTAGGCACATTCACGAATCACGTTTCACGACTAGACCAAAGTTTTGTCTTGATTGCAGTGTTTTGGTTTGTGTTCAAATCCAGGTACTTGGTAGGTGGAGCTGGGAATGCCATCAGTTCTGATCTGCACTGAAGAGCAACTGGGAACAGTGCTCTGCAGGCTTTACAAACCTCCATCCTTCCTTTTCCTCTCAGACTCTGGTTCATATTTTTAGATTGTAACTAGAGAAAAGAAAAGATGAGTGTTGAAATGTTTTAATTTACTGCCTTCTATCGTTTTAGCGATTTTAATGATTTTGATATCAGTGGGTGGGGGCATGCATGCATACAAGTGGCTAAATATGTATTTTTGAAGCGGTGAAAGCCGCTTCCAAGGAGTGGCTTTGTGTGTCCCGTTCATGTCCATATATGGTCATTCCAGTCCAGAATGAACAGGTTTTATCTGTCTCAGCATGTGTGTCCCGTTCATGTCCATATATGGTCATTCCAGTCCAGAATGAACAGGTTTTATCTGTCCCGTACATCCAGAATATGTGTGTAACGTCCGTCCCGGTCTGGTGATTGAATGAAAAAAATGTCCAATGAGACCATACTTTGAGGATTGGTCAAGCTTCACATGACAATTCGGCCCTCCAGATAAAATCATTCATTCATTCAGAATTGGAAGAATGTATAGATCACAGAGTTCATAGCTCTAGAACACATAGAATAAAAGTTCACCGCTTCACTTCGAACCAAGGTTTGATTTTTAGAAACATTGACACAATCTTCCCATTCCCAAGATGCACCGCAATCTTTCATGGGCAGATGTGATTATTGTGTCTAAAATTACTTTAAGCCACTTGTACGCATGCCCCCACCCACTGGAATCAAAATCGCTAAAATCAATAGAAAGCGATAAATGAAAACATTTTAACAATCATCTTTTCTTTTCTATAATTATACAATCTAAAATATGAACCCTTGTTGTAAAAAAAAACAAAGTTGTCCTTTAACCAACACCACACATATCCACTCATAACAGACTGGATTGGTGAGGTGGAGCGCAAACTTACCATAGTACTCTTTATGGTGTGTGTGTGTGTGTGTGTTTTATATAGCTGTTGTGAATTAGTTAATTCGATTGTTATCAACAGTGACATAAGTGCAACAGTAGGCTACTATCACATGCAGTAAATATGGGTTAGGGTATTTTCTTCTCTTTTTTGGGGGGCTTTTATGCCCTTACTGATAGGACAGTAGACTGACAGGAAATGGGGAGATAGATGGGGAGTGACACGCTACAAAGCCCCCCAAGCTCGCCGGGATCGGGACCTGAACCCGCGACATGCTGCCAGGCACCAGACTCAGAGCCCACGCAGCACGTGCCCAGACCAGTAGGCCAGCGGGCACCCCAGGTTTGGGTACTTTGTTAACCATATCTGTTTAACTTATAACTCTATGGTTTAACTACCTGATGTACACAGGTAGTTAAAAAGGTCTTAATAAACTAGAAATACTGTTTCTACGAAACAGTGTGGGCTCGCGCTCGTGACTATATTCTGCAGCGTGCTGTCATGTGAAGCTCAACCAATACTCCACCTAACACCACTCTGCACCTCAATTGCACCTCATTGGCTAAGGGCCCTGCCTTTGTATTGTTGTGGCAGAACTTGGTAAATAAATAATAATATTCTGTTTCATTTCCAGGTCGATCTCCAGGTGGAATTGGTGAAATTATAGATTTTCTCACCACGTTTCTGTACAATCGTTACGACCGTCGCGTCCCCAGCAATACAATACAACACTCACCAAGATTGAAGTCAACCATTCAGACAGCTCTCTGGAGTTATGCTGGGGACACCCAGACACAGACATATGCTGATTCTGGCCATGTATAGATGGATGACCTGTTATATAATAATATATAATAATTTAAAAAAGAAAAAAGAAATAGACAATCGGAGAAATTGCAAAGCAGAGTCGTCTATGAATGAATTTCATACATATTATATGTATTCAAATCAAAGTTATTTCGTACTCTGAAATAACTGTGAATTGACATTCCTGATTATTATCTATAAAAATCCAGGAAATATGTTAAATTTGTCTGTGTCCTTTGTCCATATGGAGATTCACAAACTCTCACCAAGTCCGTGCATTATACATCACTGATAGAAATGGCCACTACTTCAGCGGTTCTCAATTAG
Organism: Nannobrachium achirus; assembly: GCF_963921795.1. Lineage (NCBI taxonomy): Eukaryota > Metazoa > Chordata > Actinopteri > Myctophiformes > Myctophidae > Nannobrachium > Nannobrachium achirus. The sequence continues at coordinate 36,156,541 of NC_137819.1, read as the reverse complement.
GTCTGGGTAAAATTGGTTAATATAGTGTCAAAATCACTTTAACCCTATGTACTATTTTCCAAAAATGGCGGCTAGGGGCACCTTTAGCATCTCTAGCATTATTTGACAGGCTTGGCGTCGGTGGGGTTCTCTCTCGTGTCCAGGTTCTTGAGAAGGCGGTAGAGGCCGGCGGCCTCGCGGATGCAGCTGAACTCGAGACTGAAGGCCTGCATCTCGATGAAGAGATCCTGCACATTGATGATCTTGTTACGAATAAGCGACTGCAGGAAGATGCACACCAGACGCACCTGGCGATTCTGCATGGACTTGTCTTTGATCTGCTTAGAGCTGGAGATGCAGTTGACTATATAGCGGTGGATGAACTCTGGGGGGACCTCTACAGTTGACGTCAACCTATTGACCACCTCCATGGAGTGCAGAGACACGTCCATGTTGACCAGCACAGATAAGTACTCTGTGATCTGACTGCTATCCATGAGCTTCAGCAGCATCTCATAGGCCACTAGTGGGTTGTTTTCCACCAGGTCAGGCAGCTTGGCCGGGGACAGGTCGATGTGGTACACCAGTTTAGGGTCCTTCTGAAGCTCATCCTGCAGCTGTGACACCTGCTGGGTGGACAGTGGGCTCTTGAAGGCCTTGGTCATGATGCATTTGATCTCCACTCCTGTCCTGTTTTTCACACACATGGAACGGTCCCACTGAATGCTGTGGTCCGGTTCTGTGGGGTTCAGCCACACCAGCTCATCCTCGCACACATGGAGAGGAGGCAGCGGCCGGATGAACTCTGGACGGAAACCTTTTGCTGGTGGAGGGCAGAGTCCTGCGACCAGAGACTTTGTGGTCTGATTGGCCACTGAGCTGTCAAAGCCCGAATTGGATGAATAAGGATCTGGATAATTTGGGATAGTTGGTAAACTGGCCTTGCTTTGCATGGGAAGCTCTGCCTGTCGTGCTGCCAAGGCTAGCTGCAGTCCACTGATGTCTACAGACCGTGGCATGTTACTGACATCCATGCATGACACCTCCCGTGGCGTCTTCTTGAAAAGTTCTCTGGGTGGGGCCAGCATCAGCTGTGAGAGGAAGAACTTCTCTTGCTGGGTGATGGGGGGTTGGAAACCAGAGAGTACTTTCTTTTGCTCCCCTCCGACAGATGAGGGGCTCATCAACAGTTGGGAGAACACCACAGCAAAGGGGTTCTCGGCCAGCGGCCTGGTGCGGTACATCTCCCACAGGAGGTAGAGGGCAACGAGCCGCTGAGGGGAGCTGGGCAGCAAGTCAGGCTGCTGGAGCAGCATCACCAGCACCAAACCCACATGGGAATGTTTAGCCTTTCCAAAGTGATCATAGAAGGTAGACGAGAGGCTCTCGAAGGTGTCAATGGTGCAAGTCTCCTCAGATATGACACCCAACAGGTTGGAGAGCTCTTTCGGGGAGAGTGACATGTCATGGGTGAATGACATAGTTTATTCAAACAGTCTTTGCAAAGCCAATAACAAATCAATTCAGAATTCAAATTCAGAATTCAGTTAGTTAGCATAACTACCTAACTGTTGGTCAGGCATGCACGGCTTGGATCCAACAAGCTGCAGCAAGAAAGACCAATAAACTAGAAAGGTACCCATAGTGAAGCACATATTTCTGCCAGAGGATCTTGCATCATCAAATGACATCATATTGACATCCAAATATGGAGCTGTGCATGTGGTGCCCCAGCATCACACCAAGAGATGCTGATCGTCCCACTAGTTTGCAAGATAAGCTGCGGACTCATAGAAAGACAGGGATGAAAAAAAGAAATCTCCCCCATACCCTCAGCTTGGTGAGAATTAGCAGACTGGATCTCTTCAGAAGGCCCAAACAGTGCATTCTTATTACAGTACCTGATTTAGGCCTGCTGATACACAATTTAAATGTAGTATTTTTTACTTCAGCTTCACATTCAAACATAAATATTCTAAAATAAAATATTGGATACAACGGATATATAATATTATTTTGATATTGTTCCGATAGTGATATTGCATTTTTAAAGGCAGATATTGACGATAGTATACCGATACGATGACAAATCTGAATTCCGGTCCTGATCCCTTATTTCTTTATTGATAAATTAAGCATATTAAATGTAAATTCTTACATTTCTATATGAGTGAAGACGAAGAGACAGCAGTAGGCTACATAGCATTTTATTTGAGCCATTATTGAAGGGTAAAACTATGCATAGCCCAATTTTCAAAGATATGACATTCAGTAATCATAGCAGAAATAACATCCTGGTGATGGAATAAATTAGAAAATGGTAGATGATCACAAGTCTCACTTCTCCTACAGTACCACGGAATGAGTTGTATCATGGAATGAGTTGCTATTTCTAATGTCTGGTCTAGTGTATTGTCTGTAGACAAAATCTACTTGGGAGCTACTACAAATAATGAATGGTCTACTTACTACAATACCTCTTCACAAATACATTATGAAGTGACAAAGAAGTTTTATGTTGGAAAGGAAGTGAACATTGATTTCAGTGCGTGGGCAGTACATTTCCTGTTCAACCTCATGATATAGGAAAGCAGATGACCAGAATAAAAGCAGGGCACGATCATAATAATAATCTGACTAGTATCATATTATGATTAATTATTATCATGATCTTCACAGAATTCTAGTCATACTCTGTGCATTTGCATGTCTTGTCATTTTATTATCCTACTGTATCTTAGCCATGTTAACCAAGGCCTCACCAAGCACAATTTTGACATTGGCTAACCTTTCCTAACATTCTTCAGTGTGGAGAAAAGAAGAACCCCTACTCAGGGTATGTAAGAGCCTTTGGCGCCCCCTGCTGGAGCTTCATGGTAGTGATCTTGCTGTCCAGCTCATCCATAAAGCCCTCATCCACAGACTCACTGTCCGCTTCCTCCCCCGGCCCTGGCCCTTCTGTGGGCAGGAACACATGGAGTTGTGTGCGTGTTGGAGCAGCAGTAGCATTAGTGGTCAGAGTCAACGGGTGACTGCAGCTCGGAAGACACGGTCTCCCCACAACTGACAACGTGTCGTCCCGTGTCGATATAGAGTGGCGATACTGCATGACTAATGGTCGGAGGTCACGGGGCACTCCCCCCTCTGTGCCCAAGGTTTGGCTGTGGGAGTGTGGCTTCACTGGTGTAGGTTTGGCAGTGGGTTGAATGGGTTGGGTGAAGTGAGTGTACGAGGGTCTGCTGCAGCTCTGGACCTGCAGATGTGGGTCATGGTGACACACTGGATGAGTCTGATGGGACTGTCTCCTCCCTAATGGCTCACAGGATTTACAGAGAGTCAGGGGAGATGACCTGCAGGCCGCTGGCGGAGGAGGAGGAGGTGCTGGGGCCCTCTTCTGTAAGGCGCTGGGGTGCCGGTTGCGGGAGAAGCCCTCAAAGACAGACCTCTCTCCCAGTGTGATGAGGGAATGCTCACTGAAGCTGGAGAGAAATGAATGGAGAAGAAGAGAGTGAGTGACCAATGATGAAAAACTCCCATACCTACTGGGAGAAATACAACAATGTGCGAACACAGCAGCAAGATTTGTGAACTGTTACGACAAAAGAAGGATAGAAACACAACCACCCTAAGGACTACAAACCATGGACTGACATCTAGACCTAGTGCACATACAGTATGAAACAGACCTTTAAATGCATTTTGAGAAAAAAATATTCTTCTATTTGTTCCTAAATCTTTATACCCTGTATATACAGTATATAAAATGTCACAAAGCGATATAGCTCTGTTTACACAATGCTGTACCCCCCCCCCCCCCAACTGTATATATGTTCCCAATTTTCAACTGTTTTTGTTTTATTTGTGTCACTTTCTTTGGCAATGTAAACGTATGTTTTCTCATGCCAATAAAGCTCCTTTGAATTGAAATTGAGTGATCCAAGCAGGAACCATGAAATTGATTTAACAATCAACCTTGTAATAATTATTCAAATATACGTTTGGTGATTTTAGACCTACAGTATATATAATTTGCCTATTAACCACTTGAACCCTGGCCTAGTGGCCTAGCGTCCCTATTCAGTGAAAATATCAGCTCTACGAGCTCACAACCTACCTCAACATTGCATGTAGGATTTAAGTGGAACCTATAGTTCTTGGACCGGCAGAGATTATTAGCTCCAGAGTCTGCAGTTGACAACAGTGGTTGTCTTGCTGCTTAGAAGAAGCAGTCCAAATGGGAATTGTGCAAATAATGCAAAGTCTATGGTTTGGAAGTAATGTGACCAAATGCCAACTTTAAAGACCAGAATGCAGCACCATTTTCCACACAAACCCTACTGGTCTCCATCGTAGAGTTATTATAACAATGTGCAAATAGTATACATTACTGTAAAAGTTTTGGAATTTATCAAGGGTCCTGGAAAAAATAGATATGCATTGTCTTTGTTATACAAAATTCCTCAACTCTTAGTGCTCGTCAGGGTGCCGGGGTCCCCAGTTCAAATATGATTATTTCGGGGGCCACGGCCTGAAAAGGTTGAGAACCACTGGCATACACAACTCGTTATTGAGCTGAATTATTGTTATATAGTCCTGGAAATCGGGTTAAATATTCTGGAAAGGTTTTGGAAATTAATTGGTAAGGATGTGTGGGAACCCTGAAGAAGTGTCTCACTGTCCCTGTTTGTTTTAAAAAAAAATCATTCCACTATTGGGTAGCCTGGGAGAGAAGTGAGGCTGAGACGGTCACTCAAAAATTCCAATTTCTCCACATGGTTCCGTTGAACTCATGCCATCAAATCCCTTTGAAGTACAAGCACATCACGGTAAGGTGTGCATTTGTGTGACAGGGTAATGCATGTCTAATATGTTAGTGCATCACTCAGGTTTCTCCTTCACTCCTCCAAGGAAAAACAAGTCTATCAGATTGAGTGAAGCCAGCATGGCGCCACACCAGGGTTACTAGGTGTTTCAATTCAAACAAGCAGCGGATCAGCTTCCACACCTGAAATTTACTGCTGACAGTCTGGTCTTCTGTAGTCAAAGCAAAGCCAGAGCAGAGGGGAAGTAGAGAAGTCTGCCCTACACTAAGCTATCCATTTAGGCCACACCAGGAAGGAAACAATTACAATGTAATTCCATTCAGCTGAAGAGCAGGCAAATGAAATGGCCTGAGAAAATTAAGGTGACGTGTTGGACACAAGACCACATGCGTGACAGCACTACTTACACCTAGAACCCAAAACCTACTACAGCCGTAGGTCTATATGGCTCAAATGTGATTTGTCTTCACTGCTCAGGTTTCTCACTCAACGTCAGTGATTTAAATGTCAAGTATTCCAAAGTATGAGTAGCACGCTCATGCTATGATTCTGTATGTTCTGTATGACATTATCTTAGCCATTTTAACCTGACTTGCTGAACAGGGTACACAAGCATACTAGCCTTTGAAAACAGGCTGAAAGTGTCTTGTCCTATATCTGTCAAACCCCATCACTGCAAATGGTTTAAACCAATCATATTAATTCTTATTCAAATTCATGTTTGCCATATTCTATTTGAACTGTGAGATGTGCAGTAGCTTTCTTGTGGCCACTGGCCTGCAACCTCGGTCATATCTCTAGATCAGAGGTCTACTCTTTCCTTACCAAGCCTGAGGTGATCTATCAGTGCCAATCAAACACCCCTGCTCTAGATTCAGACAGCTATATCAGATCCAGGGTAATATCACTTTACCTCAGTGGAGCTGCGGTGGTCGGCCTGCGTGGGCCCTTGGTGGTGGCTATAGATGGCAGGCGCAGTGGGTTCTTGGTGAGCCTCGTCCCACCTGTCAGAGGCAAAGGAGGCACAGAGCTGGAGAGAAGGTAGGTCCGGACCATGGCCCTGCTTCTCTGCACAGCTCTCTGGGAGCAGGGCCCTCCGGTGTCCAAGCCCAAGCCCAGGATGGCTGGCGGAGGAATAGTTCCGCCAGTGTTGCTCATGGGTCTCAGCACGCGTCAGATCTGGTTGGGAATATACCTAAAAACAGTTGAGCCAACTAAAAAGTTCCCTTTATCTTGCCATGCATGTGTACTAACTAAGTGATAGCATAATCACTTGGTGGAATAAGAAAATCCAAGTTCTCCTCTTGGCTCTTCTTTCCCGTAGGCCTGATCTACCGTACATGTGTCTCCTCCAGAGACAGCAAGTGGACTGCTGCCTCACCAAACTGTCCCTCTTAGTGCACATGTACAGTGCTGTGGGGGGTGCCTCGCATGGTAGCGGACGCCATGAATGATGCATGTCCATTAATGATGCATGGCTACGGCTGGTCAATTGGACACCACCTACTTTTTAACCCCCCCCCCCCCCCCCCCCCTCCCCACCACCACCACCACCACCACCACACACACACACCTCCTCCCCCCCTCCCTTTCCCTCTTCCGCAGGTCAGCTTACCGAGCAGGGGAACAGGTGGTAAATGGTCAGGTGGAAGTGAATGTGGTTTGAACCTTAAGGACGTGTCATGATGTTATTGAACGTGCTTTCAGCTATCCATTGCTGTGGGGCTGGGGGAAACAATGGCCATTATTAATCCAGGCGCACAGAATGTTCAGAGGGCTGTTCTGGAGATGTTCTTACAAAAGTGTCGGGTTGTGACCCTTTTCCGACATGGCAAACAATCATTTCTGTGTCATTCAAAAGTTCTAATCATGGGCAGTGGTGGACAAAGTAGCCTACTCTTAGTATATATACTCCTGCTCATATATTACTCAACAAGTAAAAAAGTTGCTGTCAAATATGAACTTGAGTATTCTGTCAAAATTACAAAGTACATTTTATTTTAATATGAACTTCTGTTTTGAAATTTTATAAAAACAAATCTAAAGACTCCAGATATCTTAAAATAAATAAATAATAGCAGATCTACAAGCTCATAATGTGTTGCATCCGCCATGCCTGTGCTCTTTTTCGGCTTTCCTAGTTTCCCCTCCCTTTCTGCATCTGCCTTTTCTCTCTCCCACTGCAGTTTGGAAGCCCTGTGCCTTAATTCTAATCCCTCCATATCGTCTTCCACTGGCTGGTCTGGACCTCCTCCAGGCTTGACAGCCAACGCTCAGGATGCAAGTGTGATCCAGCAGGGGAAACATGGCACCTTTAACCTTAATTGTAACTGCACTGCCCTCGGGGAGCTTCTGACTGAAGCCACGGGGCAGGCCAGAGGTCTGCCGTGGCCAGTGGTAGTTAATCAGCTGATCAGTACACAATTCAATTGAACAGCGGGTTTATTTGGTGACTTCTTATAAAACTGAAATACTTGCCGATCAACATGGTCTCATTTGAAACCATTGAGACTTGAGGCCTGTTCTTACATATGCCCTCTAAATCGGTTGTGCTCACACTTGGATATCTATTTTTAATGGCCAACGCTGAAATCTAAAATTACATGATTTCCCAGTTTTACAGCACTGTCTTGAATATTGTGTAAAAGTTCATTTTTTTTCTGTGGGATGCTATGGCATCTGCTGCTTTTGGTCTACTGTGTTCATCAATTTCAGAGAGTCAACACAGCCATCTACCCAGAGATTTTAGAGTCCTGAGGATCTAACTAGACCAGCAGTTCCCATGAAACCAGGAGAAGAGCAGACCCTACTTGAGCAGCATTTAGGAAGTACGATTGGGTATTTTTACAATTTGTCCCAAATTGAAAAAAAAAAAAAAAAAAAGCTTTCCCCTCACAGAAAAGGTGCCATGGCATTAGTCCGCCATTTCATTGTTTTACATCCCATTAGTCTGAATCTGGTGAATGTTAACGTGGAGAAAATACTATGCCTAAACCTAACCTCAGTAAAACTATGCCTAAACATAACCCCAAAACATAACCCCAACCAAATTGGGACTAATGAGATGTAGGACTTATAGGCAGTGCCCAACAGAAAACACACTAGCATAGAGCTCTGATCAACCATAATGGGGTCTAAGTGGTTAAGAGAGCTTAGCCTAGTCAACTTGCCATGGGGTTACTTCCAAATATAGACTGGATATCGCTGTTGATAAGAATTTGGCAAGGCTGTTGATAAAAATTTGGCAAGGCAACTACACAGTCCATACCTCTATCAAAGTGTATCGATTTAAATGTATGGATTTAGGGAAGCGGAAAATTATAAATAACTGGAATAAGTGTAAATATGCATAGAAACTTGTATACAACAAACAAACTTAAAGGCTGTTCATAATATTTGATTTATGGGGTGCATTTCCACTCTATATTGAGTCATCAACAACAATAAAACAAACAATGGTCATTTAAATCATTTATTTTGAAATTCAAATAAAGAACAGTTCATCCTCTGAAACAATGTCCATTTGTCCTCTGCTGGACACCTCCTGGTACTGCATTTGCCACTTGACTGCGTTCTCACCTGTCCGCTCTGTCAAAGACAAGAAACATACATTAAGTTAACTTGAAACCCTGTATAAACTCCTCACTAAAGTTTGGAAACTTAACTTTGGTTGTCTATTTCTGCACTTCAATAGTACCATGTATTTTATATAATTTGTATCACTGAATAGTCACCTTTACAACAAGGTAAAACATACGTAAATATTGTGTTATTGTGGAATGAGCAACACAGCTAAATGTGTTTGTAGCTCCCGCAAAAATCCCCCAATATGCTTCGGTTGGTAATCATTTTTTTTTTTTTTGCGACCTGCCAGCACACACCAGAGCAAAGGGCCTGCAAATGTCTGGTACCGTTGTGCAAATCTTGCCTGTAAATCTAGAAGAAGCCTATCGTTTCCTCAGTGAAGAATTGGGCGAGGAACCAGTCCATGATGGCCCGTCTTTGACTTCACCAGTTCACAGAACTTGCATGGGCCTTATCCTGAAGGGACAAACATGGCATCCTTCCATGGGGGCAGTGTTGCCGCTAGGAGCATACACAGACTAAACAAAGTTGCAGGACCCATGCTTGTGACTGGCACTCACCTGCCAGCATGTGGGCGCTACCCACATGCTTAGCCGTGTTATTCATTCCCAGATTGCACGATCCTTACAAGTTATAATTATGGTCACTTTGTAAAGGTGACGAAAATAAATGTTTACTTATTGTGACATGCCAAGAATAGGGACACTATTTTATGAGGTTATGGTATGAATGTAAACAAATCTGTGCCCTTCCTTGCGGAAGACGTCACATGATAATTTGAACCTTCAGCCCATGTACCTCAATTCCCTTATCATTCCCGTCACTATTCCACAACTGAGCACTAGCTCAAGCTTATTTTATTAAATCAAATAAGGCATGCAATTTCACAACTTCATCATCTAAAACTTTAAGAAGTTACATCTACAAACCTTCAGGCCAGCATCCTGTAGTCTCTACAGTCCTGCCCACAGAACCCCTTGTAGCTCAGGTAGGTTTCAGACCCCTCGTCAGTTTATCTGTTAGGGAAAAATAAAAAAACAATTTGTCAGTTGTGTTGTGGATTCTCTCCCTTAAAATACCCATCACGTTTAATTCCAGGACAGATGGAGATTTACATGAAAGGAAGGTAAAAATTCTGTACAAATAATTCTGTTACAAAATGCCAATTGAAAAGTGCTTGCTTCTTGTTAACACGTCATACAACAGACTCAACACAAATGAAAATGCATTATAAAAAGTTCTAGGGCAGCTTATGGTTTAATAAAATTTAAGGCTGGGACTTTAACTGATTAATTACAGAAAATGTACGCGATTAAAAAAATTAACGCATTTTAATCGTACTTAGTTTTTGCATCACAGAATCTTCAATTTCGGGCATGCACCAACCAAGAAGAGACAACAAACGCAAAGGGAGAAGTAGCCGATCAGAGCGCTTTGCTTGGCCCAGCGGATGCGAAATTTAGATTTAAAAAACTCACTCATTCATTCACTCTTACAACAAAATGTGTTTTACTTGAAAAAAAAAAATGCTTCTCATGGCAAATATTGATGTGCGATTAAAATGCGATTAATTAATCACAGAGCCTGTAATTAGATTAAAATTTTTAATCGCATCCCAGCCCTAATAAAATTACAATTTGCTGCACATCCACTCAATAAAGCCATGTGCCGGGCTCAGGTCAGAATCCACCGAGAAAGAAGGTCCGCACATTGTTTTGGTCCTTTTACACCATGGACTTGACGCTTCAAGCCTCATGGCTTGTCTGATGAAGAGCTGTGAGGCTCGAAAGTATAGGAACCAAAATACATTTTGAAATTTTGGAGCATGATCCCAGTGTGCGGAACTTCTTTCTCTTGTGAATAAAATGACATGTCAGGATTGTTTTACACACTGAATAGGGCACTTTCATGCATAACATTTATTTGTATTTTTATGAAGCTTACCAGTGTAACTGGAAAAGATTCTCAGGTCAGCCTCCCTCTATCATGCGAGACCCCTGTGGCAAAAGAGAGATAATGAGAACCTGGAAATGAACTTGTGCCGTTTTGAGTGTGTGGTATATTGTGAATGCTTAACTGTGTTGCGTGTGTATAGAGTGGCCTGTGATTATGCAGATTCTTAAAATAAAATAAATCAGTATCAATGCATCAAATCTAAATGCTTTGTCAGGCTGAGATTATGTTGTAGGTATGCTACAGATGTATGCATGTCAAATGTATGATGTTGATGCATGCCTGAATGTAAGGGATGTATGCATTCGTTTATCTGTGCAATGTAACAGCGCTAAAATACAAACGTTTCATTTGACAAGCCACTTAGCACTCTGAGAAGTGCCTTTGCTTTTCTGAAAACTGCAGAGGGGCAACGAGATGAGACGACTGCAACATTCTATAACCTTTGCAGACTTGAGGGAAAAGGACATTCTGTTACAAAGCCAGCTAAGCTTGACTTGGGTACTAGACACCAGGGATGTTACTGCAAACCCCTACTGAGGTGGGAGTTGCATCTTAGGAGAACACTAGACGTTGTAACCATGTACAAGAGTCTACATCATTCACAAAGTCGGTCTTTCAGACGTTGGGCATTGCCCTCCCAGACGAGGCCATTGGGGGCCTTGAAGGTAGTTCTGGCATCACACTCTGAAATGAATTGAAGCAGTTTGGCCAATGGACTAGAACTAGGCGGAATGGATCACAGTGCAGACGGACAACTAGACAGCCCCTAGGGCTGCATTTATTGCATCGCTTGAATATGTTGTAGTTGCTTTACCACATGGAATGTTATCGTTCCCGGAGCTGCCAAGCACCCGCAAAACTCCAGGTAGCAGTGCAGCACTCATGGCCTCAAGACAATTTCTATGTACAAGTCACAAAAAGGGAATTGCCAGTCCAAATGAACTGAGCAGCACCAGTTACAAAATGTCTGGCTGGTCACTGGTATGACAAAGTTACCCCAGAGAGTCATGCTGGCAATATAACGAGGAAACGTTCTAAAGAGCGAAAAATACACATGCCATTTCCAATAACCATTTGTCAAGTAGTGGTCAGCATAGGAATTAGGAAATGTTTCCTTTTTTGCCCAGATATGCTGTGCATACATACAAAGTCTTCCTCCTGCTAAGTGTGGGAAATATAATCCTCTGTGGATCGCACATTAACCCCAGCAACCCCGACCCCAAAACAATAGGCAATTGATACCAGCCAAATGCCACTTAATTTTTTATGGACCTGCTCTACTAATAGCCATCTGTTATTAAGATATCCTTGTATACAGTACATGCCTTGTTTGACAAGCAATGAGTACTGGGATGCACCGGTCACTCTGGCCTCAAAAATAATTTATCAGGAGACTACAAGTAAAGGAGACTACGAGTTAAATATTAATTCCCATTAAGTATTTGTTGATATGTAGTGTGTTAATAGTATATGCTCTATTGATGAATTGAATACATAGAACAATGGAACGAGGACCTTTTTGTTTCCTTTTAGCCTAAAACACTTTACTGTACTTTCGTGCGGCTTACATTTTGTAATAAAGTATTCAATCAATCTGGCCGCTGGAAAAATCTGTTTTCCTGCTACAGTATCAATAGTCATTCATTTGAGCTAATGTGCTAATTGTGGCTCTCTGCAAGCCACAATCTTGCATCGACTATGGTGTAAAATGCAAATTACTTACTGCAAAGAGACATGCATACATAGTAACAAGGGCTGTAACAGAACGTTCTAAGGTTCGGACCTTCATTTGTTGTGTTGGCAATCGAACCTTAATGGATATGAAACCTCTTTTTTTTTTTACAGGAAAAGTACAATATCAGTATGTCCAGACTGGTCCTGCTAAAGCCCGACAAGGCTCTGCCTACTTTCTCTTTCACGAATGAGAGTTTAGTTTCGCTAAATTGTAGGATGGCATAGCTCATTAATACTGTGTTCCCGACACAGAGACACAGCCTAATTGCAGCAGCAAATAATGATGGCAAGTTGTGGGGAATAACACCGTAAACAGGACCTATGGCAATAAAACATATTACTGTAGGTAATATGTTTTATTGTCTACCTTGATTTCTTTGGGGTGAACTCAACTTTGAAGAATGAGTTTGCAATCTTGTAAATGTTATATCCTCCAAAAGTAACTATATAGGTATGTGACACTTTATAATGAGCCATTGAGCCTAATTAACTGTTTATTTTTGCGTCGGGTAGTGCTGCGCAAGGCCTCGTCCAACAAAGACATCTCCCGATTAAAGCTGTGTCATGCTGAAAATAGCCGATCTCCAAGCTCACATAGCGTCACATAGCGTTGTGAGCTTGGCAGCTTGCAGATCAGCCGTTTTCAATGCAAAGAGGAAATTCAGACGATGGGCAATGTCGCCCCCTATAGGATCTATAATGAACTGCAGCTTTTAAAAGACATGTTCGAAAATCCCTGGCGAAGTTTGAATAGTAAAAACGCGGCTTGGTTACAGCCTTAACACATCAAGTGCTTTTTCCGACTCAAGTTGGGATTTCAAAACCACCCGCGGAATGCTTTTCCCGTTTAAAGTGGAGATATAGCTTTTATATATTAAATATTAAACAGTAGTGTGCGGTCAGCGGGACCCACAGGTGATGCAAGAACTCAATTTCAACGTGAACGATGTACCTTAAAAATAGAACTCAATCGTCCAAAGCGTATGGATTTAATAATAAACGTATTATGTTTATATTGATACAACATGTATCTGGATGTTCAATTTCTGCACCCATTTGAGAAATTTCAAACAAGCTCCCCGTTCCCACATACTAAATTTGCTCAATAAACCCAAAGGGGCTCAAAGTTCCCATGTTCACCTTTAATAATCAAGTAAATTACAAGGTCCACTCTCGACCACACCTACAGAAACACAAAAAACTGTGAGAAAAGAGTATCAGTTTGTGATCCATGAGTTTCAAACCATTGCATCTGACATTCAGTGTCAAGATTTGCACTGGATCTACCCACTCCCACCCAGACCAACATGAGTTTCCAACATGAGTTTTGTGTTGTTCACTGCACAACTTTACATCCTTCCACGCAAATTCCAACCCAACTGTCAGTCAAACCACTTCACACTTCAGTGTATTCACAAGATGGAACAGAAAGTGCACAGATTCACAAGAGGTCATACAACATTACGTTGCCATGGCCATTTCATTTGCTACTGCTCGACAATGAACCAGTGACACAGCCGTCCACAAACCACTTTTTCGTACGCACATACAGCTCGTGTTTTGACGAAAGCGGAAGTACTGTGAACACACGCGCACACACACACACACACACACACACATACACTGCACAAGCTACAATACATCATTTTGCCACAAGTCAGAGAATAGAGAGAAAGAGGGTTCTGCACTGTGATTCCATTCCTATTGTGTATAGTGTGATGCCAGAAGCCCTGCATATAAATGCCACTTCATCATGAGGTGACACAGAAATAACATGAGAGCGAAAGAGAGAAAGGAGAGTATTTTAGTTGGTGGGTAAGGGACCGGGGTTGTGCAATCTTTTAAATCATAAACATGGGTGGGACACTTACCTCACTTCGTTCGGCTGTTCTGTGTAAGCATACCTGTGGCTGAAGTGCAAACAAGTCCAGGCTTTACTGTCCCACTGACTTCGGTAGAACTACTCATCCTCAACGTAACCCAACTGCCGGGGAGAGCCTCTACTGTGGATTGAGGCAGCCTGTTTGTAACAGGCTGGCTGACAGCCTTCTACTGTACCCCTCATGTACGCAAAAAACACGCAACACGCACACATACAAACACATATGCACGCTCAAAACAAGCCATTCTCTCCTCAACGATGAAGTACACAGGTTTCTTGCATCTGGTTGGTTGCTGAAGGGATGAGGTAGATGGGAGAATACCAGGAAGGCCACCACAGATATCTTCTAATGCCAAAGATTTACAAGATCCACAGGATCTAAAATTGGCCCAAGGTATCAAATCCGTAGTCTTAGTTGTGCTCACTCATTCTCATCGTTTCTTTAAGTCAAGTTTACTGCACCAGTAAGTATGACATTATTTCTCCTTTGTTTTTATTTTACAAGGCCTAGCTTAACAAGCATGGTCTCTTTACTTTACCTCTTCAATGTGAGGAAAATGTAATGGTTAATTCCTCATGGCTACATGTATTATTGTCAACTTTGCACTTGGGAAAGGATCATTGCATCCTTTCAATGTGCACAGTAAAAAGGGTTAGCAGTAAGGGACAGTCTTGTGCTAAATCCCTGCGTATAATTTATCTTTAGTTCCTTCACTTGGCGTGCGGACTGAAACGCTGAGAACTTGAGAATGGATTGTCACAAATCCATCACAATTGTTTAACATAAGTCGAAGAATTACTTCCCCTATATTTTGAAGTTCACCCTTTAAAATTAAGTCTATTCTCCCAATCGTGTACAGCTACAATTAATTTTTCCAGTTTGGTGCAAACTTGCACAAACACGAAGTCCAATTAAATGATCATCGGACCACGATAATCGGACTTAATGGTACCAGGTACCATTCAATCAGGATTTCTTGGCTTGGACATTTCCTTCTTATATTCTGCCCTCTAATGATGGTCAAACCTGTTAAAGAGAAAATGTACAGAAAACCAACACAAAGTCATAACATTACAAGTTTCAGATTTACACTTATAAAATCCAAATGCGTTACCAACTCCATAATGGTCCTCCTGTGTTTTCAGTTGCTAAGTGGAGAAGGAAAGCACTTCTATATGGGATGCTTTTAGCCAAGCAACTCTTCCTACAAAAGCACTGCTTGAGTACAAGGTGCTTAAGAAAAGATATATCTTGCATTAAATATGCCTAGCCCGAGGAAAAATATGACTGTTGTTTACTTGTATAGACAAAATATAGGGAGGTAAGGCGTATATAGATATTTTCTTCAAAATAAAGATTGCCAAGTTAACTGGCTGTACCAATGTAATATTCTACGGTTGGTCCCATTCCATCCTAAAGGTAAAAGAATATGTAAAAATAGGTCATAGTAAGTTCCATATGTTCCACTGAGACAAATGGACATAATACTTCTTTCTTTTATATACATTTTTTCTTAAACTGTAAATCGGAAACAGAAGACTAAGTACTGTGTGGATAGTTAATTTCAATATTCAATATATGTGATGATCTGTGTATACTATGAGTATGAACCTGCTTATAATTTTTGTTACATAACATGTAGCTAAATGTAAGATTTGTGGCATGGGGGTATTATGAAATGAAATGGTTAAATAACTACTGTAAGAGTGGGGGTTGTCATTTCAATAAATGTTGATTAGGACCCCCCCCCCCCCCCCCCACCCATCTAGTTACATAACATATAGCCAATACGGCTTTCCCACCAATATTATATTAGCATCTACTGTAAATGAAAATGGGGGTGGCCTGGCATGTCCAGACTAATATCACTGCATAGATATTAGTCTGGAATCTCTGCATTTCCAAGGGTCTGATTAAAGAAATGCCTCTGGTGATAAACCCGCCCCATATTTGCATACTAGGCCCTGATTGGTGCCCCTACAATATTGGGGCGGTGAAATCCAATCACAACCGAGAGGGGCCAGACTAATCTGCCCAGAAGGCAGATTAGTCTATCTCACCGGGTGCCGTCGACGAGATTGACATGCGACTCTTTGATGTTGCCGAGTGCCGTCGACGAGATTGACAGGTTTTAAAGGTTTATATTAAACCGTAGCTTGCAGTCTGCGGCATCGGCGACTGAGGGATTTTTTTTTTATCAAATTCACAAATGGATGTAATCTCGTAATCCAACTCCAGATCACGTTCTTGTTTAAAACAAGCCCTTCGCTACCGAACGGTAATAAAAGCATCCGGTTGTCATTTTCCTGTTCTGGGTAAAAAAAAGAAGAAGAAAAAAAAAAAAAACACCATCGCGGATGCGGAAATACTCAGATTACATTAACTCTTTTTGCGCCGATTCCGTACTACTTCGGCTTTATTTCGGCCTTTTTATCGTCCGGGGTGCGGATCCCGAACTAGTTCGGCTTTTTATATAAAATTATTTAAACACCCAGAGGCCTTACCGAAGCACCGGGCTGAATTTTCGAGCCGGCCGCCGGCCGCGATTTGTTTACATCGGCCCGCGAGAGCGTCGCGCCGCCGATATTTGCCGTCCACTCCAATGCAATCCAGGATCTTTAGAGCTCATTTTCTCTGTTCTATGCCTTTCTATGAGGAGCGCAAGGTTTAATCACGGCTAAATCGCCAAAAATTGGGCTTCTAAAATGAGTGGTAGCCAATAGCTAACTTCAAGCTAACTTCATCCTGTTCCTGTTCATGACACAAAGGAAAGTGTTCAGGCACGTCATGGCTGCGCACGGCTTGTGCATATACAGCGTATGTCTATGGTAGATTCTCTGGCCACTGGGCGCCCTCTAGTGGAGATTCCGGGCACTGGATGAATTAACTCGCATTACATTTACAAGGAGCCTAAAAAAAAAACTGGCGATTTATGTTCAATGACCAAAATGTTTGGTTTTTGCCCCTACCTTTGAAAAATCTACTTTTTGTAATGCGAACAAAATCCTTATGTGCGCGATGCTCTGTGAGGAAGATCGGACTGTCTGAGAGCAACATGCTGTGATCAGATCGCTACATAGAAAAAACATTTGAAGAGTTTTTTTGGAAGGCCCTTCCAAAAAAAAAAAAAAATCTGCATTATACCGAAATTGCTGTTGTATCCAATTGGTCTGAAAAAAGTATGGTTTTGGCCAGGTCACAAACATTGTTTCCCAATAGAAATAGTAAACAAAGCAGTTCTATATGGGGAAACATGCCGAGCGAACAGCCAAAAAAAAAACAAAAAAAACACCCACAATAATCATAGAATTATGTGAACGCTTGGGAGGCAACTGTGATTGTAAAATGGCTGCGTTACCACCAACAAAGTTGACTTAAGCGAGAATGAATTTCAACGCCAATTCATTATCAAAAAAAAAACAGGAGGAAATGAGTTCAGCATCTCATTTTCAATGAGCACGTAAATTATCACAAGCAATCTTAATATCACTTGTTACCTCTAATGAACATTCGAAAAGGGAAAAAAACGTCTCGTCTACCCTGGTGTCATGGTTCCACTCCAATTATCTGACTGGACATGATATACATCTGTGACTACTGCAGTCATTTGCTTAGCAAACTAATGCAGAAACCTTTGCCATTAAAGACAAAAGCCAGAGCTCAGCTTACTGGGGGGTTATGACCACTGGGAAAAGGGCTTCAATGCAAGGGTTATGGTGGAACAATATTGCATGATCAAATGCAACTGCAGTGCAAATTATTGAAAGATCCTTACAATCTGATCCTTGGTTGTCAAGACAAAGTATGTCCAACGAGTACTATAAATAGACCTGCGTGAAAATGTTAACGTTATGGGAAAAACATACAGCTAAAGCTCCACAATTAAACTTTCATTAATCTGTAAAATGTGACAGGCATAGTAGTTCACCCCCAAAATGACTTTTTTTCCCTATCGATTACTCACCGCATGGAGACTTGAGTTCCATAATATTAGTTTGTCGCATTTGCCCACATTGATTTCGGATTATTGAACTCAAGTCTCCATGGCATGGGATGAGTATTCAATTAAGAAAAACTGTAGAACTGTTTGGGGTTGTAATGAAGTGTTGTCCAGAATTGTGTGTGCAAAACATTGTTCCTTAGTTTTTAATGAACCCGAGAAAGTTTGAGACTTACGGTACATATTTCACCAACATCATCCGCAGTCCATATCAAAGACTTAAACAGATTAATTTTTTACTCAAGCCAATTATTAATAAGTGGCATGGAAATGCACTGGATTCCTTGCTCCAACCTCCAGTGTTTTGCCGTTTTCCATTCCACTTAACCATTTGATCTGACGTTGTAGCTTGGCAATAAGCACACCAAGGTGGGGGAAAAGCTTTTGACAGCTTTTCAGCAGGGCCTTGTATAAAATTCCTTGTAAAAAAAAGACTCACACCTAAGAGCCATTTCTTGCAGCGTGCATGCCATATAGCACATTTAAAGTCCACAGTCACATCCACCATTTCAATGATATATGATTCTCCTCTTTTTAAACCAGGAAGCCACTTGAGATCAGATCTTTTTCAAGTAAGACCTGGCCATGGTGCATCTGGGAGGCATCATGTCCACAGATTAAGATTACCGTAACCAAGTTAATTTTTAAATTCTGATTTCAGAAGACTAGCAAATGATCCTCCAGCAATGTAGAGTAAAACTGTTTGACATCTGCATTTTAGCAACAACCACAAAAATGAATATAAAGAAACATATTTAGTACACAAGCCCTTCCAACAGGGTCATACTTTTGGCTATCCAAAAGGATAGGAGTGATTTCAGTTTCCAACAGCATCAACAGAAAAATAAATTTGGGAAATACTTTAGTTCCACTTACTATGATATACTATGCAAGAGTGACAATTGAGTACCTGAGACGAATAACAGTATAAGTCCATATTTGATTTTTTTTTAAATATATATATATTTTTGAATTTACCAGACTGTAAACCACAAACTAGTCATTTTTAATCTGTTAAATTGTTAATGCAATCCCCCCTCATTTTGTTTAATTGTCGGTTTTAATGTTATCTGCTCCCTTTGTCTGCTGAATATTGCTTGTACGGACTTAGAGACCGTTGTTCCACAAACTGCTGGAGATACTGTTTTTCCACTTCCCATAAGTATTATGTCTTATAATTCCTAATATATATACGAGTTAAGTAAAAAAAAACGTATTCAACAAAATGACAGAGGAGTACATTACGATTTTGAGATTAAAAACTTCTAGTTTGTGGTTTACAGTCTGCTTAATCAAAACAATATCTTTATCCAAAATGTTAAAATACAGACTAATGCCTCATTCACACTACAGATATATAGTTGAACGTTTAGCTTGGTAATTCAATGTAATCTCAATGGAAACCAGCTTTAAAGCTTTCAAGGCTTTGCTTGGAGCGTCTCCTGTATCTTTAAAGCTGGTTTCCATTGAGATTACATTGAATTACCAAGCTAAACGTTCAACTATATATCTGTAGTGTGAATGAGGCATCGTCTCAGGTACTCAATTGTTACAGTGGATTTACTGGTAAAAGTCAGTCACAAAAAGCTGTAACCAGATACCAGTTCACCCAGATCAAATTCCAAATAGTTGCCTAAGAGTTAAAAGAAAATTGCTGTCCGTTTGTAGGCGTGTAACGATACATTTTAACTACGATACGCATCACGATACATGGTTGACGATACACAAACGATATTGTTCATTCATGGCGATACGCCAAAACAGTACGATATTTTGCTTTACAAACGATATAGTAGAAAGTAGACGATTTCAAATTATTATTATTATTATTTTGTTTCAGTTACTATATCGTTACACCCCTAGTTGTTTGGTATGACAGTGTCATGGACAGCCATGGCAGGATGTATTATTAGCTCACTTTGGAGAATTCCTCACAGGGCCACATTTTCTTCTCTTGCTTTATTTTCTCAAGATGCATCGCTGTGGAATGTCATCTACATGATGATTGAAGCAGTGATTCAAAAGTAAATTCGCAGTCTGACAAAAGTGGATGATCACTGTCAATATTCTGCCGTGTGTAAGCAGCTACAGTTTCCCTACAGGGGTCCATGGGGTTTATGAAAACTCACTCCAGATTTGGTGGCAACCATCCAGTAGTATCACCTTCTCTGCGCACTCAATGAACAACAATCCCAGAAGGGGATGAGCTTTGATTAATGTGTAAATAGTAGAACTATTAGCATTAATGGCATTTAATGCTGAAATACATAACAAGCTAAATGATTATATTATGGTCGCTGCCTTTTTAAAAATGGTAATAATGTAATGTTTCATTGTCTAATTTGGAAGAAAATAATCGGACAAAAAATTGTGTCGAGACAACGATGGGGTAGTAATCCGAAATGACATTTTGGCAATCAAAATAGCAATTGCCAAAAGGTCAGATGAAAAAAACGAGGAAAAAATAATTTAGCAAAGAGGCCAGCTGAATTTAACAACTCTATGCAATTAATCTGTGCAGTATGACCGCTCTGGGACTGCACTGTGCCTCTCGAGATGAAAAGTGCCATCAACATTAGTCTCACTCTACTCTAGAGAACGATAATGGTTAGTCCAACTTGATTTGAAAATTTGAAAGAATTGAATGTCTTTTAGAGAATACAATTTTGATAGAACCGATTTAAGCCTTTATTGTAATACATGCTTTACTTCAAAATTTAAATGGCACAAAACACAGCCGTAGATAGAAAGATGAGAAAATGTTACAATTGACATCACTTCACGGCGACTGATAGAGCATGATACAACGGGAAAGGAAATTATACATGGGTCATAGTACTACTAGATCACAGGTTGTGTGAACCCTAATATTCACACTACTCAAAATACAAAATAAAAAGTTGGAAAATATTGAACTTGCCATAAAATAGTCCTCAGGCTAAAATGCAGGAACACTTGAAAATTAAATACAACAAAACATGACTCAAAGATTTACTTTCATCTATACAAAATAGCACTGCTTAAGATGAGACTGCAGAGCAAAATTCTTTTTTTTCCCCTCTTAAAAGCGGGCTTTCTTGGCCGGCCCATCAAATTCCTCACGAACCCTGCCGAATCCTGCATTACCAGGACCCATTCCCCTAGGGCCACCACCCTGCTGGAAGCGCTCATTACGCTGTAAGCAGAGCAATTAACAGATGGCAGAGATCGAGTGTGTGGAATTCAGGGTTAGGTGCAAAAGCACACAGTTCCATGTCCAAAGGCAGATGGAAAGGATGAACAAGGGTATGTTTTGGATTTTTTGTTTTTGGGGGGAGGGGGGGGGAGATTTACAACAGAACCAGCAGGAAGACACATCCGAAGGTACGGTTCAATCCGATATGAAGATCCACAGGTGCCACAGGTTACATACGGAAAAGGAAGAAAGGGTAATGCGTTCGTTAGTTAAGTGCCTACCTACCATGGTCTCTCCAGTGCATGCCAGAAAGTGGTTTCATCTTGTAAATGCCAGCGCACCGAACATCATCTTGTCACCATTACATGTCCGACGTGTGGTTGGACGAGGAATTGAGGAGAATGCCGGACTAGTGTTTTTCCGTTTTAATATACATTTTTGTATATATGTGTCCTTCACGACGACACCACCGTCCACAGTGTTTGTTCTTCCTGAAGTCTTGCCAAACCAGTTCTCCCGTCATCTAAAGTCCCCTTTGAGCCACCGTAATCCACTACGGCGGCTCATTTGGGACTAACACTGTGGACAGTATTGTGGTCCTGAAAGACCCCCCAATTTACCCCCAAGCGATACAAATAAGCAATTTAGCATTGCACCCCACCGTGTGTGATTGGAGCTTGGTGGACTCTTGAAAAAACAAAAACAGCTTGGCCAATGTGACCCTGGGCGTACAACAAACGTTGAGCGCTTTGTGCAAAGATGCAGGCCAGATGTAGGCCACACTTTGCATCCCACACAAAGCCAGATGTTGGCGTGGACGCCGTGGAGCACCACAAAAAAAAAACTCGACCCCTCTTCCTCGGATTACGGTAATAAAAACGCTAGTCCGGAATTCTCCTTTAATTGTATAGCAAATGCCACGAAAATGTTTGCCATTCTGTGTTATCCAATGCTCTTGGTATTATCAATTAGCATTATATATTATTGAGGGGCTTTAGCTCATGTGTAAATTGGCTCACAATAATTACAAAAAGTCTCACTAAATAAAATACATTTTAAAAAAATAAGTGTTTTAGGGATATCATTTTAAAAAGGGAAATTTATAATTTGTCAAACTGTTGTGAAAACAATTTCACCAGCATAGAAAGCTGGGCCCATTCAAATTCCATACCTATGCCATGTTCTTAAAGATGCATAGGGGTCAGTGATTAAAATACTGTACAAATAACTTCGTCAAATTGATCTAAAAATCATGTTACAAAGGACATTTATCAAGACAACCTTCTACAAGGCATTCATGTATGTGCATAATGTCTGGTAATGTAATGTCT
Source organism: Nannobrachium achirus (assembly GCF_963921795.1). Taxonomy (NCBI): domain Eukaryota; kingdom Metazoa; phylum Chordata; class Actinopteri; order Myctophiformes; family Myctophidae; genus Nannobrachium; species Nannobrachium achirus. Next base: position 36,134,075 of record NC_137819.1, on the reverse strand, counting down.
GGGATCGAGTCAGTGGGCTGTTTAAATATAGCAAAAAGCCCATTGAAGGAAGCACAACGGAGATCACAACTACTGAACACTGAACAGGTTTAGCCACATTTCAACTGAAAGTAAAAATTGTAAAACCAAGAAAGATGTCTTGCCGGCAAGCTTCCAACCTATCAACTTTCAGAAGCTCCTTATTTGTTGCTGATGCAGCAGATACTGTAGGCACCAAAAAAAAAGGTAGGCTCACTGCATCCTTTTGCAAAATCACTCCTACATCAGGGATGGGGCGGGTACACGGCCAACAGTTCACACAAAAATAAATCACTGCATCCATTTTACACTTTTCAAAATAGTATACATGGTCTAATTATATATAATTGTTCCCCATACAACCACTGTACTGTTCGAACAGTGCCTTTGGTGTTTTGAATGCGCACATTAGATTTTTGATTGTTGCTGCTTCTTCTACCTATGTAATTAGAAATTACAGTAATGCAGATGTGCATCACTAGTTACAATACTCAGCAGTCTAATAATGCAGGTTAGTAACATCATGAAATTACACAATGAACCAACTTCTATATCCTACAAATGTAACCTCTTGCTGGCCATGCATATAACAATTTCATAAATGTATTATGCACATCTTTACATCTTAGTTCAATGCATATGTATTGTGCATATTAGGATTTATTATTTATCTTCGCTGGCCATGCATATAACAATTTCATAATGTATGTATGTATGTATCTATTATGCACATCTTTACAGCTTAGTCCAATGCATATTATGTGTTGTGCATATGATAGGCCTATATTTAAAATGCAAAATATACATTTTAGCAAAAACTGAATGATTTAAGATGGTTCTTAAGTGGCTTGAACCAGGGTTTAAGCATGTGATTATGTTGAGCCATCCTACTGTCCTGAGCAGTAGGGCAATGTTAATATTAACACCATGTGTGTTATACTCATGATGTGCTGCATAGAGTATCATGTTATAGTTAACCGTGCCCAAAACATGCCCAAACACCCATCCCTAACATTTAAAACAAACGTATCCAAAGAAGTAACTTTTCAGCTCTTTTGAAGGTTGAAGATCTCATAATCACGGCCATATGGGGGCCATTGAACAAAAGATTATCTGAACGGGAAAAAGTGTTTAACACTAGTTCAAAAATGAAACCAGTGTCCATGTTGTTTGACAAAAAAAATAATCTCAAAACAGAAACCACCCTGGCCATTAGGACGTATGAGGTAAGCCATCTTGCCACTAGGGCTACTAAAGTAAACAAGTGATCAATACCATTATCACCAAAATGAATACTGTGGTCCAGTATTCAATCAGATGGCACATAGAATTACATCGTTTCAAGGCCACTGAAAACACATAGACAAAAGTAGAACAGTCACAAGGCTATGCCTACCACCCTCAGTTGAAATATAGTACTCAAACATGGAGATAGATATTTGTAATTCTTCTTTCCAGAGGTTTGAAAACAGTCAACCTGCACTAAATCACTAAAGATTGCTCCGATTTTAAAGAAATATAAACTGGTGGGCAACGTTACGAGCCGATAGTCCAGGTGGTCTTTACTTCATGTCACAGGAGTCGATTCATTGTACAGACGTTTGCCTGCCCTAGCTATGATGCAAGGTAGTGGATGCCCTGTAAGTGGTCAGTTTCAACACATTAAAACCCTCAGAGCTGACAATTCCTCTTGCCAACATAAGTGCCTGTCCAGGACAGAGGAGACAGGTCTTGCAATAGTGGTCCACTACTCACACATGCTACAAGAGTAATGCAGAACCAGTGGCGTCTTCTACAGCTCTAAAAGAGCTTGTCTGAGAGCAAAGCTATATGATTTAGTGCAGGTTGACCGTTTCAGATGGAAATTTAACACATTCCAGTCAAGAAAACTGAAGGGCTTGGCTTGCCATTGACAAACACTTTCGGTGGGTGCAATCCTCTTTCTAAAGGCAACATGAATCATGCCATGTGCAGGCTGCTTGCTACACACTTTCATATCCACTGATCTTCCACAGACTTTTTTTTAGCAGGCCAGTTTCACCTTCAAAGATGAACACAACTAGGAGCTTTTCCATAGAAGAAAAAGAAAAGCCAGCCACATAACTATTACTGTTAACTACAGATCTAGCTTTAAGAGGGATACGGTACCATTTCGTTGGGCATCAAGCCTCCTGAAGCGGGTCCAGACTGTCCCTCAAAGCCCATTCCGCCCATAGGGAACTTCTGGTTGGGTGTGCCAAAGGCCATATCTAACAAAGACAACAGACAACATGTCACACATTTGAAAAAACACATCACCCAAAAAAAAGGGGGGGGGGGTCCCAAAGGGCCTGCGGGATGTGAATCATTACATTTAGCCCAAGACGGAAATAGCAAGACATGCCATCTCCGGTTTACTTCCCGTATCCACGTGACACCTTTTGAGGTGGAAGCAGGTTGGAGTCTGTTCATTTCCATTGGGAGGGTGAACGTGAACACAGCTTCTGAACAATTCTTTAGCTCCATGGTCGCTGAACTAAATATTGGACCAGATCATCACAATCCACACAATATTCCCTGATTTTCATACTAAAATGGCTTTTTTTCATTGAGACAAATCAAGAGAAAATCGACTTTCTCATCGACCTCTCTCTAGGCCAAACACACTCTTGCGAGATTTGGGAATATATCTGAAGACTCCATCTGCAGTCTGACAGACGAGACATAGAGGGCTTTGGCCCCATATGATAAACCGAGGTGAGGTTCTATATGTGAATATAGTAGCCTACATGAAATCATTATGGACATATGTAACATCCGGGATTTGAACTCCAATATCTTAATCACTAGACCAAAGGGGCATCAGTTATTTCTCCATAGCAGTGAAATAACATTCATTCACAATCAGGCGATTCACAACACCTGTGCAAATTAAATGCTTTTCTATATAAAAGATAAGTTTGTCTGGATGCAAGTCTCTGTCACGATACCAAACGTTTGTGCAGCAGTAGGCTGTAATGATACGTTTATTTATTAAACCAAAATTCTGAATGTCATACGGCAAAAATCTGCATGAAATTATTATTTATTTTAACTTGAAAGTCTTAACAGTTATTCTTTTTGCGCAGCTTGGAAAGAACACTTATGCATAGTCCGACCACAAGGAAAGCATGAAGCATTTACTCACCGCCGGTCATGCCCATAGCTCCACCGGCACTCATCCTCATTTCCCTGTCTCTTCCCTGAAAACACAGAAGACAAGCTGCATTCAACCACTTGAATCTCACATACATTACTTAATAACTGTAATTAAGTCAGCATGAGGCCATTTTACTAACAGTCAAGAAAGGTGCCCTACGTGGGCAGCTTTACTCACATCCATGAAGTTACCCATCCTGTAGTTTTCTTCGCGCTGGCGACGCATCTGCTCCTCCATCTCCCTCTTACGAAGCATTTCCTCTTCACGCCTGCGACGTTCTTCCTCTTGTCTGTTTAGACAGAAAAATGGCAAAATTCAGTACAAACAACAGTATCAAGTAATCTGTGGGAAACTAACACAAATATCAACCCCACCACAATGAGGTTAGTTAGTGGACATTGATTTTAATCTTCTACAATAAACGGGTGTGAACAAATACCTGAGCTGCATCTCTTTTCTCTTCTGCATCTCCTGGCTGTGAATCTCCTCCATGCGTCTCAGCTCCTCTTGTCGTCTTAACAGATCTACAAAGAAAAATGTACATATATATTTATCTACTAAGCTGTAACAACAAAACCTCAGGAATGAATTACATGTTGCCATGTAGATAAACTCCACCGTTTGACTGAATATTTTGAATAATTAATGAGTCTTTTTCAATCATTCATGCGAGAATCTAAAAATGCCACACTTGCCTTGACGAAGGAGGTTGGCCTGATGCTCATGGAAAGCATCTTCCATCTCGCTCTCCAGTTTCTCGCGTGCCTCTTTCATGTTCTTCTCGACCTGCTGCCTCTGCTGTTTCTCCATCTCGTCCAGGGACTTCCAGCGCTTTGAGTACTCGTATTCAAAGGAGCCTGGACGGGCAAAGCGAGGTGGCTCCTCCCTCTCCCTGTGGACACAAAAGTAAAAGTGTGTCATACCTTGGGCTAATATTTAATTGAAATTAACTGAACTCTTTTAACCAAAGTATATTATAGGACTATGAGTTCATAGGTCTTTTGTATGGTTAAGTACTACTATTAGTATCACTGGGGGGGATATTCTCGAATCTATTAATCATCGTCAAGACATTTTCCAAAGGTGTTCTATCGATCGTGTTTTTTATGTAATTTAGTTTATAAATCTCTAGTTTACTTAATTCACACTGCAACATCTGCCACTCGGGAATGAGTGGCAGATGTCTGAATTGATTTTTAACAGCTGTGACTCCACTTATGTCCCACGCCCCCACTTCCTTATCTCACCATCTGCTAGGCACCAAGCTGTGCTTTGGGCGTCCTCTCATTTGAATAATAATGGCAACACCATTGTCATTTAGAACCTGGCAGAGACAAACCTGCACTTCCCCCAAGATTAGCCTGTAAAATCTGGTGATAGTGATCTGTGGTGAGAAATATTCCTTACTTCTGGTATCTGGGGTTCTTCTGTGCCAATTTCTCTGGAAGACCATCTTCATCGTCGTACTGCTCTAGAGGCTCAACGACAACTGGCCGGGGAGACCTGGAAAGACAGACATTAAGGTTATCCTGGGTTTCACACATCATGCCAATACAAAATCACAAATGTTTTTGGTTTGACCTATGCTATTGTCTAAAAGCATTAACTCCCATCTCTCAGGGCCATGGAAACATTTAAACTCACGTTGTGAGAAGGAAGACGCCCTCGTTGCAGCGGTCCAGAGCCTTCCTAGCGGCAGGTCTTGAGGCAAATTCAATGATGCCTTTTCCTGTGGATCGCCCACGGTCGTCCACGATAACAATCGACCTCTCAACCATCCCAAACTGTGAGAATGCCTCTTCTAGGAGCTCGTTGGAAACGAACGGTGACAGGTTCTTCACAGAAAGGGCTGCAGAGTGTGTGGCAAAGCGAACACGGAGTGGCCTGCCCTTCATGGGGATATCGTCCAGCTCTGCCTTGGCTATCTCCGCCACGGCGCGAGATTCCTACAAAAAATAAAATAAAGCTGGTGAATTACAGTGCTGTGTCGGAGAGACTGCAAGTTTCACAGTGAGCTATGGGTGCCCAATTAAGTACACAAATTAAGTACTCCCCGTTATTTTGTTATAGCTTGTATAACTGGCATCTTACTACGCTTGCCAAATTATATTATAGCCACTGAGAAGGGTTCTCTTATCTTCTCTAAATAAAAAAAGAAAGTGTAGCATTTCCTTACCAGTCGTATGAAGCCGAAACCTTTGCTCTTGTTGATGAAGACCTCACTAGGCTCCCCATACTTTGCAAAGAGCTTCTTGAACTCATCTTCTGAGATGTCATTTGGTAGGTTACCGATGAACAAGCGGCACCGCTGGGTGTAAGTCTTCTCACCAGGCTTGAGCAGTAAGGATAACGTTGCCTTGAACTCCTGCGTTGGAAACAAAACCATTTAGATTAAATTCATGAATCCCACAAACCCATCAATGGTATGCTTGATGACCAGGGCAACATAGTCAAACATGGGTAGAGGGGCAAATTAACGTTGATTTTCAACAGAAAATAAAGCTCATGCAACATGGTGTGAGCTTGTAGAACAAGAACACGTAATAAGTTACAGGTAATATATGTGCTCAATAATCATTTAAAAGTCCATCCCCCTGAATGTTTCAATGGCTCAAATATCAAATTCAAGTGACGCCAGACAAGTCGGCCTTCTTCCCTCGCCCATTGATCTTCTTGCCCATCCCCCACATGGCATAATGGGATAAGGACAACACACTTGACCTACTTTACATACAACTACAGTCTTTGTGGGAGAAACGTTTTGCGTCATGGGGGTTACGAAACAGAAAATAAACGTATCCCTACCCATTTCCACCCAAACTTTGGTCTTTATATTATAATAACAGTGTTACAGCCTCTTATTATAACTCTATGGTTACAGCTAGCGTCCGGATGTGACACAAGATGGCGGACGGTTGGATTGGGTGCGCACGTTTTGTGGCACGGTTGGTCTCGCCACACGATGCTACGCAATGCCCTACGAGCCGACGAGAATAAAATTGTAGCCGACCGCCCTTCCGCGCTGCCCCGACCTGCTAACCGAGTAATTTCTCAAAACGTATCACCAGCTAGCTTGCTTTGTCCGCATCATCCGACATTTTTGAACTACTTGGAACACAATTAGAACCGTAAAAAAGAAACTCGAGAACAAAACAAACGCTAGGTCAACTAAGTACTTATCGCGAAATAAAAAAAAGCATTACATAACGCCACAATAACCTAAATACTACGCAATCACCATCGACACAATAAAGCCAGCTTTGCTGGAAAATTCCACAGTGAAATGACGTATGATACCTCTGATGAGGGGGGGTGCAAATGTAACGAAACGGGCCCTTACGGGACCTTTGTGGGTTACCCGTCTACCCTCTCGGGTAGTTTATTTAACAAAATTATAAAATTGGACATACCCTCTGCTCTTGGGTGCTCTCTGCCGCTTCGATGGGTGCATTAGCCGCATTGGAGGGCCTCTCCCTCTGCTGCTGCTGTTGGTGCTGGTTGTGGTGGTGCTGCGGCCTGTTGTGTTGTCTGTTGTGTTGGCCTCCTCCTCCAGACCTCGGGCCTTGGTGCTGCTGGTTCCCCCCGTGAGGCTTGTTCTGCTGCTGCTGGGGCTTGTTTTGCTGCTGGCCGTTCACGTTGCCCCCCATCGGTGGCTTCTGTGGCTGGTTCTGGTTCTTGTTGGCCTGGACCGGTGGAGGGGACGAAAGGGCCGGCGGAGGGGCTGGTTTCTGCGGAGCTGGCGGAGGAGACGCGAGCTTTGGTTTCGGTGGGGTCGCCGGCGCCGCCGCCGGCGCCGGCGCCGCCGGTACCTTCTGCTGGATGATCTGGGCCGGGGTGGCCGGTGGTGTCGGCGGCACCGGTGCTTTGAGATCGGTCTTCTGCGGCATGGTGCCCTTCATGGTGAGGGCCGGGCCCGGGGTCGGCGGAGGGATGATCCCAGTGCCTCCTTGGGGCTTCTGCGGCGTCGTCTGCGGCGGTCCCTGGTTACCGGGGACGTTCTGCGGCTTGTTCATGTTGTTGTTGTTGTTCATGCCGCCGCGGCCTCCTCGGTTCTGGTTGTTTTGAAAGGGGTGATTTCTGAAATTCGGGTTCCCCATGCCCATGAGTCCGCCTCGCATCGGGCCGCCGGGGCCGCCTCCCCTACGTGGCTGGAAATTCATTCCGCCGCCGCCGTGATTCCTGTTCCCGAATCTATCCCGAGACATTTTTTTCTTGTGTGCTAGAATTAATCGAAGAAACGAATTTGTATCTGTATACGAAATAATTTAGACAACTCCGAACTCCTGCCTAGCGGGCGCCGTCCTCTGGTTCCACTAGAACTGAGTCGTCCTTGGTCTCAAAATGGCGACAGACTGATGAGTTGACTCTGTAACAAAGCCACACAACCCTCATCCCCGTCGATGTAGATCCGCCCAGGCTACTTCATTGGTCAGTGTTGCTGCAGGGACGATCCTTCATTGGCCAGTGCTGCTGCAGGGACGATCCTTCATTGGTCAGTGCTGCTGCAGGGACGATCCTTGATTGGTCAGTGCTGCTGCAGATGCAGCTTCAAATGAGGCCCAGCCCCCCATTATATGAGACGGGTATGGCTGCAGGCCTGGAGAATATTCTCCTCGGGGATGAGTAAATGCTGGGAAGCCTGCCCGACCCGTGCCCTGAGCCCTCTTGTGATTCACTGCCAGAATAAACTATATGTTCATTTTTTGATATACTATCCATTTAATCAATTACAACAGGATACAATCTTGTGACAGTCAGTGATTGAAAGATCACTCCTTGACTCGGCTGGTATAGTGTAGATGTAATCATGAGCATATCCCACCTAAAATGACTTTACATCACCTTCCCATTTATGAAATACAATGTTATCCCAGAATTTTGAAGAAATAAGCAACCAATTTGTTGTAGCCATACATGCAGATAGAATAGAAATATGCGGACAATGAGCCTCTTCCTACCTACTTATTGTGTCAAAAATACTGGACCTAATAATTTGCAAACATTTATATTTACTGGTACGTGGAAGTGTAAAGACGTCAATCAAGCAGCAATGTAAAATTAAACACGCTCAACTCAAAGAAACTGTTATTTGGATCATTTATTCCACATACAGGTGTCTTGGAAATAAAATAAAAGGGAGACGAACAGTCCCCCCTCAACATATTATCTTGTAGCTCATCATAATAAACATACACATGAAGGATGTGATGACAAGAGTGACAAAACACAAAGGTCAAACAAATGAGAAATACAGAATTATTTTCTTTCAACATTCAACTCAGGGAAACATACAAAAGACTGCCACGCACACAAAAAAACATAGGGACGACAAAGGGTGCAGAAATTAAATAGATGTAAAATTAAGAGAAACACTCAAGGTAGGAAAACTATGCTGCAGAGTGCAGACAGAGCTGTGGGTGGGGGGGGGGGGGGGGGCGAATAAAGGTTGCATCGGAGATTCGATGACATAAGAGACAAATATAAAATTACTTAACCAAGGACATAGAAGAGACATTCATTGATTTGCAAACAATCACAACAGATCCCATTTCTGTCCCGTTTGTTTTATTTATTTTTTTGTTTGTTTTTAAATTAGAGAATAATAAGAGAAGTAATCATGAGAAGAAAAAAAGAACATTCACAAACAGGAAAATATAGAACACCTGATATATATATATATTTTTTTTAGCACACAAGACTCCTCATTGTTATATTCCTATGTCCAAGTCAGTCATAAATTGCTCAAGATTCATTCTTGTTTTAAAAATCACCCTTCAGTTAATGTAGGAAAGGCTTTTTGACAAACCTCTCCCAGTTTTTAAAGAGGTGAATTACAATAGCGTTGAATTTAAGTTAAGTCTGACCTTTCATGTTTTATTAGTGGGTTCTGGTAATTTGCCAAAGGAGGGAGTGAATATTTAGCTATGAGGAGAAAGAATGTTGATCCATGCCACTTGGACTACGTTTCATTTTAAGGTTCCGAAGACCACCTCAAACATAAACTGGACACAGTTGTGACCTTCTTAGCACTATGGTGTTCTAACAGATCTTCTTGCTGGAGGAGATGATGGACTGGGACTCTGGTCAGAGGGATAGTAAAATTAGTCATGTTATGTCCCGCTGCAATGTGGAGTCTGTAACCATCTGGAGTGATTACCTGCAGCCTATAATTCTGCAGGATAAAGAACAACACTAATCAATCCAGCATTTTTAAACTACCCAACAATCTTTTGAAGAAAATAACTTAAATACTTGTTATTCAGATACAGTAAAAAATAAAAGGCAAGGTTCCACCACTCGTGTATACCTCAAAAATCATAATCATACATTAAGCCTTGAAATTGTGTCAAAGAACAGAACATGGTTGCAAGGGTGATAATCCACTGGTTTATTTTATTTCAATTGAGGGGGGTGGGGATATCGTTTACATATTCCAGATATTATACACAATCAAAAGGAGATGTGGGACCTTTAGTGCACTTTAATTGGGGCATATATGGGTTGCATATTCCGAACAGCCAGGACTGCCAAGACCTGACTGCCTACAGTGCACTGTTGTGGGGGCCATCATTGAGAGGGCAAGGCGGGAGACAGCATGCAGCCTTGGTGGAACCCAGTCACTCCAGATGGAACCAGAACATCCTAAACTCACTGCTTATTGCTCACCCGAACCAACCAGACCCCCGCCCGACCCATCCTGGCACCCTCCACACTGTTAAGATTCTGTATCAGGGTTGTGTGTGTATTAGGTTGCGATTATGAGGATTCTTCTTTAGTTGCATATCGAGGCAGAAGATACATTGTAACACTGGAGGGTGGTTGGCCGCAGACAAAATCGGCCAAGCAGTCAGTTAACTGACTGACCCGTGGTTTTTGTTGTCTTTTTAACTCAGAACAGACACACAGCGACAACAAGGAGGGAGATGTCGATGCTGGTGGGGTAGGAGGGGGGGATGGGTGGTGTGAGAGCTGAAAACAATTAAGAGAAAAGAAAATGGGTGTGGAGGTGGTATTAAAGACTATAGAATACAAGTTGTTTGCAATAAAGCCCAGAGGAATGTGCTATGTGACGTGGCATCTCTCCCTCCCAAAGAGAAGACTTGTGAGAACATGAAAGCACTTGGTTGGCATTATAATGAAATAAATGCGTGTTTTGAGAAACTTGTCGGGTTTTCACCGTACGAGAAGCATGGATTTTTGTCTGTGTGCGAATTTGCAAATCCAATCACTTTGCTTATGTGTGTGTGTTTGTATGTATAATCATGCGCGTGTGTTCGCTGGTTAATATGTAAAAGTATGTGGCGGTGGGGTGCTCATGGCTGTTTCCTGTGGGAGAATGGCAGGTTGGGGGGGGGGGTGAGAGGTCAGTGTCTAGGGGTCACAGTGGGGCATGAAGTGAGGTCAGATCCGAGGCAACTGCTTCTCAATGAATTCCTTTACAGCTGCCATCTCCTGCAAAAGGACAGTAATGAACACATTAATTACCAGAGATGCAAAATAGGAACAATACATATACATGAAATGTACACACATGCACACGCCCTGAGATGCTGAAAGCGTCGGATACTGGAGGTATTTACCCGTTGTTACCCGTGCTGTTACTACTGGCCATGTGCTTTGTACTTTTGGGGGATGTTCAGCCATGAAAATGAAATGCATTCTATTTTATGCATGCATATGATTGCTAATGACAGTATAAGTATGCTGATAAGTATCAGTCATTTGTACCTACTGTTTTTGAATTTGTATACAATACTAGTAAGACACCTAGTAAGACGCCCATCTGGCCAGTGATGTATATCGGACCAGTTACCCATATATGGAGACCCCTGGTACCCATATATGGAGATCCATGTCTGAACCAGACACACAGATATGGGCTGTCTTCCTCCATATATGAAGTCCTGTTAGATATGAGCTTAATATTGATGACATCAGGGATCTCCATATATGGGCATAAAAGGGATTCTGTTAAGTGTGGTTCCCATGAAATCACAACATACAATCCCTTTTATGCCCATACATGGAGATCCCTATCTGAACCAGCCACACAGATAGCCTTTGTGCTTTCTTGTGGTTTAGATCCTATTTTTTGTAGACCTTGAACTGAACTGTACTGTCCTGTAATTTTAGAACTTCTAATAAAGTATTAAATCAATCAATCAATAATAAGTATAAAGAAAATATCATTTTATATACATTGTGGATTAATAATAATTAATATTTAATTGATTTATCCCAAACAGGCAGACTTGTGTAAGTGACACTCACACTTGCAGTGAGTCAGGGCCTCTTACACACACATTACCTGAGGACAGGAACTGTGAACGAGGCTTGGATAGGTTTTGAAGGTGATCTTCTGAGGGTTGACTATGGTCTTGAGCTTGTCTGCTGTCATGGCCCCAAAGTGCACAGGGATCATGGGGTCCATCTCCCCGTGACACTGCAGGATGGGCATGTCCTTGTTAGCACTGGCGCTTGCCGCCTGGAAGAGAGAGGATGACATGTGAATTTGTGCCATAGCATTACACACACACACACACACACACACACACACACACACACACACACACACACACACACACACACACACACACACACACACACACACACACACACACACACACACACACACACACACACACACACACACACACACACACGTTTATTACCAATTTCAACCTCTGCATCCCAAACAGATGTCATTTTTATAATAACTATTTATCTTAATTAGTTTTAGGTGAAGCCAAGTTTGGCCAAGAGGTCCACACTAATATATCCAAGAATTTGATGTAATTGTTAAAATAAAGAGGTCTTGATTCAAGTGCTAGTATCAAGTAAGGAGAAACCAGAAAATATTGTAACACTGCTTCCCACACAGAAAATAAAGAAATCTTCACACTGCTGTAATGACTTTGCAATGTGTAATTTGTTGATGCAAAACTTAATCACCTCAGTTTGACCACTTGAAACCCCTACAACAGTATATACTTTGTTGTACATCAAATAGTGAAAATAGCTGATAAATAGTTTGTCTTATACGACATGTGCAGAACAGGGACACTAGGATACAGTGGTTAAGATTCACACAGCACTGCTTCCACAGTTGACATAAATGTGTTAACAGATGGAAGACAGCACATGCACAACACAGTGTACCAGAGGATAATTCCTTATCTTACAACGTCTTGACAGCCCTAGTATGTGCTATTTATGAGTCTCTAGTATTGTTAGAACCATGATATGGCTGCCATGAACTGTACCTGAGGGAAGCTCTTGTGAAGTGGTAACCAGCAACTGAGAGCCACAACACCAGCCAACTGCTGCTGGCAAGTCAGTGCAGTATACAAGGACAAAGCGCCACCCTGAGGAGGAACAGTGACATGAGGAAGGACGTAAGAAAGGAATGTTAACAACATTTAACTGTGTTGCAGAAGTTATTCCAATGGAATACTGAAGACAAAGGCAGCATAGCTCCTCACCTGAGAGAAGCCTCCAAGCAGGATACGGTTAGGAGGGATACCATTCTTGGCCTCGTGGTCAATTATGGCCTTAACTAGAGAACAGAAATGACATGAACATTTTACAAAATACTGGCAACCACTGGGTGGCATCCAAGAGAAGAATTGCAAATCAGAATTTCAAACAAACACAAGAGGCACAGATTCTCATCAAGGACATTTGCAAACGTATAAATAGTAATAAATCCTCTTGATTCCTGTGGAGCTCTGTGCGCAGATTGTGGCTCTCTTTGGCTCAGGGCTTTTAGAGCCTAATTTATTTCGGTTCGGCTCTGTCTAAACTATGATATGGCGTCAATCAGAGACAAATTAATGACGTTACCCGCCCCCCCAATCCTCTGAATGACACCATATCATAGATTAGACAGAGCCAAACCGAAATAAATTAGGCTGTAAAAGTGGAGTATTAATCGACCCTTACCCTGACAATTTCTCTTATGCAGCATAAATTATCGCCAGAGGGAGTGAGTTATCTCAGATGTACGGCTGGGAATTTGTGGGAAATATGACTTCAAATCAATATCACTATTTTTTTATTTTTTTTTCAATATCACATAACCTTTACGATTAATGGACAATTATCTGTTTTTTTGCACTGCCTTCATAGTGATCTGACAAGGTCTGTTACTCTATATTGTACATTTTACGGGCTATGTATTTTTTCATAATACAGGGTTTAAGTGGTTCATCTACTGAAAAGAGAGATTTCAGTGCTCATTACGTTTCCAACACACATTCATCTAATGAACTGTAAAAGTAGGATTAAGCTTTGTATACAAACAGTAGCTAAAGTGTGACCACTTAGCCTGACAGCTGCTATTAGTTTCCCCCCGCACACTTTTACTAAAAATGTTATCATTATGCCAATTCTTCATTTCCCCCACTTGCGTGAGTAGTCCCTGTCACTGCTGGGTCATGTGGGTGGCTACTGTAGATGAAAACATGTTCTCCAAGACACTTAAAAGTTGCCAGCTGCATCTTTTCACCCGACAGCAGGAAGTTTAACTAGGCGGGCGTAACATGGAGTTCTTCTCCCTGCTGAACAGGCAGGTACAAACCTGTAGGTGTCGCTAGTGCAGTGACAAGATTGCCCGCCACGCCTGGCTTTAAAGCCCTTGAGTCTAGGGGTTTGAGTCTCCTGACTGAATCCGCTGCAGACGCATTGCGCACTGATGGGCAACAGGGCGAGAACAGGCCCTTGGTACCATGTAAACTTTAAAAATGTCAGCACATGGTTCTTTTCCCTCATCATTCTCTCTCCATTTCCAGAGTTTGACACACACACACAGCATCATGTGTTTAATTCACTCGATAAAGAATGTTCCACCACAGGTATATATGTGTGGACGATATAGGGCATTTCAGAAAGTTAGTGTCATTTTCTTTCTAACATATATATTCAGACAATACGGATTTGAAATAAATTGTTTTGTTTTAAATCAATGCATGTATTAGCCACAAATCACCACACAATGTAGTTCTGTCTCTGTATGATGCATTCAATTAGCCCACCAGAGGACTTCCAGGAACTGAATCATGTCTACATGAGCGCCATGACAATCAAGTATTTGGGATTTTGGTTGTCACTAATCTCTTTACACCAGGGCTACCCGAAACTTGTATGCCCCAAGGACTCCTTCCAATATTTTCAACAAACCATGATGTACAGTATATACAATTGTATAGTCTTTAAACTTGAATAATAAAGTGGAAGTAACTGATTAGTGATTACTAGCACAATGTGCATATACTGTATATTTTAGTCTATACTTGCATAATGGGGATATTGTTGTCCTGATCGTTTGTTTTCTTTAGGCTACATGTGACTGAAAGAAGTGAATAATTATTATGTTTATCATGCACACACACACATTTTCGGCAGCTTTCTAAATCTGCACATTCGGTTTTATAATCAGCATGACTATAACACGCACGCACACACACACACACACACACACGCACACGTGCGCCACACGTGGAAATGATTATCTCACTTTGACATTCAGCTCATGGCAGTGCTTTTTTTTAAAGAATAACCAACAGACAACTTGAGACAAGGCACTAAATGAAACACTTTCCATTCCAACCATATGATAATAGCCATCTTTTTGTATGCTAAACCTTAACATCAGACAGTGGCCTGCATGTTAATACTTAGGTAGAGGTGTCGGGCCCAATGAGTTGTTAACACCTATTTTGTTTTGTGAGAGACCTAGCAGCATGAGATTGGGCTGAAGGCGGTTCATCTACAGATAAACAATGGTAGTGGATATTATAATATCAAATAAAAAAGGTAATTTTCGTGAGCCATGGCTTTGCAGACCAACCAACAACTATTTAGGGCAGGGTCCCCCATCCTGTGGACAGCAGACCCCCCCCTGGTTGCCCTAAATGGTCTCACCATGGGGCTCTCAAAGTGTAAATGTAAAGAAAATGTAGAAGAATGACTATTCAGATCATAAGTTTCACTCTCTCCACTGTTATATCCCCACCTACAGTATAGACTCTATAGAGTTGCAGAATTCTGTACTAAATCTAATCCAACAATAAAAGTGTAAGTGTTTGGCATTATTATTTTTTTATTTTATTTTTGTTTTTTCTCCAAAGGGAACTCACTGTTCTCTGCTGCCCTCTTGATACCAGCTTCATCCTCTGGGGAGTCAGGGCTTAGACCCATCAGGTCAAACCTGCACACACACGCACACGCACACACACACACACACACACACACACACACACACACACACACACACACACACACACACAGACACCATTTCAGTAAGCAAATACATAAATTGGTATTATTGTCAATGATTATGCGTGTCTATTATCTATTATGGTTTCCAGACAACCAACAGAGTGCAGTGTTTAGCTGCAACGTTGTCTTTTTTCTATGACGCCAACTTACCACGAAGGCATTGCCATCTTCATATTGAGAGTGACAGGGATTCGGGGCCTGAGGATACATAACATAGTATGAGCACAAAAGGTTGGAGGATAAAAAATGGAGTAAGAGGGCAAAAGAGAGGAAGGCTAATGGTTTAGTTGTACGCTATGTCGCTCATCGATTATAGCAGATCTACAACCTCATAACATATAAGCATGAATGTATTGTGTCAATCCGTTATTTTGAGTGTGTATAAATCCCCCATAACCTTTAAAAATGTCAAGAGCACAGACAGAGGAGGAGAGGGTGTGTTAAGTTAACATGCTAACACTGCAGCTGGGTTAGTTTACTGTCAGTTCCACGTTTCCAATGTCTGAGTTAAATTAACACTGTGGACCAGCAAGCCACTATAGCGACATCACCGATTCATAGGGCTGGTGCAGAATTCAATCTGACTGGGTAGCAGAGTGTTCCACAAGCCCCTCTGGTTCAAGAAGTTCAAGAAGTTGGAATCCCCGGTGACCAGTGACTGGCCCAGGGCCGGCCATGGAAACAGATGGACAACTCATAAAATGCAGGCAGACGGACACAGATCAGAGACAGACTTACGCATGGGGGCAGATGTACTTGACATGTGGCAGCCGGATCGCCGTCATGGCGTCTGCCCACCCGTGCCTGTTGGGGAGGGGGAAAAAAAGAGTGATTTTGTTCTCTTCTAGTTCGTCCACATAAGCTACAATATAATGCATTGTACAAGGCAATATATTGGCTGTGAATGTAGAAGCAGACAAAAAATGTACAAGTGGGAGGCTACTTTGAATGAAGCTATCCACTAAATAGCATGCGACAAACGGGTTGTTCATTATCAGTAGATTTATATTAAAAAACTGATAGTCAGAAAACATGCCTCAGGGTGTTCACAGGAGGCTTAGGGCCGATGCATACTCCACTTTTAGAGCCAAATTTATTTCGGTTCGGTTCGGGGAGTCACAAAAACTCAGCAGCACCAAACACTGCAAACAGTCAAATTAATGACAGTACCCGCCCAATCAAACCTCTGAATGAGGTCATATTGTAGTTTAGACAGAGAGGAACCGAAATAAATTGGGCGGCATAGCTCAGCCAGGGGTAGAGAAACCGTTATTAGAGCATGAAGGGTTCCCAGTTAGAATCCGGGCTCCCCCTGAGTTAATGTTGAGGCAAGACTCTGAACCCCTAATTGTTCCCGGTGAGGTTGGTGCCTTGCATGGTTTCCTCCGCCACCGATGTATGAATGTGTGTGCGAATGGGTGAATGTAATGCACAATCTATGTAAAGCGCCTTGGATAAAAGCGCTATATAAATGCACCATTTACCATTTAAATTCGTCTCAAAAGTGGAGTATGCATCGGCCCTCAATGTACAGGAATTGTAGTAGTAGTAACTGGATGTAAAAAATAAATATGAGCTCACCCTGAGTCTCCCAACCCATGAAGGAAGATTACCTGACAAGAGAAGCAAATGGGAACATTTTTACAAATAATTTCAGAGCACATCAGTCATCCTATGCACCTTTATTCACATATTGGGTGGGTTGCTCACATCCAGTCGTTGGTGCTGGACACAGTGACAGTTCAAAAGAATAAAAGTCAACACTACAGCACACCCCCCGACCCCCAAAAAAACATCTCCAATAAACACCTTCTTCAACCGCCTGTGTAAACAGGAAAACATGTCTACCGTCCTTATGAGAAGGCGGTGGAAATGGATTGGACATGTAATTCGTAGAGAGCAGGACAACATGATCTAAACTGCACTTCACTGGACACCAGGCGGTAAGCCAAAAAGAGGCCAACCCAAGAACACCTGGCGTAGGACAGTGGAGGGAGAGCTGAAGACCCTGCATCACACCTGGGGTTCTATAAAGACGCTAGCCCAGAGCAGACAGGAGTGGAGATCTGTTGTGCTGCTCTAAATAAATGCCAAAGGACAGTAAAACAACAGCATTAGGGCTGTCACGATATGATATTTTACATGACGATTAATTGTCACTCAAATAATTGGCGATTTAATTGTGTTTTTGTCGTTGATAATTACATTTCTGTTTGGCTTTTAGGCTTTGAAGTTGTATATGGCAGATATGACACATAACCTAAACACACAAATAAATTACTGACATATTTGACAACTTACTACTTAAAAAATAACATTGATAGTGGAAATAGCCGATCTACAAGCTCACAACGCGTCGCATTGCGACGCGTTGTGAGCTTGTAGATCTGCTATTTCCACTATTTTTGACATTTTTCAACATTCACGATTATGACGATTATATAAATCGACTAAATAATTGCGATAATGTCAAATAATCACGATTAGACGATTATGTAATAATTGTGACAGCCCTAAACAGCATTGGTCTTAAGTGTTTACTTTAACCCATTTTGGGCGGGAACCCCTTTTGGTGTTTTTAACCTTCAAGACAGGAACCGTTTTGGTTTTTCAGAAAATTTAGGTCATGATTTAGATGCCGTTTTTAGAATCTGCTTCAGTCCTAATTGGGTTAAAACAGAAAATATGACATGGCCTACGTAATTTCTTCACATAACCTCAAAGAGACACACACATCATGGTGCAGTGGCTGTTCACTGTCAGTTTAGCAGTGATATCGATTCCGCAAACTTAACTTGCACATCTGTCGATACAGAGTACTGATCCGAAACCAGTGTGTAATTAAAACAGATCAAGGACAGAAAAAGTCCAGGGTCCATCTGGGTTCCTTGATAGGGTTTCAAATGGACCCTTACAAGTCTGTAATTCTCAGATTTTTGGGGATCCTTGAAATAAAAAATATATAAGGTTCCACGGATCTAGGAATAAAAATGCCATTATAATTATTTAAGTGCAGCGACAAGTTAGTACATTTATAATGTAAATAAGTAAATAAGAGTATAACACAGTCATTCAACATCAACTGAAGCATTCAGAATTTGACTGTAAATTAAATATCATCATATCAGAATGGCATAGACTGGCATACTTGTGATACCAAAGTGAATGTGGTTTAATGAAGACCTTTAGGAATGCAATCATGAACAAAATATTCATGCACAAAAAGCAATGGGGAGGAGAGGCAGTGGGCAGCAGGGGAAAAACCTGGAAATAAGAGAATTTATAACCCACAATTGTGTGCCATTAGTGTAGTGTTACAGTACATCATGTACTGGACCTAATAAGCCTGGCTGGCAGCGGCTGCCTGCTTGTGCCAAATCAGAAGGAAAAGAATGTCAATCTATTGTTGCCAAGAAAAGCTCGCCATTTTCCTAAACACGCAGAAACATCAACAAAGAGAATAATAATTCATGCGTTCTGAGTTACTAAAACAAGGGCACAATTCAAAGTTCAACCGAAGAGTAGTATGCTTCAGTTTTGATGTATGACTGATAAAAGCAGACAGAACTTTCCCATTGAACACCAGTACACCAAAGGGGCACGTTTGTTATCCATAGCTCTTTAGCTGCACCTGGATTTTCCATAGTAGGCAGTAGTTCTATTAGTAAGATTAACCAAAGCTGAAGTTGAGTGATTATTGAAGGTAGAGAATTTTGTGCACAGTCTCCATGTAATGTCAAGGTGTATAGTGATCATGAGCTCCTCTAGTCTCCCATAAATGAAACCTTTTTCAAATATATTATATGAAAGTTGTCCGATCATTCTTCAATTGTAATGGAAGGTGGCCTTAAAACAAGTGGGTTAATGGATATTGTATTCAGGTTCATTTATAAAGTGCTTGACACATGCATGACACAGAGCAAAGGGTTACTTTTAGTTTACTAACAGCTTAAGTACCATGCATAGTAGTACATAAGGACCGCAAGAATACACCAGAAACGGAGGGGAGAGTGATTTAATCCGGTTCCTCCGGCCGTCCGGACGTAATTGATTGTCTCCGTAACCTTACGGACAACACTCAACCCGACGGATAAAAACCGCTAAAAACGTACGTACACATGAACTACCCGTGGCGAACTTTTGTCAACCGTGGGGGCAGTAGTGAGGGAGAAATGTTTCGTCTTTTTCTGGTCTCCATTTCGTATGTGGAAGTGACCTCATGCATTACCGTGGGCATAAAAAAAAAGAAAGAAATCAGTAGTGACCAACAACACGCTGAACAGTAGTGAACAGGCCAGGACACAGACCCGTTGCCAGCCTAATCAGCGCTCTCTGCCAGCTCTCTCGAATGTGTCTCTCTCCACTCCCGCGCACGCGACTTTTGCTTGTCCATTCTCCAGTCCTTTTTGAGCGGTGGTCACAACGCTCCTATACGTGGCCGTGTGTGTGGGTATGTCTGTCTCCGTGTCTGTCTGTCTGTCTGTCTGTCTGTCTGTCTGTCTGTCTGTAGCCTGCAGTAACCTTTTCTGACCACACATGTTAAGGGAGGGGCGCTGTTGTTCAGGCCAGGCCAGACCAGGCACACACACACACACGCACACACACACACACACACACACACACACAGGGGGGAAGGGGGGGGGGGGGGGAACCACCGCTCAGTTCACACGGGTGTGATTTTTATATTATATCCAGATAGCATAGCACAGTGTCTAGCGCCGATGGGAGAGTGTTTTCTGCAGGTCGTTCAATCCGAGTGTATCTGTCAACAATGAATGTAGGCGCTAGGCTAGCCTATGTAGCATTTGCTCATTGGGAAGATGCATTTGGGTGCCATCTAGTGGATACAGTATGTACATAGGATTTATTGAACCTAATCTTAACACAGAGACCGTACTGTACTATGCGTGTCGACGCAATTACCGTACGTACTGTCTGACCCCCAAACGTACACAAAATCAACCATACGTAACTATAAATGGCCCTTTAGATGGCAGTTACTAAGGGGACAATGGGGGGGGGGGGGGGGGGGACATGTAATTATTCAAAATGTCTGTAGTGTGGTTGGCGTGATTTAAATACAGTCACACTCTAGAGGTGGAGTAGCCAACGTATGCTGAGGTGTCAGACGTGTCAACTACCATTGTTTTCTTACAGATTGTGGGCTTTTTTGGTGTGTAGCTTGTTTGACGTAGGTTACGGTCACACATACAGGTTACAGTCACACATACATGCTGGAGAGGGAGTAGCCAAAATATACCACGGTGGCAAGAGTCAAGACGCGTAAACTACCCCTTGTCGTCTTGCGGATTGTGGGCTGGTTTTCTGGTGTGAAGTTCGTTTTACTTAATGTTGGAATGGTTGTCTCGCCGAAATAAAATTACGAGCAAAATGCAAAAAAAAAGCAAAAGTGGGAACAACACACTTATTTCTTATTGGTTAACGCCTGGTCAAAATTCACTAATGTTGAAATCAATGCTTCAGACACGTTGAAAATGGCACTCATCAAAGTGAATCTCCACTTTGTGGCTCCAATAGAACGGAAGTGAACGGAAGCATTGGGCACACATGTGCATCAGATGCACAAGCTTCTGCCCAGAGAAAAAGGGTATTGACGGTGCTGAAGTGTGTGAAGTCCCAGGCGTGTGAAGAGTCGGGTTCAACATTGCTGAACCTGGACTGGGCACCAACCAATCAGAAACGTCTTGCGTTGACCCCACTTTTGGCAGCCATTTTGCTTGTAGTTTTCTTTCAGACAGCCAACACTCCAATGTAATTCAAACAAACCACACACAGGATAACCGGCATTCCTGCCAGTACGGTTTGATGATTTGGCATGCATTGCAGATGTGTTGGCTGAAGCGCCATGTGTGACTGTATGCTGACAGTCTCTGGGCTGGGTGTGTGAGTTAATCAATGCACAATGGATAAGTCACTAAAGTCAGCCATCCCCACACATGCTAATTTTAATGTACTTCTGCTCTTCTCTGAGTGTGTGGGCATGGCTGAAGCCAGAAGCCAGATTAATAGCAACATAAATAGAATTAAAGTAGTCGAGTCACAGGGATATTAATATTGCATCAATAACATTTACTACGGATCTCATGTGTTTGTCCAGTTTTCGTCAGTGTATGGGTGTAGAGAAGGATTTTCTGTGTTGATTGCGCATGGCACTACATGGCTAAAGAAAAAACACGATACAACAAACCAGGTGTCTACACAACAACCAAAAGTTGCATCAACAACTAATGTATTAAGTCACAGTTTCCTTGAGCAGTAGCACAATCACAGAATCACACCCATGTCTCTCCTCATGGTGTCCGAGAGGCTCTTAGCTTTCTAAGCTACCATAATCAAATAAAAAAAGAAAAGTGAATGTGTGTTGTGTTAAGAAACGGCGTTAACTCACTGCAGCGGTCTCCTTCTCCGTCCCAGACACCGTCACAGCCTCGGCGAGCAGCGGCACAGACATGTTGTTGCCACACATACACTGTAAGGGGGGCTGGAGGACAACAACACAGCAAAGAGTCAAGTTCATTGATTATTTAATGAGACATAATGAGAAAGCACAATGCCAATATTTTAATCAGTCTATATCATCAGTCCCATACCTTTTAGCTCGAGACCCAAAAGAGAGATTAGACGTTTGCCTGGGAGGCAAATCTATTTTCTTTTTTTTTTACTATAATTTTTATCCCACAATTTTGTAACCTATTTTTTCACCCAGTGCCAATTGCCTAAGCTGTAGTCCTGGTTTCTACTCTCCCTCTGCCACGCCTGGGGAGCCCCGGCTGGCCAGGGGTAGGCGGTATAGAAACCAGGACTACTGCATATTTTTGTGAGGGTATCTAGCCTAGGAGACATGGGGAGAACATGGCAAACTCCACACAGAAAGGCCCTTTTGCCAACCCCACCTAGTGTGTGGGCGCTGATGACGCGGAGGAGGAAACACGCCCCCAACGCACACAGCGTCCCCCGGCGGGATATCGAACCCAGGTTTCTACTTTATGGAATTTCTTAGATGTATTTATTAATGAAATTACTTTTATTTTAATTAAATAACTTTTTTTATTTGATATTTTTAATGTTTTTAAAGCTATACTGTGTAAGTTGCTCAACTGGTGGTCTGTAGCAGTATAGCAAACCGCGGTCGCGTTTGCTTTTTTCGTCCGTTTTTCGCTCGCGGACCGGGCCGTCAGACCACCGCGTCCGCCTCGCCTCGCCGAGACGCTTTCAATGAGGTCTCCCGTGTCCTTCTACGAGCAGCGGTTGGGGAGTTACATGCTAGACTCCTCCAGTGTAAACACTGCAGTGTACTTCCTGAAGGCGTGTTTCCTAAACCCACCAGAGAGCCCGGCAGTGTATGTTCTGCGCTGTGATTGGCCGGCAGTGTATAACCCTCGCTGTGATTGGCCGGTAGTGTGATGACGCAATTTTTCCGCGAAAACCGGTCCCGGGCAGGGATCATAGAAAACATATAAAGAGAAGGCTTTAGAAGCTGAAAATAACGGAGTGGGGGTTCTAAAACTTTAGCGATTTAACAGCTAGGACCATTTTAAGATTTGTTTTATAAAAAAAGTTACATGGTATAACTTTAAATAATAAGAAACCAAAAATGAAGGGACCAATAAAAATCTGTCCGCGACCCACAAATGGTCCTATTGTATGGGAACCAATGGTCTATATGATATTAATAAGTTAAGTCTACACAATTTTGGCAACAGACTGGTGACACAAGTTCAGGTAAACAGGTTCTTTGGCAGCGACAGGTTTGAGTCATAAGGCTTTCTCAGCCTAAAGGCTGAAAAATGAGCTCACGACGCATTGTGAGCTTGTAAATCTGTTATTTTCAGTGAGTCAGGCAAAGCATCAGCGTCTTGAAACACAGTGATGCGACGTCGGCATTCCATCTCCAGAGCGATAGCTCTTTAAAATCTGGAACACGCATTTTGTGCATGCGTTTCTTCAACACCACAACACAACCTGAACCTACAGTTGCAGTTTAGGGCTTTTAGGCGGCCTAAATGCTTATAGACAATGGATGTCAATGCACACGTCTTTGTGACAGTCTAAACATGGGTAGCTTATCAATACGGCTATTCAGTATTCACACCCACCCCCCTGCAGCACAATGGCCCCAAACACATACCAGTACCACACTTTATGGAAGTGCTTTTGAACTAAAAGGGAGTCACGTCACGAGAGGTGGGTGCGGGGGCGGGGGTATTGCAGTCAGCAAGTCGCGGGATTCATTAACCAAATGAAACTCTACCCCAACTCTGTAACCATGCCCCATGTTATTAAATGCAAACGCCTGCAGATTGCCCGTTTAGCTAGTATTGCTACTATTGTGAGTCAGACTCAGACACTCGGCTGATAACAGCTTATGATCATGATTGTTAAACAGGCCCTTGCCTGTTTATTATCTATATACCGTTTCGTTTTCACTGATGATTTGATGGTGCAAGGGAGTGGTAGGGCTCTAAAGTGTATTGCTGTCTGGGGAGACAGGGAAAAGATTCAAACAAAAAGGGACAAGGACAGGTTAATGTGTAAACACCAGACATGATTATAATTAAGGTTGCGATTTTAACCCAAAGCCACAAGCCTAATGATCAAAAGATGTGTTTGTCTAGCACAGTGGTTCTCAAAGTGGATTCCAGGGACTCTGTGGGGTCTAAATTGACCCATACAGGTCTGTAACTCTGACAGGGTACAAATGGAACCAAATGAATCATTATGTTCCATTTGTACACTGTCAGAGTTAAGGGGAGACCTTGAAATTTGAAAGTTTGAGAAACACTGGTCCAGCAGCCTGGGAACCCTTACCCAGCATAATTTGGCATATATATGGCTAAATAGCAAGGAAGCCAGGTCTATTTTGGGACACTGTGACCAGAGATAATACAGTTATTATTACCCTATGTGAATGAAAAAGATGTAGATCTGCAATTTACAGCGCACAACACCTTTGTACCACAAAGTATGAATTTGAGTATGAGTCTAAAAAGTCTGAGTATCTGAAAGTAATAGCAGTTGGTACCACAGTAATAATTACTTCTGAGCCATCAAAAAATAAAAATCGAACAGAAGGAAACCTTATGTTTTTGTCTAGTTTCTTTATTGACTTTATCATTGGCCACCATCTGTTTGGGAATGTAAAAATAGCAACGGGATGCTTGCACTCTCATAATGAAAAGAGCCTTTCTTCAAAAAAGAGAAATACCTTAAGTTACAACACGTACCTGACTTATTTAATAAGAATTAGTTCGAATCATTAACTAAAAATCTGTCTCACATTTAAGATCATGAATGGCAAGATTATAATAAGATAAAGTAAAGACACAGAGGTGGGGAAGATGAGAAAGAAAGAAAATAAGAAAAACGAATGGGGGTGATAACGAACATGAACTGGCACAGTACCTAGATGTTCCGACTATCTGGCCAATGATAACAAGTAACCTTGGCTGGCTCTCATTCCTATTTTTTAGATTAAGGGTACCATAACATGTGTTGTGTACATTAGTAAAATGTTGGTGATTAGCTCTTCTATAGCTATCTCCCTTACATAGTTCCTAACTATAAGGCCCAACAGGCCTGGGTAACAGCATAAAGCTCTCTAGTCTATGTGATTACTGAGCCATGTTCTTGGAAACAATGAGTCTCTATCCCACTGCTTAGAAAGATCTAATAGTTCAACAGAGGGCCTGTTCAGAAGTGGCATGAGTGCATATCCGCGTGCCTAGTCTAAAAAGAGCGTGTCTTAAAAAAAATACTAAGAAAGGTTTGTTTGTAACTCAATCTCTGACTTTATGCCCTCTCTTAAAAGCATAGCCTACTCTAATTCCATTAAGCCAGCTATCTTATGTTGCTACTGCCTTGTTTAACCTGCTGCAATATGACACACACACACACACACACACACACACACACACACACACACACACTTCTTATACCTGCCCAGTTATACTTCGAAGTCGTGCCAGCAATAGCAAATAGTGGAAATGTACCTATGATGACTACAAAAGTGTACCTCGCGGAATGCCATCAAACATTTACGTATGACCAAAAAAACGTCGAGGTATTTGAAGGACCAAGGCCTTTAGAGAGAACATCACGAGTCAACATGTATGTAGGCAGCTGACTTGAATTTTATTCAACACCAAAATGGTAAAGATGTGCGGCCCGTTTGACGTCAAACGATTGAATTTGCAGTTCTGATTCAAAGCACACACACACACACACACACACACACACACACACACACACACACACACACACACAGAGAGAGAGAGAGAGCACAGGCCATTGTGTTTTAGCGTTATTGATGACCTGCTGGTGTCTTGACAATGATACCGCTTCAGCGCTATTGATATTGAACACAAACTACCAGCTAACCGACCGGTGCTATAGTGGATTGTCACAACAAACTACCAGCTATAACCCATCCGTGTGGTGGTGGATGGATGGATTGCCTCCACACTAGCATTATGACCTTTCCGAGCTACAATATCAGAATAGAGGAAGGAGGCTGGGGGATGAAGAGAGACAATGGGGGTGAGGAGGAGGGAAGCAGCTTAGCTCGCTGGTGGTTCACATTATGCGACACCATCGACACTGATGGAATTCAGCAGGAAAGGGGGGAAAGGATCAGTGCAAAGCCTCCAGTACCCATTGAGCTGGATAGAGTAACATCATACTACAGGCCGGCTTAATCCCGTTTACATCTACACAATGAACCGTGCTAGTGGTGCTAGCTAACACACACAATTTGTATTGTCTTTTCCTCCCCGCTCCCAGTCTGCCTGCCCATTTCAGTCTGCTTTCACATAGCCTACGTTGCGAATCAGAGGCTGAATTTTGGAACATTCTTTGCCCAAATGGAACCCATTCGGACCATCTAGAATCGAAGGTCCAGATTGCTTCGGTTCGACCAGGGTAAAGTGGTAAAAATTAAACCGCGGCCCGCTTAGATAAATTCATACACTCACCGCTTGCTGTCCCAGTTTACAACGGAACTTCCGCTCATGGCGCACAGGGGCGGGGCTTCCCTTTAGTGACGTCACTATGTAGAGCCATGCCTTTTCTCGCTCTCAGCCTCATGTCATTATTTTACACACGGACACCTCTACACATCTATTGCCATTTATGAAAATAGCTGCTCTATGTACGATTAATGCACTGTTATATTTTGTTGTTGGTGCTGTTTTGCAAATTGTAAATGATGTATTTACCAGAAAACGTGCCACACAGACAGAGAAAAATACTAGTTGACTAGATTCCATTTTCTGAAGCAGATAATCTGAAGCAGATGAAATTTAAGATTAATGAGAGAAAAACTATATAATAATATCAACTGAACTAACAGGCCTACTCTAAATGAAATCGTAAGTGGAAATCAAAATAATGTTACATTTCTCTTTATTCCAGAAATAAACCTGTAGCATTTTAGAATGAGCTTCCATAAGGGTCTTTTAACAAATTCCCAACCACCACAACAACATATTGCTGATATATAAACTTACACATCCTGGAAAATTCACAGACAAGCCGCAGCAGACCGCATTGAGCCACTCTTCATTAATAATGCAATGAAATCATGAATCAAATAACCCTTAGTAAAAGGAGAAAGGCACAAAGGTGGAGAGAAGCAGTGATGCTTTTTCGCTTGGTCAAGGCCAGGAACCATAGTTAACCAGTTCTTCCAATGGTGGCATTATGCAACTCTGAAATCTTGCTTTAAAATATTAACATAGAAGAAGTCTACTCATGCTTACTCTGCATGAAAGGGAGAGTGAATGGACTACAGTTCTGCTGCAGCGAACCTTGGATCAGTTCCAAGAACAGGGGTCTCAATAGTTGACACAAATGCCTCCTTTTCTTTTCTCTGCTCGATTATTATCAGTCAATTGGATTTCCCGGTCCACATCAGAAGAATGTTTGTAAAACAGGATATTATTTTAGTTTATCTAGTTATACAGGATAAAAGGGAAAGCCAAGAGTACATTGACCATGGCTTATTATGCAAGGTTTTGACTGAGTGCTTACAAAGCCACACCAAGAACCACTAGGTGGAGCAATACATCCATTTAGAGTCCATATGTATGGTGGGGAGGTTGAGATCTCTCACTCATAGCCATTGACAGAATACAGGTGTAAGAACTGTGTACTGGTCGTTACATTGTGTCTTTCTCCAGTATCCTCTCTTACTGTCTCACTCCCATATTCAACCCAATAAACTTTGCTGTACGTCAAATTGACAATCTACAAGCTTACAAAGTATCACAAGGCTATACATTGAGAGCTTGTAGATCAGCTGTTTTCACTGCACGCTAACATATTCTTGGCAAACGACATGCCCAGAATAGGGCCCAGACTAAGGTCCATGTGGTTAAAACATGATAATAATAGACTTAACCATATTAACATTTTCATGCATTTATTTACTGAAGGCTTGACCCACAACATTGAAGCCTTCACTTTTTATTCCCATACTGAGCAACAACTCCAGGCAAGCCTGAACCCTTCCAGTGTTCAATGACCAGGGCTAAATGCAAGTTAAACCTTAGCCCACCACTGAAAAAGAGTCCATTCAATCTGCTACTGCTAATATGCAGCAACACCCACGTTTCCGACTTCATGGCCTGTGTCATTCAATATCGACACCAGCAGTCAGCAGAAGCCATCACACATCTTCTTCACATCCTCTGGCCCATCTTTCAGGAGATAAAATTAGTTTGCGGGATGATGCTCTCCACTTTGTGATCAGCAGGGTTAGCAGAGAGCTCGTAATTACAGATGGTAACTTCATGTCTGTGAGCCTGGGTGGAACAAGAAAAGACAAAGGAAATACTTAACTGAAGCTTTTGTGTAAAAGTAAAACGTGTTACGGTAAATTAGCAGATAAATGCAGGAGTCATTCAGAACTCCTGCATAGTCCTCCAAAACTATGCCACAAACAACACACACTGTGTCATAAACCATAATCACACAACAGCACTTACATCAGACTCAGTGTATGGAAACTCCACCTGAGTCTCATGTAAGAGTAAAATGGCTGCCATATGGTAATTTGATAGCTAAATGCAAGGTGAAATCAAATTGGATTAGTCAACGGCAGAAAAAACGCTTCTCAGCTTCTAATAAAGTGAACAGATAGAGTGAAGTGAACGTTAATATCAACATGAAATCTGATTCACAAGGGTACAAGGGTGGTCAACACAATTATATTTATAAATAGAAAAGTTTGTAACTTGAGGAATTACAACAGATATACTAAATGGACTATACGAAATGCAGGGTTATTCGGACACTACCCAGATTTGAAGTGTGGAAAATGTTTGTCTACAAGTACATGGACAAACACACTTGAAGTAAGAGATTCTAACATGGTTGTTTTATTGTAGATGGGACTCACCTCTGTGTACTCTCCCCTGAGTCCAATGTAGTAGACCCGAGTGGTCTCATCACCAAAGTTCTTTGAGATATGGATGGACAGGTGTTCTACATTGGAGAAGCGGGCAATCCTGGAAATAAATATAAAATGGAAAACTGATTTAATGGTTACTCAATTACAATATGTTGTAATTTACAAGGTACTTTAGAAACATTTTTACTTGGTTGGGTACTCCAGCTCAGCTAGTGGATCTCTGTTGAGACGAAATGCTTGCTCAGGTTCTCTCCCTGTGTCATCAAAAGACATGTGGGGGATGTTCTTGTACCTAGATTACAATGACAACTTAATGTATTAATGGAACCATTAACTAGACAGGGTGTTTTTCTCTTTATCTAAATACAAATAGTTACTGTTATGAAAGTAAAATGTGCACATAAAACTTTAGAAGTAATAAATAACACAATCTTCATTCTAACACTGTTTACCTAGAAGATGCAATTTTACATTTGGCTGGTGTGCTAAAATTTTACTTTCGGCTCTGCTTGTGACATATTTTATACAATAATGTATTTATGTGATGCATGTGTTCTTGTTGTTTATTATGACCAAGCTGCACAACACATTTTTCCTAGTGAGATAATAGAGACGATCCTTGAGATATGGTAGCACTGAACACAGATCAAGTGATTTTACAGCAATTCATGAAGACATTTCACTACCCATATATTGCATACATATTACTACTAGACCTCAAGAAGGAAAGGCCTTACATGCAATACAATGGGACTGTGCAAGAGGCCGAATAGTCAGTAGATTTCATGTTTTGGCTAATATCAGTATTCTTTCACAACGTGTTGTATGCCTTCATGCGTTGCACTGACGGTGTCTTTACACTAGTGGTGTAATCTGTAAGATACGTCATCATTCCTGTTGGCTGAAACCCCAATGTGCTTCCCCTTCCGCTGTCTTCCCCTCAGCTACAGTATGCTATAATCACTCTCAATAAGGCACACCTATAAAAGGGGGAGTGGACTCCAACTTTCCCTTCAGGATAAGAAAGGTTTATGGTTAAGCGATATGGTGCACCCGTTACAGATTGATGAAACATCAGTGTTTTGTTGGTTTGGGCTAGCTGTTGTATTGTATTTAAGAACCTGAGAGAAGACCAACAATCCAGAAACTTACAGTCGTACTTCGGCTGGGTGGGTATCATCATTTTCTCCAGAGATGATGATTGCTTTCAGTTTTACACTTCCTGTAAAACTGACAGACAACATTATTTCCTTTAACTAGAAAATGGCGTGTATGGATGTCAGGATTGTGGAGGCATCATGTTGAGTCTAGTAAAAAGCCAGAACAAGCTTTGGCAATCTAAACATACGTTTTCTCATGCCAATCAAGCTCCTTTGAATTGAATTTGAATTGAATGCATCCCTGATACAGTGAAGAGGTCAAGAAAGTATATAAAGTTTGATATTAGCTCTAGGACAAAGACTTTATTAGCCCTTAACCCTACATCACCGATGAGCCCTTCGGCTCACAGCTGCGGTAGCCCAGGCTGCTCAGCCTCTCATCTGTAGTAAAAAAAAAAATACACTTTCGTTACTCACCAAAACAAAGACGGTTCTAAGATTTTGAAAGCTTACTTTCCTTAGTGGGAACACTCTGAGCACTCTACCTCATGTCTAAAATACACTTTTTAGTCAGAAAATAAAATATTTCAGTTTTAGCTACTCCACGTGTAGTAGCGTGTAGCTCCATATATTCCAGTGAAATATATTATTTTCTGTCTAAAAAGTGTATTTTAGACGTGAGGTGGAGGGCTCAGAGTGTTCCCACTAAGGAAAGTAGGCTTTCAACTCCATAAAGCCATCTTTCTTTTTTATTCTTTTGTTTCAGGCGATCCAATCCAATCCAATTTATGTATATAGCACATTTTAAAAACACAGGGTTTCCAAAGTGCTGCACAATACATAAAACAATCAAGAAAAGTAATATCGGTACATAGTAAGCATTTTGATAAAATAAAGCAATAATAATAAAATTAAAATAAAACCCATAATAAAAGTAAATAAAAGCTGAGAAACAGAGAATGCACGGCCCCCACTAGTTTTCAAATTTGTCTTTGGGACAATACGTTTTTTCTGTGTTGAAGATCTTAGGAGGGATGTAAGGATGAAGTGTAAGGTTCAGAGAGGAAATGGGGTGCCAGCCCGTTCCGGGCTTTAAAAGCAAACAATAAAATCTTGAAATTAATTCTAAAACTAACAGGAAGCCAATGGAGAGTGGCCAGGACTGGAGTGACGTCGTCATACCATGCAAAGCATTATCAATTTTTACTCCTAGATTTGAGACCACGGGTACCACGTAGGATTGCAGTGGACCCAGGTCTAAGGGGGGAGCATTGGAGATGGATTGGATGTGGCACTTGGTCTTCTATTTTTCAAAGCCATTAGACATTCAAAGAGAGAGGACAGGGGGTTATTGCAGGATCTTTTGGGGGGCAAGTATATTAGGGAGTCATCCGCGTACAGCTGGTAGGAGATGCCATGTTTTTTTTTTTTTTTATGTGTCCTAGGGGGAGAAGGTATAACGAGAACAGGATGGGGCCAAGAATTGAATCTTAGGGAACTCCGAATTACAGGGGAACGGAAGATGATGTGAACTTTGTGAAGTGACCAAGTTTGACAGAAAAATATCTATTGGATAAGTATGATTTAAACCAGACAAGAGGGTGCACAGCCTTTCCTGTGGCGCAAGGGCTCATCGGTGACATAGCATTAAGGAGAACTCCTTCTAACGCTATAGCATGGTATGGACCAGAGCAGCAGAGAGCTAGTTTGATATAATGATCTTAAAACATACGGGATGTTGAACAGGAGCTCTTCGTCTGCATCACTCTCAACAAACTGCAAGAAGAGATACACAAATGTTACTTAAAAGCAGCACAACATAATAAGTAGGTCCCACAATACATAAAGTAAACCTTTGTGCATTCCACTGTAGATCATGACAGATCAGAATGTTTAACCTGTAGAGGCTACCACTCTGACTTGTTTTACCTCTGGATTCCAGCAGTGTTTTACCACTGGATTCCAGCAGTGTTTTACCTCTGGATTCCAGCAGTGGACACTACCCAAGTACCCATTATGGATACCTGTGTAAAGGTCTCTCCTGAGTCCTGGTATCCAGGACATTGTTCTGCTGACATAAACATTACTAGACGGATTTTCTGACATCCACTCATGAAACTTCCCCAATATTCCCCCAAAATAACGTTAAACACTTTATTAATTGGTAGTAGTAGGACTAGCTGTTGTAGTGGCCGGTAGTGTAGTCTGTGCCTGTACTGTACATTAACAAAAACAGCCACGAGCTTACGGAGCGAGGTAGCCTATATATAAAAAAAAACAGGTAAATACATTGTTCATCACTGCCTACCCTTTCCCGGTCTTTGCGTTGATCCCAGGGTTTGAACACTAGCTTCCCGTCCCCATCTCTACTCTCATTGAGACACTGCAGCTTCTCCACGTCTATGCGCCGATACAGTCCGTACTCCAGGCCCCTCTCTGCGGGCTCATGCTCTCCCTCACACCCGCAGCCATGGTCATGTCCTCCTCCTCCTCCACCGTGACCGTGGCCATGACCAGCCATTGTAGATGTGTACAAATGTGTTATGTTAGCGTGGACGCCTGGTTAGATTTATAAGTGCTACTGGAGAGGTTTTAAAGTGTGGTGGTCAACAAGTTTCACATTGCAGCGTGACGCTAGCCGATGCACCGCGTCAAGTTCAGCGGAGCCATGCACTGCACTGCAGACACGCTTCTGGTTTGGCATTTTCAAAATAAAAGCACTTCATCAGCAATCTTACAGCAGGCACCAAAGTCCAGAGACTTTTGCTTTAAAGGGCCAGGCGTTTGTTCTTTGTTCTCCGGAAACAAAACATCCCCCCGACATCCAATCAAAAGGCACGCAGATGAGACGCACTCTTCGATTGGTCCGCAGCCGGGGTCGCGAAATCTGCCATAATATAACATCAGGCTAGTTTCAATAATCGAAATTTGTGTAGTAATAGTAAGATTTTGCACATAATATGCAGACTGACACAAGTGTAAGGTACAGTTTAATCCACCAATATAAAAAGGACACCACAATTGTGAGGGCAAAAAGTCAGTTTTATTTTATTAAAAATGTCCATATAACATTTATTAAAATCTAATAAAATTATTCTTTTGATCCTTTTTTTCAGGCCCAAGTACTGTACTGGGGTGCCAGGTCCCAGTGTTGAAAATAAATACATCTCATTAACATTATGGAGTGAAGCTGCAAGGGTCCTATTACCTTCCATCTTTGTCCTATTCTTCCCCCTTGTCCCTTATTTGTTTCACGCAGTCAGTCACCTCATTTGTCACTTATCACAGTGAAGCAGATGAAAGTAGGGATGCACAAATTGTTCAACAATGAACACAGCAGGAAACCATGAGATGGGAGGCACAGGTAGGAGATAAAATAAGCCTATGATGCTACAGTATGCATGTATCACGTAATTGTCGTTTTAAAAATTCACAGGGATTAAAAACAGGTTGATGGGTCCAACTCAATATAGTTCTTTAAAAATGCGGAGTCACTAGCCGGCCAAGTTGACATGTCGGGTGACAAGCACTGCACAAACTATTAAGAGAGAGCTTAGAACTCTGTGCAAAGGTTATTCCTAAAGTAGTGTACAATTAGGTCACGATGGACAGTAACAAAAGACAAATCCTGGCCTTGGAAATTAAAGAATAGGTTTGTTTCACAAGTCTATTGGAGAACAAGGACTAAATAACAATGTAACCATAATTATACAGGGGTTTTCCAGAAATAGGTGCAGGGTATGTACATTTCATATCTTGCCTGCAAAAAGTTTGAAACTCAGCTCTGAACCTAAAGGGTAACATATACTTAGTTGTGCACTGTGTCACACACTGAAAATAGCAGATCTACAAGCTCAAAACACACCAGTAAGACTCCCTAATTGGGAGATAAGCGAGGCCTTGTGAGGTTGTAGATCTGCTATTTGCGGTTCGCAACACAGTGTGCAATCAGTTATATATCAGGCATAACAATCTCAGTAGACCATTTCATGATGTAACAGATCCACAAGCTTTGCATGCTGAAACCACATGCTGTAATCAGGGCAATGTTTTTTTTTCTCTCCATTCTTGAAAAGCTGATTTCTGGAGATAAAAAGGTTTCTATTTAATGAGGTTGATATGTTGAATGGGCCAGGTAAGTTGATGTTGAGTACGTATTTGAGTTTCCATGTTGTCGAGTGCTCTCCTCTTCTGCTGTACTTAAATTAAAAAACACAAAAACACATAGATGCTCCCAAGTTGAAGTTGAAATTCATAAAATACATTCAGTCTCATTTCCTCCCATTCTATCGGCGATTGAATCTGTTCTTGAAAGCTTTGATAGTTTTAGCCATCATTGGGGCAATTTCTACAAGAGAAAGAGAGAGAGAGAGACTCATGAGATGGTTAAAATGACAGACAAATTAAAAACATAATTTAGTACCATTTCTCCCTGGTTCCTTTTTCTTAATACAATGCTGCTCTAGTAAACAAGGTGATACTACCAACCCTGGTGGCTGACGTAAGCACAACATGGCCATTGTGTGTATATGGTTGATGCTGTGCCACTTACTTTTGACCTGTGGCTTGTTGTCCCGTGCTGCAGGCCCGGCAGGGCCTCCTGGTCCAGCTCCTACAGCGGGTGCCAAGGAGGAGCGGGAGGAGCTGTGAGGAGGACTGTTTTGGGAGGAAGAGGACGAGGGAGCCGGTTCACTAGGGTTAGAGCTGTACATCACAGCAGGCCTTACTCTGAAAAACAGCAATGGGGGTAGGACAGATCAGACGACAATAAATACGTAAAAACAATGAAATAACACATATCTTATTATGCATAAAGAAAATCTAAATATACAGTACTTTCGAATCGATCTTAGATTCTTAAAGTAGTCACAGATTTACGCATTCTTGGCATTTTCTTGTCCAGCTTCATGATTTAGCAAACTGGAATGCTTTTTAATAAATAGTTTTATTTTTTAAATAGAATGTCTTATATTCTTTACTACTTAAATCCTCTATACTTTGTAGAACAGACTTGAGTTGCAATGTACTCAGTGAGCTATTTTTTCAAACTACACCATATCTCTTTGCCGAAAGTAGAAAATGTATCTACAAGCTCACAACACGTTGCATTGAGATCCTGTAGATCTGCTATTTTTGACGAATGTCGCCATCCAGAATAGGGATGCTGATGCTGATGTTCAAGTGGTTAATTTATTTGAGAATCTGTTTTGAGACAGGGCAGAGTTGCTATACAGTTAACAGCCTATACATCCTCATTTGTTAAAAGACCATTAATAGAAACAATAGTCCATTATTTGAAGGTCAGTCAATTGAGAAAATGTCAAGAACGTTCTTTAAGGGAAGTTTAAAAAAGAACATCAAGCTATGAAACCACAGGAAAGAAAGACTCTGATGCAAATGATAACTTTCATGGTGATTCAGCCAAATTGAGCTAATGAGCTAAATGCGATGCAAGGGTGCGGACTAGCCGACACCAACTCAAGACCCCTGGATTGCCACTCCTTCCAAACCAGCTATAAACTAAACATGATTTAGGGATTTTTCCCAAATGGGATAAATACCACGCAAAGAAAAAAATAATGAGTCATACACTTAAACTTATCTCAATCTTTTTTATAACCAAGATATCCACAGATTTTTGTTCTTTTTCATAGACAGATTTTGCTACGTCTGCAAGCGTTACATGCATCTCTAAACTGGTAGTGCCTAGCGCTGTATGCCAATTTTACCTTCTTTGCTGAGTACCATTCAATGTGCGCACCCCTCTGGCAGGGGATCACTACTGCGCCCTACAATTTATTCTGGTATTGCTCTGTGTTCGTAAGCTTCTATACAGAGACGTCCTGTCCAGATCTGTACCTATAAATGTAGAGTATAAATGGGCATTACGGTAGCTGTGTGTGTGTGTGTGTGTGTGTGTGTGTGTGTGTGTGTACTGACTTAATAGCAGCAGCAGCAGAGCTGGCCGTGGACCCTGAAGTGGTACCAAACTTCTCCTGTCGCCGGCGGACATCGCGTGGGGGTTTAGCTACGGAGTTCACAAATGCCATCTTGACCGTTCTTCCTGTCAGGGAGAAAAATGTCTTTTAATGATATAGCAGAGGCATGGTTGAATTGCGGAAATAAGTGTATTAACTCATTCTGTGCCAGATGCCAAAATGGCTCCAAGGTAGCTGTGCCGAGATTTTGTATGTTTTTCTTTACTATGCAATGAAAAAAAAAGTTTTTTTTTTATAATTTTTTTCCCCACAGAAACAGACACAGTTGTTGTGATTCAGTGGCAAAAAGAATTTTGGCAATCGGACAAATGGTTCCAGAGATAGAGCTGTTTGAATGAAAAAAAGTGTCCATCCACTAGAATGGACACACATGAACACACATTTTCTCAATCAGCTAAACGAGGGAGCGAACACACAAACAGAGAAAAGCATCTCTCTGATCTCAGGTCATTTTGACATCTTTAGAAAAAAAAAAAAAAAATGATTAAAAAACACAAAAACCGTCATAAGCCGTCATTGGCACACAGGGCTATTGGAAAAAAAACGTCATAAGCAGTCATTGGCACAGAATGAGTTAACAATCAATCAATCAATCAAACTTTATTAAGGACACTTGATCCATAGCAACATAAAAACATAAAAATAACATACAAATACAAAAAAGGGTGGACATAGTCCACATAAAATCACACTAACACTTGTGCAAGAAATAAATACAGAGTGATTATTGTGAAATGCCTTCATTCTGAAATTGTGATTTCATGACATCCTCACATCAAACTAATTGAATCAAATGAAATTACAGGTATTACGGGATCTTTTCTTTTTTAATTTCTTTTATGATTTGTATTCAGCATAGGTAGTAGGACAGGTGTTTCTAAAAACAAAACAATGCTAATACGAAACAGTTGACAGATCTTCACACCCATAACATTTAACACCCAACATGAAAACAAGGATCTTACAATTAATTATGGGTTAACGATCTGGACTTGACATTGGTATAACAGAGTTCTTACAGCACATTCAAGGCGGTAATCTATACGTGACATTCAATTATTTTCTTTATGTTGACCATATAACCACAATTGTTTCTGTTCGATCCTCATGCCCCTTTCACAGCCCAGAAATCTGTTCCTACCTTTGGGCTTGTTGGCATGTGCAGAGCTGATGTTCTGAGTGAGCATCCGCAGGCGCTCCTCTCGCTCGTCATGCAGCCGCAGGTACAACTCACGCCACGACTCGTACTCTTGGGGCGCTGCGCGCTTAAAGTCTCGCGCACAGTGACGCCTCCACAGCTCATCTGATTCCTCTGTGAAACACTGGAAAACAAGGAAAAGGATGAGTCACCAGTGTTGGGCAATATTACTCAGGAGAGTAATGTGTTACTTATTACATAATACGCCTTAAAACAAGGAATATTATATTACGTATTACTTGGAATCAATAGTAATATAGTATATATTATATTATATAACATATTACTTTTGCCCCCCCACTAGCAAAAACAAAAAGATATGTACATGTTAAGCCAGCTCCTTTTAAAACTGAATCCAATATTTTTGAATAATAATCATAAGATTCACCAATCAGCCAAAATGGCTGTAAAATAATGCAGCAATCTCTATTGACCTTTTAAATAAAATGTTTTCAAAAGACTGTCAACAAAAAAAGTAATATGAAATATATACTATATGATATAATATACTATAATATTACTGTTTTGGCAAAGTAATCCCTTACATTACTCATGTTATTGGGTAAAGTAATATTACAGTAATATATTACTAGTTACTGCCCAAAACAGACAGGCACACACTTCTTCCCGTCAATTTCTTCTCATTACAGGTGCGGTAGCCAGGCAACAGTCTTTCTAAGAAAGTACTGTGCCTCTATATTTGGCCCCTCCAAAATCTTGCCACTTCCAATGGCTCTCAACCAAAAAGGGGAGCTCAGTGAACTTGTACTAAACAGGACATGCTACACACTATGCCATTGCTACACACTATGCCAATGCCATTACATTGTTTACAATGACCGGAAGACAGCATACATAGCATTTAACAACATATTCAAGACAACTAACAAAAATAAATCTTGTGATCAAGTATGGTCAATCAATTAATAAAACTGGAGTGAATATAGATGAGAGCTGAGAGGAACATTGCAATGAGATGCACAGCTTGCTCCATTTCTTATGGATTTCTTCTGTTTTTTAAATAAAACTGGAGTGAATATAGATGATGAGAGCTGAGAGGAACATTGCAATGAGATGCACAGCTTGCTCCATTTCTTATGGACTTCTGCTGTGTTATTTTGCTACAGTATCTAGCTTGTAACATTATATATCTAGTTTGATTATAGGCAGGCCTAAACATGTTAGAATACTTGTATCAAGACAAGTCGTGTATTGATGAATGTAGCATAGTTGGCTAATTTTACTGTCAAAATCTAGCTTGTGGCACTTTCTCCAAAGTTGTCCATCACCATTAATTAT
This sequence comes from Nannobrachium achirus, assembly GCF_963921795.1. Taxonomy (NCBI): domain Eukaryota; kingdom Metazoa; phylum Chordata; class Actinopteri; order Myctophiformes; family Myctophidae; genus Nannobrachium; species Nannobrachium achirus. Next base: position 36,095,575 of record NC_137819.1, on the reverse strand, counting down.
GCTCCGCTGTTACAACTGCCAATGGACTTAACACAGATCTTTGTGTTATGCTTTTTGCTTTGCCAATTGATTGGAGATAATGCAATCCCAAGGGGCACATGGTAGAGAAAATAAATTGCAAACTGTCTTAAGATAAGACATTAAAGACCCAGTGAAATGAAAAATATGTTTTTCACACTTTAGAGCAAATCTGTTGTCATATGGGCATACATAACACTTGATGTAAAAAATAAATAAACCATTTGTGTATTTTTACATAAAAAGTCCATAAAAAGCCAATCTTATTACTTCCTAAAACAAAAACATGCTGCGTGATGACATGGATACTTAATATGCATGCTTGATTCCACTTCCTCCAAACACAGCTGTTTTTAATTACAGAGCTACTCCATTTTACACTAAAATATGTATCTGAAAACATCATTTAGAATAATAAGCAACTTGGTAACAAACATTTTGCACAAGTGGCTGTCTCTCTGGCTGCGGCTGCAGGGCAGTGCAGGCTACAAACATAACATTAGGCACCACTTGACTCGACACCACTTGAATTACCATGCCTTAAGGGCTGTGACCTTCTGATTGGTTCAGAAACACACAGGCTTCCGTTTCAGACTGATACTTCAAAATGAAATGACTGAAAATGCCATTTCAGTAGGACTTGTGGCCATTTGACAATAATGTAGAATTTTACACAGGTTTTGTACATCTTTACCAGCAGAATATAGTTATTCATCCCAATGTCATGGCAGTACCACGTTATGAAAACAGGACAACACTTTACAGGTCATGACTTGTGCTACTGAGACACAAAGCTCCATAACCTCACTCAAGAGCATAGTTGCCATTTCAACACAATGCAAGACTCAAGCGGAATAATGACCATGTCTTGGCCTTCGAAGACCAGGAATAAAAAGTCCTAATCATGAAAATTAGACTTATATAAAGTCTCTCTCTCTCTGTGTGTGTGTGTGTGTGTGTGTGTGTGTGTGTGTGTGTGTGTGTGTGTGTGTGTGTTACCTGATTGCACTGCTCGATGCGATACAGCTGCTCTGGAGTGCACCTCTCCAAAACGGGCTCTAGGATCTCAAAGGGCACCCCGCCCACTTCATCAATAGCTGAAATTGATGAATTTATGATTTGATGAATTGATGAGTGCACCGTAAAGCTTGATAAATTACACTGTTGGTTTTGATCACATCATACACAGAAAAGAATAACATGGTTAGGCATTAATTTGCTTCCCATTCTTAAGCCTCGTAGTACAGTATACTTTGTCACATGTTACATAAATGAAAATAACTGCGTTTCAACTGAAACAAGAAATACAAGTCACTCACACCAGTTGAAAATGTATTATTTCAATGAGCGACACGTTCTTAAGTGATTTCAATTAATTCAAATACAAAATTGGGTCTATATTTGGACTTCAGCCTCATCTCCTGTGAGGAGAAAAAAAGCAGTTTAAAAAACTGTTGGGTGACACGTTTTCCTCCAATCAGGATAGAGTGGGGCCTTCCACCAATCATGGTCGAGTATGATATAGTGTTGGAACCTTGCATAACAATAATGAATTAGCGAACAAATACGAAAATCTTGTCTGAAAATATGCAGAGAATGCAAGAGAACTGATCCTTCCTAAGGTGCTAGGCCAATGTTCCATAGAGGACCTCATAGTGGATCATATTGCACATGGTACAAGGATATTAAGACAGGAATGAGAGACATGTGATAAAGAGTGAGTGTGTGTGTGTGTGTGTGTGTGTGTGTGTGTGTGTGTGTGTGTGTGTGTGTGTGTGTGTGTGTGTGTGTGTGTGTGTGTGAGAGAGAGAGAGAGAAAGAGAGGGAGGATGAGACAGACAGAGAGAAAGACTAGGAGACCAAGAGTGAAATAATGAGCAGGTGAGAGAGGGAAGAAGAGAGTGAATGAGAGAGAAACAACCAGAACTAGTCAGTGATGAGATTGGACTCACAGTCGATATTGTTCTGCAACACACGGATGCACTGCTCATACAGACTCATCATCTTGGGTAAGTAGGCGGTCTTGGCTCCCGAGTAGACCATCATCTTGGAGTGAAACCGTTTGCCAGTGAAGCCTGAATCCTCCTCATCATTGGACACAGGAACTGAAAGGAAAACAAAGGCGGGATAGAGACAGAAATAGAGCAGAGTGCAGGAGAGGAAGAGAAAGTCAAAGAGTACATTGGGAGGGATACAAATGCTGACGCTTGCAGGAGAAACTGGTTTTGAAACCAAGTGGTAAATCATTTGCACAGACTAGTTTGCTTCACATACATGTCATCCATGTGTTTATCTATTGAAAGCTGACATACAGGTAAACCTACAGGTAAGACCCACTTGTGAAGAGATATTTCGCAGATTTGATTACCATAAGAGTCCACATTTCCCTTCCTCACATGGTGTGCCTAGCACAAGCTAACCAAGTTCAGGCTGGACAGCTAAAAAGGCCAACAAGCTATCAAGTGCTAAGTAATAATTGAGACACACAGGATAAGGTTGAGACACACACAGGACATGAATCATTCTAGGAGGTCATGAAACACTGTAGAAAATTGTTTAATTATTCCAAAAGCCAGCTTTCAATTGTAGAGAGACTTAACAGAATTTGATAATAGACAACTTTTAAATACACACACACGCACGCTCTGAGATCAGTACCTTTACGCCTTTGTGGAGACAGTGGTGTTAGGTCAAGGGAGGGTAGAGGTCTGTAGTTGGGCTGGATTGCTGGCAATGGGATGTCAGGGAGAGTTGGAACTGCCTCAACCACCTTAAGAAAGGTAAGATTTACAATACCTTGATTTTGTGACTTAGTAGTCAATGCCTCACCGTTATGATTTACCATGACTGATGGTATACTTGACATTGCTGATCACCATTTTCCAAAGCATACTGTGATTTCTAAGGAAGCCACTGAATTCCATTCAATTCAGTACGGTAGGAAAATCTACTTTCAGAGACTTGGAACTAGCATGAGATTGGTAATCCAACACACCGACGATCTTTGCTGCATGTCTCTCCCCATCTCTCTCTCCCTGTTTCCTGTCAATCTCTACTATACGCTATGAAGGCAGGCATAAAAGCCCCCAAAAAAATAAAAAATGGAAAGACTGATTTAGGAATTAAATTCCATGAATTCTGCACTGGTGTTTATCCAGTGCTGTCTCACTTATAGGTAAGTTCGGTAATCATTTAATGACTGTGGAGAGGATTTTAACAAACGCGAATATGCAATATCTAAAAAATAACGCCAAACTGAAAATTGTCTATGTTTATGTAACTATGATATATGGCTGAAGCTTTGAACGGGCAATGTATGGTGGCACAGCCCTTTAACTACTCAGCATTGATAAATTGCCTTGATTGAAAAGAGTTAAAAGAGGTATACATTTCAAAGTGCTTCCTGTACTCTCACCCTCTTGCGTTTCTCTGGTGGGGCCGAAGCAGATCCCGACTCCCCTTTCTTACTGCTCTTAGTCCCATTGGCCTTGCTAGCTTTGGAGGATGAAGACGAGGCTGCAGGGGGAGGGGCACGTGTGTGATGGGAAGATGAAGAGGACGAGGTGTGAGATGGCCGACTGTGCGATGATGACGACGACGAAGACGATGGCTTTTTCTTTTTCTTGGCGACCGCGGGGGCGTCGTACGTGAGGAAGGACTCGAATGACATGGTGGGCATCTCAAATTCATCCAAGTCTTCTTCCTTGACCGGAGGCGGAGAGTCCTTGGGCGCAACCCGTGGTCGCCCTGGTTATACACAGGGAGACGTTAAGGGAGGCAGAGGGAGCAGTAACTAGACCTAGTTGAAGTCGCATAATATTATCTCCGAATCACAGGGATGAGGAGACTAGTTGATTTTATAGAATTAAAAGTTCAGAGTTATTTTTTTAGACAAAAATGGTTTAAACCTCCCCTGACCTCCATTAAATAACAAACAAACATTTTTCACACTCTGTACATTTCCCCTTGGGGAAATATGTCCTCTGCATTTATTTGACCCATTGTATCTAGTTAGGAGCAGTGAGCTACTACCAGACAGAGCTCAGGGACCAACTCCAATTGTATTGCCAGTACCTTGGTCAATTGCATTGGCAGGTAAATGGTGCGGGAGGAAACCGGAGTACCCGGAGGAAACCCAATGCAAACACAGGGAGAACATACAAGCTCTATACAGAAAGGCCACTACTTCTGTCCCGTGTTTGAACCGGGTACTTCTTGCTTTGAGGCAACAGTGCCTACCACTGTCACTTTCTCAGAAAAACAACAGCAGCCATTATTCAGGAAAAATCATTTATGCAATCTTTGCATTCTGTGTGTGAACAAATGTCCATACGTAAATATAAATAACTGTGCTACATCCAGTTGCCTGTTCAGCATTTCATCAATTACTTTGTGTTATCTGATCAACTCCATCGTAATGTACCGGATGACGGAAAGAGATTTTAAGTTGCCTGGTCATGTGACTGTAAAGACTATATTCTAGTATACAGTATAATGGATCATTGCAAAGAAAGGAAAAGCTCACATTTCAAATCAAACGGAATAAGGGCCGTGCACAATGGATCAGAATTCTCATAATGTCGGGTAGCTTTTTCAGGGTAATAACTGTATTTTTAAAGGACAACTTTTTTACAATAAGGGATCATATTTTAGATTGCAATTAGAGAAAAGAAAAGATGTGTTAAAATATTTTAATTTACTGCTTTCTATTGTTTTAGCGATTTTAGTAATTTGATTTCAGTGGGTGGGAGCATGCGTCTTTTTAGACACAATAAGCCGGCAATTTCTTTGTTACCATTTACACCAGCCCCATAAGTCACATCTGCCCATGAAAGATTGCGGTGCATCTCGGGAATGGGCTTGCAAATCGAAATCGTTAAAATCACTAAAACAATAGCAAGAAGTAAATGAAAACATTTTAACACTCATCTTTTCTTTTCTCTAATGACTATCTAAAATATGAACCCTAGTTGTCCACTTGTCCTTTAAAATACATGGGATCACACAGCTTACTCAAACCTCGAATCCTCGAAAAGAAAATGAATAATAAGCCTTGCATGAAACACACACCACAGAGCAACACTCACCATCACTTCCTTTCTTCTTCTCCTCTTTGTCCCTCTCCTTCTTGCCGTCGTGTTGTGTCGAGTGCCGACTGTGCTTGGCAGCCTTGAGTTCCCCATCTGCGCTGCGTTTCTTCCCCTCGCCCTTCCCACCGTCACCACTGCCACCACCACGATCGCCACTCTGTGTCTGTGTGTGGCGTTGCCGCCTGTCCTCGTCCCTGAGCCTCTCCTTGTCCTTGCTGTGGTCACCATGGGAACTGTGTTGATGGTGGTTCTTGCTGGGCTCTTTGTGTGGCTTTACGTGATGGCGGGCCTCTTTGCGAGGCGGCGGGCTGGGCTCGGGCTCGGGCTCAGGCTCAGGACTCTCGTAGCCTTCGGACTGGTAGCCTCCTTCCGGTCCAATGCCATGGGCCAGCCGCGAGGGGCTATAGTGCTGGTGCTGTGGTGGTGGCGGTGAGGGGGAGTAGTTGGTGTGGTAGCCTCTCTCCTCCTCCTCCATCTCGTCATTCTCCTCCGGTTCCCGGTCATCCTCCTCTACCCTGTAGGGGTGCGCTTCCTCAGGAGAGGGGTCCCGAGGAAGCCTGTGACCCCGTACGCAGCTCGCCTCAGAGCCCCGAGAGTGTGCATGTGACCGTGTTGCCTCTTTGGCATGGCTTTTACTGGATCTGTGACAGCAACATTATGCAATTAATCAAAGGATAACCGTGTACAGTGAGTCAGTGACCATCACCTCAATTTGAGGTCCTCAATACCATTAAGACATTTGTCTCAACAGTTAGAAAGAGGCACCTTAAAGAGGGTTAGTGCAAATAGAGCTTATTAAATGTTTTGAGTCATACTTTTGGGATCTTCAATGATTTTCGAGATACCTGGATCATAACAGTGTGCACCTTTTTCACCTGCGGCCCTCTATCACATTACCGGAGATATGGCTGAGGGAGGCAGAGATCAGCAGCAAGAGGTACAAAAAATAAACCCAGTAGTTTGAAAGCGGACATCTGGGCATGTTACCGATCTTATGACTTTAAGATCTGTGAGTAAAATCTGCTAGACAATATTGTAATACTTTGGGAATATGATACATTTTAGGAATCGTGTTAGCTGTTTTCACCAGGTGCCACTAACCTTTAGCCAAAGTTGCATGCAATAGATCGCCATTATTACAGAGTAACGATGAACGATGGATTGCGTGTCACTCTGGGTGCCAGTGTGTCAAACTTAAGTATTCTAAATAAATGCTTATAATTACCTGTCAGTTGGCTGAGGAACCAGCTCCTTCCATTTGGCTACAAGATCTTTCGCAGCTCCCCCAGCAAGCTCATGCTTTCTAAATGAATTCACCGTTTTCCCTACACCCGTTTCCTACAAGAGGGAAAGTAGTGGTTAGCAGTACTCTGTAGATTTGATTGAGTAGTGAATAATATCAGACTAGAGAATATACATTTTATCTATTAGGTTTCATTGCCTTGTTTTGTTTTATTTAACATCTAATTATCCAGACAAGCCAGAGGGCATGCATGCTCTTTTTCCCAAACCTGTTTCACATTCACATTTCACACATATACTGTACATGTCTGAAAGTTGACTATTTTAAGCCCCTCTCATAGAGTCAATGTTTGCATTTGTACTGTACGATAACCGGAGACCTTCATTTTACAGCTAGTCTGTTCAGTGCTTGTATGGCACTGGGTGTATGTTTGAAATATGCAACAGTTAACTAATCTCCACATTTTTACTCTAATGGTTAAGAGGTAAGTGCACTAAATCTCTCAGTGAGTGTAGCACATGTTGCATTAGTGCTATATTGCCTCATCATAAAAAGATGGAAGCATGCTTTAAACTTTGCTTGTGACAACACTGACCAGGACATCGGCTCTTGATATCCTGCTACTGGAAAAAATGACTGCAAGGTCTTCACATTTACTGCCCACATAGGCAATAACATAGTGGATATTTTCATGATTCTACTTACCCCAGACAGAACACGATAGGATGAGGCGTACAGCTTCATTTAATGGGTCTAATTCAATGAAACATCCTCCCTTTCCTCTGATATAAAAGCAAGCTAAACCAGACCCCAACATAACCTGGATTCAAAACCGGCTCCCCTGTGATCGTAATCAATCAGGCCCTCCCTATTGTGAGCTTGAAGATGCTACATGCACTCATCCCAAAAACAACAAATGAATGACATGTAGTTTAAAAAAAAAAGTATTTACCACAAGTATATCTACAGTTATAGGAAGTTCTCCCAGCCTCTTCAGGGTCTTCACTAACTGGTAAGGAAAAAGAAAAAATGACAATGGTTATGGCATACTCCAATATTAATGCACATGCAACTCTACCCACACAGACATGTTTTCAACACAATGACTCAACATGGTCTTAAAGTTAATGGTAGAAAGCTAAATGCTATCCTTTATTGTGGTGCTGCACTGCCTGCACACCTCAACATTTAAATGACAATTCCTACTACTAACAATATAGGCCTCACTTGTAAAAATGAGTAAATCACAGTTAAGCAAATCAAGCACGGGTGCAGTATCATAACTACATACTACAGTACACAAGTTACAAAAATAGAGTGCAAACTCAGTCTGATTCCAAGGTTAATAACTCTTATCACTTCCAAGTGATAAGAACACACAGTGACATCCAAGAATCGATTGGGCATTCTGCTCATTGTTTGATGAGCATGTAGTTCCATCTAGACAGCATTAGTCATGCTTGATTGACGATGACTCACAATTCTGATTAAATACATAAAATAAAAAAACTAATTGCGCAACGTCATGGCGTACATTCAAAGTGATGTCGTGGCCTGTGGGGGTCACTCTGTGTGAGGGGTTACAAGGCTGACAAAAGAGTAGTAGTAGTAGTAGCAGCAGCAGCAGCAGTAGTACTAGTAGTAGGCTAGTAGTTGTAGCAGTACAATTCTCACGACAGTGTCGGTGTCCTAAATCCTATAATTGCGTTGTATCGACAATTCCATTTCAGTAGATTAATTACTGAAAATACACACCCGTATGGCTGTTTATGAATCACAAAAACAAACCAATGTCGTGCAGAGCCCAGCGGGGGGGTTCCACTGTAATGAATGATTGAGGCCTACACAGCTAGCAATCTGCCTCCGGTCTGCTCATCAGTGTTGGAAAAAGTACTCAATGTAAAAGAAAAAAAAATACCCCATTACAAGTAAAAGTCCGGCATTCAAAATGTACATGAGTAAAAGTATTAAAGTGTTGGCATCAAAGTGTACTTCAAATTAAAACTATAAAATGTTTGAAAATAGCCAAGGTATAACATAGGGCTAAAGTGGTTTATAAATAGTATAATGTATATCAAATTAACTAGTAACAAATAAATGTATTGGAAATTCTCTCAAGTAGTTAAGTCAAATGACTTAGTTACTTTACACCACTGGTGCTCATCACAGATCACAATGTTCAGTGTGTGTGCTTGGTTGTACTTCTGCACCAACGTTAGCACTGGGACGGCTAACAGAACAGATAACACACACTAGTGCCTTAACTGCCTTTGCTTTGGCAAATATTTACGTTACGACGTTTACTTGGTGATAGTTGATAGGCCCAGTAGGCCCGGGTTATTATAAAGTCCGTCATCATAATTACAAACAAAGTTAAAAGACCACATTATTTACGGTATAACGGTGACGTGATCTTAAAAAAAAAAAACACGGAGAGATCTTCCACGAAACAACCACCACACTGTGGCACACGCCGCGACAGCGCCAGCCAGGCAGGCCCGGGGAGCCACTCGCTTCCAGCCCGGACCAGTCCCCGGTCAGTCACCCCCTCACGACGATCGTTACCTTGCGGGGCTCCGGGTTCTCCAGAAGCCGAGACTGGAGTCTCTCCACTGTTTCCTGCAGCTCCTCCGCCATGTTTACTGCTGCTGGTGGTACCCTGTGCCCGGAAACAGCTTCATCCGTGGCTAAACGGACCTAAGGTCCTTCCCCCCTATCCTATGTGCCTGCCTGCCTGCATGTGGGCTTGACAGACAGATCAGATTGACGGAACTACGTCATGCAACAGCTGACGAAAAGGACAACTGTGTATTTGTATGTGTTCATGTTCATAAATGCAACGTTGCTATTTTAAAATGTATTGCCCAGATTGCATTTCCAAAATATAGAGAAGCTCAGCTCAGCACAGCACAGCAGAACAGTCTAGTGGACTGGATTGATTGATTGATTGATTGATTGATTGATTGATTGATTGATTGAAGACTGTATTAGAAGTTTTCATAGGAAAAGGTACAGTTTCGTGATGGTACAGTTCAATGGTAGGCTACAAGGTCAACTTAAGTTTTAAAGGATACCTCAAAAAGGGGTTTTGATTGATTGAAGTATTTATTATTTAGAAGTTTTCATAGGGAAAGGTACAGTTTCATGACAGTACAGTTCATTGAACTACAGACTCACTCCCATAGGTTCCACCGTGGACTGAAGACTCCCCTCTTCGGGGTCCACCCTATCCCCAGGTTCTATGTTCCCCACCTCACACAGCATTAGTTTTAGTGAGGTTAGGGTTAGGGGTAAGTTTAGGTGGTAAGAAAGTGGGGAACATAGAACCTGGGGAACATGTCCACATGGGTCCAGTCCTATATGGCAAATTACCTCAACTGGCATTGTGGGCTAATAATCCTGCTGGTGGTGCTCTACAACAGTAACTGTCTAATCATGGGTCTTCAACAGGGGGTTCTCAGAGATTCTACAGGCGGATGGAGCCAAATTTGTGTGAGGAATGTTTGGTTTTGTTTTCCCCATTTACATAAACATAATTCATCATTTGCAAAGATAACGTATAAACAAACATACAAATAATAAAGTTTCCAGCAACACTGATGATAGTGCTGTTGAATGAATCTATGAGGAGAAGTGCAGAGTCTGCAGACAATCTGTGTGTGTGGTCTGTGGTATAACCACCCTCTCATTCAGTCTGACAAGATAGGCACACTTGGGTCCTTTACTATTTGTTGTGATTTTGGTTGACCAACCATATGGCCCCTATCATTGTGCATAGACAGTCTATCTGATAACGTTGACGTCATGGTATCAAGGGTATATCAGTATGCTTACGCAGATGAGAGTTGATTCAACACGTGTATGTACTGGGTCAAACAGATAAAGGTCATAATTCATAACACTATTGAATTAATGACAATCTTCTGGAGGAATAACATATATTATTATTATTGACCTCCAAGGACCCACAAGCTTGATTTGATGAAATATTTGTTTAGTCCAAAAATGTAAAGTTGAGAGTTAACTTAAATGACACTGATGTCACTGAAGTCTTTGAACAGAGGTGGTTTAGTTTATTTTTTTGAAAGGCTTAGTTATACTGTTTAGTTTTTATTAGGTTTAGTGTTAGTTCCACACTCCAGTAGAGCCAAGCACAACAAGTGTTTTTGAGCGGTGGTCACACCGTCTCCATAGCGTGGCCGTGTGTGTATCCGTGTGTGTCTGTCTGTCTGTCTGTCTGTCTGTCTGTCTGTAGCCTGAAGTACCTTTTTTGACCACACATGTTAAGGGAGGGGCGCTGTCGTTCAGGCCACTGAGGCCAGGCACACTCACACACATTCACACTCACATTCACGCCCGCGCACACACACACACACACACACACACACACACACACACACACACACACACACACACACACACACACACACACACACACACACACACACGCAGCCTCCACCGCTCAGTTCACACGAGTGTGATTTTTTTATTTTGATATGGGGTAGTCAGGAATGAGATTCAAAAAGCTTAGAGAAAGCTCAGCGAAAATAAATTAGATGATCTACAATAGTCGGGGGCTTTAGGGAGATAGAATGGTAATTTCATGCTAATCAGTCTAAAAGTACCAAATTCTGCACAGATGTAGCCCAGGGCATGCTCTAATGATTTAGCTAGGGGGGCGCCCGAGTCGGCGACCTTCGGGGTTGCCACAGCGGCCAAAACAAGTTGGGCTCCCATAGACTTTCTATACATAAACTTTTTTTCTGGGTATTTAAGTAGGATGTGAGGGGTCTAACTAGGGGTTTGTCATGATGCTTAATCCATTGCAAGCATTTGTTTTATACAAAAAACATTCCTTGGGCTATAAATGGCCCCAGAAAACGATGGCTTAGTGATGACTGAGTCAAAGTGATGAGTCTCTTTTCACTTTTCACAGTTTTGTGGGCGTTTTCTGGGGGCGCCCTAGCTAAATCATTAGAGCATGCCCTGGGCTACATCTGAGCAAAATGTGGCGCTTTTAGACTGATTAGCACGAAAAAACCCTAAGGCCTCTGACTACAAGCCAAAGCTATTTTTGAAAGAAAAATATTAGATCTGAAAATTACTAAAACTATGGACATTTCTCTACGATTTAGTTACTTTAAGTACGTTAAGATGGGTTTTCAATTCTGGATTTCACCATTTCATTAGTTTTAGTAAACTATAATAACCCTGGTGTGAGCAGCAGTGATTGGGTAGCTTGGCCTCCTATGGGATATTTTTGGAGGGGAGGGAGCAAAGGGCTGCCTGTATTTGGAAATGGAGGAGGATGCTGGAAACGTGACAGAGCACTGGTGGAATGAGAGCACACAGCAAAGTCCTCAGTGTTAGTCCTCTAACCCTGAGAGTGTGATATGGATCTCTGCAGGTCCATATTTACACTCTCTGTCAGAGTTAAATTAACACCGTGGGCAGGGGTGTCGCACCAAATTTGGGGCCCTGGATACAGGGATTCACTGCGGGCCCCCCATGAATGTTCTTCATAAGGGGAGGGGGAGGTTTAACCCATTGCGACTGGGAACACACTTTAGCTATTGAAAAATAGCCGATATACAAGCTCACAGCGCGGCACCGAGTGCCGCGCTGCAAGCTTGTAGATCTGCTATTTTTGAAAATGTGTGGTTTTTCAAAACCTATGTTTCTATGTCAGTTTCTATGTTTCTGTCACTTTGTCATGTGAAGGACCCCCAACATATTTAGTTCCAGGGACCCCCCCAGAAGCAAAATTTGAGTTACAAATGTTTGCTTAAAAAATACACATTCAAAAGATTTGCACACATTTTCACGACTTTTAAAAAATAACAGATCTACAAGCTCGCAGCACGGCACTCAGTGCCGCGCTGTGAGCTTGTATATCTGCTATTTTTCAATAGCTAAAGTATAAAATAATTAAGGCCCCTCCACCTTGGGCCCTAGTAACTCAGTCCCACTTTCCCCCCCTTGTGACACCCCTGACCGTGGATGCTGTGTGGGGGGCAGGAGTGGATCGAGTTTCACATCTCCGGTTGGGAGCCTTGGTCCCCCTGAAACACCGACCCACACAGCACTCTGGCAGACGGACGGAGGACAGAAGGACAAGGAAAAGAGCAACAGAGAGAGAGACACCTGTAAGATAAAGAACACACCAACAAAGTGAAGTAACAAGAAAGCAAGCTTAAAAGAGAGAGAAACTGAGAAAGACAAGGAAAGGACAAAAGAGAAAGAAAACCCAGTGAAGAGAGTAAGGAAGGTAAATCAAATGTTTATTCTGTTTGTACTGTTTACTGCAAATGTGTTTACTGCATGCTAGACCATGGATTAAATTGGCTTGTTAAACACACAGGGGAAAAATAACAATAACCTTCAACTCTCAACCAGTTGTTTCCTGGACCTGAGTCACAAAATATAATAATGGTCTGATAGGGTCACAGGCAAAGTTTGAAAGTTGTCTTGTATCTACCTGTGTTCACAGCAAAATCTCCAGTGTTAATTTAACTAAATAGATTAATTAAACATACATTTTAGTACTTTAAAAGTAACTCTGAATAAGATTGTCTGCTAAATGTCTAAATTGTAAATTGTAGAAACTGAATATTTGACTCTGGTTATATATATATACACTAGGGCATTAATGACTTGTGATTCACAGTGTGAATGCTGGATGACTGAGGCCCTCTTGCTCGTCATTTACCTAATGTTTGAGTTCACACTTCAGGTTCAGTTATTTTATAAATGATCAAAAACTTGAATCTAATCTCATGCACAGACGTAAGTAACTGACGTCAACATGTCAGGTTGGGGAACACCGTTAGCTGAACAGAATGTCGACCACTGCAACATCCCCAGTACAATTCCGTTTGGAGATCTGAGTTGCATGTAATCTCCCCTTTCCTTGATCAGCTTCCCATCTACCTACTGTACACTCTCCTAAATTAAAGCAAAATGGCTGCCTTAAAATCATAACACACTTTACAATCAATCACTGATATAATACAGTACATATTGGTTGTAACTGATCTTGAATCAGATGCTATGCTTGATCGTCAATGCTGTCAACTCCTTCACAGTTTTTCATGTTTCCTAATTTTAGATCACTCTAAAATTAGGAAACAATGTTTCCATTAATCAAGCATTAATGGAAACATTGAATGGCTGTCACTGTGTTCACTAAAATGCAGAGATGGTATAGTGACACCTAGTGTGGTTTAACTAATTCCTACCCTTAGCTTTAAACAGACATACATAAAGGAAACACACACACACACACACACACACACACACACACACACACACACACACACACACACACACACACATACACAAAGTCAGCACCTAAAAATACCCTGTTGAGATAGGCAGAGGAATTCTGTTATTGGCAACTTGGCACCGGATGGAGGTGGTGGGAAGGACATAAGCCGTTGTGTGTGTGTGTGTGTGTGTGTGTGTGTGTGTGTGTGTGTGTGTGTGTGTGTGTGTGTGTGTGTGTGTGTGAGTGTGCGTGTGCGTGCGTGCGTGCGTGTGTGCGTGTGTGTGTGTTTGTGTGTGTGTGTACAGTGGGGTAGCTCCTACATCTCATGTTAGAACTGTGTTTTGAAATCCTCTGAAGTACATTAGATACGTAGACTGACAGTAAACAACAGCTGTTCACAGGGCTGTACGTGATCACCGTTCCTGGCACCTGGGATTGTTTACATACCCCGGACTGTGCGTCCCTAACCTGGGGCCATATTTCTCAGGCTGCACCTTTGTTCTGTGGTCATAAAGATTATCTTAGCGCTATTAAGATGCATTTGAAAATCCTATGCCTGGGGTGTCTGCCAATTTTCCACATCCCTCCTCTGATGGAGTTTGATGGAGCTTCACATCACATTCTACTTTCATGTTTTCACCTCCACTGTGCCCTTTCATCTGATTTTCACCTTGAAGCAACAGCTCTCAATATTCTTGCCTTTCTTTTACCTCAACGAAACTTATGTGAGTTTTTGTGCAAATTGTATAACAGGACCTAAAAGTCCATGCAAATACCACGTATCGAAGTCCCTAAATCTGGGAGTTGTTATAAAACATTAATATGAATTCAGAAAAAAAAAGAATAAAGAAATAGCTTTTTTTTACTCTATATGATGTCATCCAATATCCTGTTTCCCTACTCCTTTTCCGAAAGTATATCTGTTCAACTGTTGCTGCGAAGTTGTGTCAAGTCTAAATAAAGAGAAAAGAGACCGGCTTAGGCCTACTGTCCTAAACTGGTGTCTCTGATGTGTGGCATCTCTTCTGTAATTCCAAAAGGCACACACTCCATGCCAAGGCTGAGCCTGTTAAGTGTTTACACCACTGTTCTTAGCCAATAATATTCCCAGTGTTGTGTACATTTTTATACCCAGCAGAAAGTATGGGGCAGCCTTAGCTGAATGGGTAGATGTCCCCAGTTTGTCTCCCGGCCTTAGTCGACGTGTCGAAGTGTCCCTGGGCAAGACACTTACCCCCAACTGCTCCACAGGTGCTGCCCCCCCCCCATACTGCTCCTGTTAATGGGTTACTGGGTTAATGCAGAGGACAATATTTACAGTGACTAATCCCCACAAGTATTTACCAAATTATTATTATATCATTATCAAGTCATTTTATTTATACAAGCACTTGTCATAAAGTCTCTCTAGTCTCTCATGTATACAGTAAAAAAAAGCCAAATTTATATTTAAATGACAGTCTCGCAAAAATAACAGATTGTCAACAAAAAATGCAATGCTTCAGTTAGCGACACTCTCGTATGACAATGTTCAAATTAGCAGCAAATCTGAGTGTCAGAATTGATCTGCAAATCTGTATATTTTATACTCTCAGCAAGTAACACTGAGGATTGTGATTGACTTTCTGACACCACTTCCTCATTCTGTCTATCTACAGCAGGGGTCTTCAACGTTTACAGGCCAAGGACCCCTTAGTTGAGAGAGAGATGAAGCAGAAACCCCCACAACCTTATCATAGATTCTATATAGTTTCATTGTTTGACAGCACAATGATCAGTGTATTTTGGAATCATGTCAATTTGTGTTTTCAGATATTTAACCACTTGAACCGTCAATACTTGACCTTTTACTAATTTACTCTGTACTTAGTCTGCTCTTTTTCCCCTCTACACCAAAGCTCTTTGCCAAAAATAGGGTTCAAGTGGTTATTATAAAAAAGGAGAAAAAAGGGTTTCTATCACACCCCATGTAGTAACTCTGAGGATCACCTAGGGGTCCTGGACCCTCTGTTGAAGACCCATGATCTACAGTATGAACAGTGGTGGATTACTCTTTACTTTTCACCACAACGCTTTCAGTTTTCAAATAATTGTAGTAAAAGTAAAATAGTCGAGTCCGAGTCGAGACCGAGACCAACGGGTGTCGAGACCAAGTCAAAATAAAAAAAGAAATAGAAAATCCTCATTTCATAGGTACTGAGGTGTGGTCAGTGGGTATTATTCCTTTTCATTGCATTTGTAAGTTAAATGTATTGCTCTGGTTCACTTTGAGAGCTGAACCTGTGTTTTTAAATAGTGCAACTGCCAGCAGGGTGACGTATGAAGTAGGTTGTTGGTCCACACATGGAGAGGCTATAGGGAGATTTGGGACAGGACGAGAGTGACAGCTGCTGCTGCCTGGTGTCATATGAAGAGGTGGAGCTCACCACAGAGTTAGTGAGAGGCCATAGTGACAGAATATGAGCTGCCAAAGATGTCGCAATAATACACTTAAAAATGAAACCATAATCTCCAATGACAGTGATAACCTTGCAACCTTGTTTTTTTTTAAATTATTATTATGAATTTATGAAAGCCATCACAATACAAACAACACATCAACAAGACATAAGACAACCTTGTTACATCAAATGATAGAGAAGGGGAACTCTTTAATGAGAGCCCTGGCACAAAAAACTAAGAAAAAGTTTGGTTTAGTTTTGGTCTTATATGCTGCTCACCATTACATGTTGTCAGCAAGTAGTCCTGGCCATGGCCCCTGTAAAACAAGTGATCCACTGGGTCAAATGGCAAACAAGTGAAGAAGACATTAAATAAAAATGTGTGCAGAGAGTAGGCTAATATTTCACTGTTTGGCACTAACTGCACAGCTGATAGATAGTAGTGAGGTAGAAAGCACACAGACCACGAGGAACATGTATTTGATCTACAAAACACCTCTAATAAAAGAGAAATGTGATCCTGTTTTTAACCTTTTACAAAAAAGTATATCCGTATCAACACATCATTGTAATCCATGATGACATTTTCCAAGTCCTTATCGTAATGTATTCATCTGCATACATTTATGAATAGTATTCAATACAAGAAAATATACATAATACATAATGTGGGCCTACATACTACTTTGTAACGGTACAAGCACTACATTTGTACACACAATAGTCATATTCAGGAGTGTATGATTGCGACCGTAGGTCGCAGTTTACTATCAGAGTTCCCTGATGTCATCAATATTAAGCCCATATCTAACAGGACTTCATATGGGAATGCCCATATATGGAGGCCACATCGGCCACATACCACACTAACAGAATCCATATATGGCCAAGACAGATGGCCAAGACAGCCCATATCTGTGTTGCTGGTTCTAGAGACAGGGATCTCCATGTATGGGCATAAAAGGGTATGATGTCAGATGTCATAGACATCATAGGACTTTCACATAACAAATAACTGAGTAAGCATGTTTGGGCTCTCACAGCATATCTCCATATACAGTACATGGATGGGTACCAGGGGTCTCCATATATGGGTAACTGGTCCGATATACATCACAGGCCAGATGGCCAAGACATGGTGCGACCTCGCTTGTCGCCCTGAAGCGTCTTAGGCCTACTAGTAATAGTAATAGGTACATGCCCTCCCATGTGTTAATTAACACTGAAAATGCTGAAAATCATTTCCCAATCTACTAGAACATTCCATTCACGTGATAAGACTACTTGTTTTAGTAATGTCCTACTGTAATAACACAAACTAAACAACTAAAACATGGATGAGAGCCATAGTGATGTGCCAAACAAACAAAAGCATTTGCTAAGCCAGTGGTTCAGTCACATGAAAATAACCCTCACACAACTCATAAGACCTGAGAACTATCTGGGACCAAGCTTCTTGATAGGCAAGAGGCACAGCTGCTCTGTCAGACACTATACTAGGATCCACCCCACCCCCAATGCACAAGCAAATATAACACAGCACAACGCACTGGACGATGGCAGAGAAATACCTCAATAGGCCAGTGGTTCACAAACATTTTCATATTAAGGACCCCTAAATGAATGTGTATTTGGCCGCGGATCCCCATCTGAAAAGATTCTGTGCCAAGGCCCAAGGAGCCCCATACATGGTGTTAACATTTTCAATCTTCTAGAGTCTCTAGAGGCCATTTGGTTCCATTTGTTTTGATTTGTTTTTATCTTTGAAAATGCTTGAAATGTTTGAAACCATCAAACTAGGTGAACAAACAAACAGTAATAGATCCTTGTTTGAATGGATGCCAGATCCAAGATCAAATTATACTTCCACACATACAATCCAGACAAACAACAAATAGTAAATAAATGATGTACAAAATAAAGCTAAAGTTCTTCTGAAAGATTCTGATAAAAATATGATGTGTCAGGGAGACTACAACTACACTAGATTAAATGTTGTTCAATATGAAACACTTTCACTGCTTACCTATTTGCTTGAGTGAATAGCTTATTATAAATAATAAGCATGTACAAAGTGAATGTATTCGTGATTTATGTTACAGTATATCTGAAAATCTTGTCTGTCTCCTGTACCAGGAATTGGGGTCTTGGTGTTTACAAACTGATTGAACATTGGAGGTGACCAGAGGATTAAACAGCAGAGATTTGTAGGAGTACTTAGTGCATTGTAAATTACTAGAAGGTCGGCCGGCTACGCCGGCCTCCCCTCTAGGTTGTCGCGTTGCGTCTATAGGAGTAGATATTCGTTGAAAACAAACCCCTGAGGTACAGGGTGGCCACGATCTGATGTATTGTTTTATACTATTTTTGCGGCAGTGTGGTGTGTGTAATGGCCAAATGTTTTTTTTTTTGAGAAAAAAAAGTTTTTTGAGAAAAAAAAGTTTTTTGAGAAAAAAAAGTTTTTTTGAGTAAAAAAAAGTTTTTTGAGAAAAAAAAAGTTTTTTGAGAAGAGAAAAAATTTTGAGAAAAAAAAAGTTTTTTGAGAAAAAAAAAGTTTTTGAGAAAAAAAAGGTTTTTTGAGAAGAAAATAAATTGAGAAAAAAAAAAGTTTTGAAAAAAATAAAAAATAAAACGTATTGGTGATGCGATGACGGGGTGTATACGGATGTTACTGCGATTGAGGTGAAAGAGAAAAGTGGAAAGTTGTGAGCTAGTCTCTCAAGAACAGCCTCAGAGAACGCTACGCTACTGAGTCTGTCACACACCAAACTCACGGAAGGGATTTTGGGCGGTACCCAAGTCTGGTGACAGGCAGCGCTTTTGACCAATCAAACATAGTGGGCGGTATCTAATGTGTGCGTTGACTATGCATTCCCCCTCACGGGTGGAAACAAACCATCTTTCAACTGTACATATTCTTTGTGCAGCTAAATAAATCCCTCTGTAGTCTATATATACAAGCGAATTGCTCCATTTAAATATTCATTGACCCACCCGGTTTTCCACACAATGTATGGGTTTCACATTGCCACTATTTGCACAATCAAAGAATGCTTTTGGAAATCGTTGTGCATAACAATAGAATTAAATGGAAGGAAGAATGGCCTACATTACAATAACGAACTACATTTGTTAGTCTACACAGTAAAGTGCAGCAATATGCCTATATGAATTTAGATTTTAGTGTATTATTATTAGTATAGAGTAAATGTAAACGTTGCAACTTCTAGTCTAAAAGACTCATGTATTAAATTATTATATTATAAAACATACATTAATCAACTAGCCCTATTTTATTCCTAGACAGGCTATTTAAAAATAGCTGATCTACAAGCTCACAACAACGTCGCATTGTGGTTACATTCTGCACAATGGGTACTTTGAGTACTACTTTCTGCTTTTGCAATACTTTTATACTTTTACTCAAGGGCTACATTTTGAATACAAGACTTGTGCATGATACTTAAAGAATGCGAGTACTTTTCCCACTACATTGCCTAAGCACGCCAGTATTAGTAAAAGCACACATCACAGATAGATTTATAGAGTAATATAAGGCAACTGTAAATGTTTAAAAAGACGACCTGAAAAGTGAAAACCTGACGGCCGTATGCTAACACGCTAGCTTACTGCAGTTAGCCAGCCGGGAGAAAGCCTGGTAGGCGAGGTTAAAGCAGTTATACATTATCATAACATCCCATATTGATTTAAAACATCAATCCACTGTATTGCAACACACCATGACATCCGAGGCTATATAAACGTTTGCTTATTGTGGGTAAATTAGTTGTATCTTGGTCACTGGTCTGCAGCAGATCCATCATTCATATAAATAAGTGAACCATTTCAATCTAAATGGGTTTCATATTGAAAGTGGCATTCTTTGATTTCACAAGCCATTGTTGACAGTTTGACACATTCCAACACAGCTTATTTAAATGCAGATTGCTTGTATGCTAATAGAGTCACAACTTCTCATTAGCTTTTCAGTCCATCATCATTCATGTAAGCTTTATAATTAGCTTCATACTAACATTAACATTAAATATTAACAGTACCATAGGCATACACATTAAGCAACATTATCTGTGCATAGAACGATACATTTGTTAATCAAACCAAATGTTTATTATACAGATAATCATACACATTGTAAACGTAGTATACAGTAGGCCTACATAAATGCAACATAACTTTAGGGTTTATTCTATAAACAATACGGCTAACCATCATCAAATAAAAGGGAAAAAATAGTCTGTTATTGAGAGATTATTCTATAAATAAAAACGAACTGTTTCATAGCATAACATCATCTTTTGTGAGACAGGACAAGATATTGAAATAGCGTACAATCTACACTTTATAGAGTAATATAAGGCAACTGTAAATGTTTAAAAAGACGAGCTGAAAACATGACGGCCGTATGCTAACACGCTAGCTTACTGCAGTTAGCCAGCCGGGAGAAAGCCT
This sequence comes from Nannobrachium achirus, assembly GCF_963921795.1. Classification (NCBI taxonomy): domain Eukaryota; kingdom Metazoa; phylum Chordata; class Actinopteri; order Myctophiformes; family Myctophidae; genus Nannobrachium; species Nannobrachium achirus. Next base: position 36,075,046 of record NC_137819.1, on the reverse strand, counting down.
GGTAGGCGAGGTTAATCATATATCATAACATCCCATATTGATTTAAAACATCAATCCACTGTATTGCAACACACCATGACATCCGAGGCTATATAAACGTTTGCTTATTGTGGGTAAATTCGTTGTGTCTTGGTCACTGGTCTGCAGCAGATCATCAGCAGATCATCCAGCTTCATTCAGCGCAGCATATGGGGTAAAAACGATGGGGTCCTTGTTCCTTCTCTCTGGGAAAGCAGGATAACGGGATCCAGGCGGCCAAACATGCCAAACATCTCGCCGTCGTCGCCGATCTATCAAGTACTTAAAACAAATGGGCTGAAGAGGTTTTAATTGTTCAATATTGTGTAACTGAGAAACACTTGTAAGCACGCTAGAAAACAGTTCCTCGTCCACAGTAGCATCTATGTTGCGTCGTCGTTGTTGTGGTTGTCTGTTGTGTAACTTGTGTTCCGTGTGTAGAGTAGCAGTTCCGCTATAGTAGTTTCGGGAGGGAACCAAACCAAGGGGCGGACCAGGCTTCAAAGCGGAACTAGTTTTAAAATTCGTTCTCAACCGGGGAATTCCATGTATCCCCGCCCCTTTCTATGTTGGTCCCAGAGTCAAACAAGTATACCTGATTGCAGACCGGAGCACGGGGCGGACTGAACGCGGCAAGGGGAGTGCACGGGGCGGACTGAACGCGGCAAGGGGAGTGAACGCGGCAAGGGGCGTAGTGAACGCGGCAAGGGGCGGAGGCGTTTGATTATTGTCCACGACACTGCAAGCGGCGCGCAGGCCAGCGGACCTTGGTCCTGCTCTTCGCCCCCGAGCGCCGCAGGCGCGAGTGGCCGCGAAGAGCGGGCCAGGGCCGCGCGGCCGGCGGAGCGCCGCGCGAGTTACGAAGCCGTGGTGAATGCAATCGTTATATTTATGCCCAGGCCGTAAGGCCTGGGCAAGCCCACGATAAACATCAGCATTGATGGCTGAATGGATAGCGTCGCCGACTTGAGTGCCAGAGATCACTAGTTCGAATCTCACCGTTGCCCCACTGCACACGTCACCGAAGCCCACGATAACCGCCGCGTTCACTACGCCCCTTGCCGCGGTCAATCCGAGAGAGAGAGAGAGAGAGAGAGAGAGAGAGAGAGCCGCGGCCTGCAATCAGGTAAGGCTCGAGTCAAAGGAAGAGAGGCCGACCGATAGGTGTCGCCCTTTCTTCTTTGACGATGGGTTCCCAGATTGCAATTTGCAAGCCATTTTGGCAAAACTTTGGTTGGCGCTACCCACACGTTTGGCTGTGTAGCTCATGCCTCGAATGCTCCATTCTTACAAGCTGTACCTCGTTGTACTGTAAAGGTGACAAATCAACGATAAAAAAATATATAAAACAATACAAATTGGTATTATTAAAGGGGAGATATAATGGACCAAATTCAAGTTTCCTTTCTTTTTGTGCTGAGTTTATGATGCACCAAAAGTTGGAAGTTTGGGGATCTCACTGGAACCAGTGAAGCTAATTGAGACGCATACACAGACCGACTGGATTTATACTGTAGATAGACGTATAGATAGACGACAGATGTCCAATGTTGACATGAGCTTCTGGGTAGGTGTGCTTAATAGACCGTTTGTCAGCCTTCTGATTGGTCCCTGAGACTCCCTGACTGGCCAACCAGAAAAAAACATTCACTTTTTGCTATCGGGGGTGGAGTTTGTGCAGTGGAGATGATGTGGCAATAAATATAATTATAATTTCCTTTGTTAGGGAGACTTACATAGTGTAAACGTTCCTGCAACTTCTGTTGACCTTAGGCACACACACACACAAACACCCTGACCCTACCTGCTGTGAAACTGTCTTGCAGTTGCCCTGCTATCTGATTAGGCCATGACTTTGTGTATTATGATATAACCTTTGATCTCCAGTGCCCTTTGAGGTTACCTCTCCCCCTCCCTCTCCCCCTCATCCCCCCTCTCTGAGACACACAAACACACACACACACACACACACACACACACACACACACACACACACACACACACACACACACACACACACACACACACACACACACACACACACACACACACACACACACACACCACCTCCTCCCTACCCCCTATTCTCTCCCCCATCTCTCTTCTCTCTCTCCCTCTCTCTCTCTCCAATCTGTATCTGTCTATATCTATGTAAGGAATGTACTCATGCCTTATTATGAGTTCCATCATATACCATGTTGTAATGTATTGTATTGATGTATCTGATGATTGACAATCAATGTATGTACTGTAATAGTACTCTGACAATTGATGTACTTATGTATGCGTATCTGCTTAAACCAG
>NC_137819.1:35225224-35467724 GCF_963921795.1 Nannobrachium achirus | reverse complement strand
CTGTATGGTGGAACGGTAGAAGAGGTGTAGTATTTCCGGGCTAGCCCCGTGGGCCCTCAGTCTCCTCAAAAAGTACATGCGTTGCTGCACTTTGGCACAGACTTGATCCACCTGGATGGACCAGCCCAGGGTGTGGTCTACCCACACACCCAGGTATTTGTAGGATTCCACCTGTTTCACAGGTATGTTGTGAATCTGAAGGGATTTCCTGTCCGCAATTGACCTGGGGTCAAAGATGATCTCCTCTGTCTTTGACACATTTAGTGCCAAAGAGTTCTCATCGCACCACTTCACCAGACTGTTGACACTGTCCACATAGGATGGAATGTCGTTGTCATTGTCCCTGGTCATCAGGGCTAACAGGACAGTGTCGTCTGAGAACTTAAGGATATATTGGTTTTTGGTTGAGGTAGTACAGTCATTTGTGTACAGGATGAAGAGAACTGGGGAACTCATGCAGCCCTGTGGAGCTCCTATGTTGGTGACCACAGGGGAAGAGAGAACCTTGTTTACCCTCACCTGCTGGACTCTTTCTGTCAGAAAAGAGTGGTAGAAGTGGATGATATGCGGGTTAATGTCCAGGTGTTTCATTTTCTCCAGTAATATATGTGGTTTGATGGTGTTGAAAGCGGATGAGAAGTCAATGACATCATAACTGTCACCTTGTTTACCAATTTGTGTTAACGAACTTACACTGTACATACGCATAATAAAAGTCACCAGGATTGTGTGGTTTCAGTTAGTTCACACTACTGTACATATAATTTGGATTTTGGACTTTTAATGGAGGCCAATTATTATTTTGATGTAGGCCTGTTTTTAGAGTAGGTTTCGAGTAGTATTTGTTTTATACACAAAATATGAACCCCAAACCTGTTTCAGTTGTTCTGCTAACAGATCCATTTGTTCCGTTAGTAGATGTACTGTGTAAGAAATGATCACTGTTTTAGCTCCTACAAAACTAGAGACAGTTTAATCTCCAGTGCAGATGTGGGCGGTTTCAGGAGTGAGTACCAGAGTGAGTGAGTGAGTGAGTGAGTGAGTGCGTGTGTACCCTCATGTCATACTTGATTTATGTCTCAACAGTTTAAGCAACGGTTCTTTCACCCGAATCAAATCTTGCATCCAATCTTGCATCTTCCCACCTCTGCACCAATGAGTCAATGAGTGTCAGTAGGTTTCAGTGTGACTAACAAACTGGTTCTGGTTCATACATGCATGTTTCATGATGGAAAAACCAGATGGTTTCTCAATAGACTTTCTCCTTAATTAGAGATTATTTACACACACACACACACACACACACACACACACACATGCACCATGCTAGCTGGAATCTCGCCAGACTAGTGCAGGGCTATGACACAATGCTCTCTCCACCCAACTAGGGGCCCAGTCTCTCCTTGTCACTACCTGTTGCAGCTAGATGACCCTTTTATTTGCAAAAGGATCATTCATTAAATGCCAGAGGGGGCTTAAAGAAGAGGCCCTTGTTCTGTTTGCAAAGAATCATCTTAAGTAGCCTAGTGGCATGAACACATAATGAGTAGGTACTGTGTCCTGCTACTAGCAAAGTACTGTAAGCATTTTACATAAAAACAGGATACATTATGTAATTGCTTGTTTTGACCAGTATATGTCTGCACAGTGCACCTTGTCTAAGGAACCGGTTAACTTTTGTACGCAGAGATGCTAAAATTGATTGCAGATATTGTTTAATATGAAAGACAATGGACTTGGCCAGAGGAAATCCAGAGGAATTCCTGGCATTCAGGGTTCAAGAGAGAGAGAGAGAGAGAGAGAGAGAGAGATAGAGATAGAGATAGAGATAGAGAGAGAGAGAGAGAGAGAGAGAACCCTGTATTAGTATGCAAATATAGAGTATATAGCTGCCACTAGTATCACTCCTTTATATTTGGAGAAGAGGAGGTCTTTCCATGGAAAGGGAGGTGCCTCACAGCTGGACATTTATATGAAGCAGGATCTGCGTGTTTTACCTCTGAGCTGCTGTTAGGAAGTTCCTAATAGGAACGCTCCGAGACCACAAGCTCTGTCATTCAAATCAGGACAAACTGTTCATTCAGCACTCACAGCTCCTGTAGTTTGTGAATTCCTGTACACTCAGGTAAGTTAAGGCTTATTTCTATGAGTTACTGGAAAATGTCATGTTGTCAGTCTTGAGCTGAGCTTTAGTTTTGTCTTTTTTTCACCAATGCTCTGATAACACAGGGACAGTTCATGTAGCCTCTCACACATTTTTCTGTTCATGTTTAACTGCTGTTTCACTGTTTCAGTGAGAGGTGTGGTAGTTTTGGATTTAGAACAGACTGGTACTAGAAACCACATGTGAAGAAATAACATTACGTATCCTGCACTGTGGGCCAACTCCCTCCTGATAAATGTGAAAGTAAACATTCCTGACTGATTACCTTTAACCTTTTATCAACTTTAACCAAAATGCGTTCAAAGTAGACTATTCAAGCTTACACATATATCAGACCAGGGACAAAAGAGGCATTCAACAACTCTATAGTGTGTCCAGATCAATTTGGTGGCTGCAGTCACATACATTATGCAATAATTAGTAGCCTGTAAAAATTGTATGCCACTGTGGGTTCATAAACCTAAAACTATGTAACATACAAGTAGTAACATCATTGGCTCATTTTTTCCATTCATAGCCACTTGGTTTATAGGCAAGTTAGGTTTTGTAGAGCACATTTCAACAAGGCAATTCAAAGTGATTTGCACAAAACATTAAATGCCAAAATAAACACATATAAAAGGACCTTTGAATATAATTAAAAGTTTAAGAGTTAAAATAAGAATAAGCTAAAATGAAACAGAAACACATTATACCAGGTACTGTACAGTATGTTGTGCCTTGTTCATGACAATACGCACAAAGGATAGAAGGGAGGATGTGAGGACTAAAGAAGCATTGATAACTTTACAGCTACACATTAAAGATAAGAGAATGGTTCAAATGCTCTTCTATCATAAAGTCTTATCATTCAAACGGTTTTGTATCTGTGCCTTTGGGAGATCATAACTGAACTAGACAGAGTCTGATAGGTGTGACCCACAATTGCAGTAACATACAAGGTTGTCCAGTTTAGTAACAGCGTTATTGTCATTAATGAAAAATACATTGTACAGAGTACACAGTCCAGACCAACGTACTGCTATAATGTTGTCTGCTAAAAATGTCATATTCTTATAACATCTGATTATTGCACAGTATAGTATTGTGTTGCTGACATAAAAGTCATGGGGTCTTCGATGTTAGTAAATACCACAGTGTCCTTTGAAGCAGTGCACAGTAATAAGTATGTGCAAAATGCCAGCCTTCTCTTTCAAGGAACACAATGTTATGTGGGGCAAATTAGAAGTGCATGCAGGCTACATAACCAAAATCACACAGGAACCCCAACACTAGCACTTTCAGCAAGGGGTAATGTCTGGTTAATTGTTGCGACCGTAGGTTCGCATTTACTATAAAAACCTGCAGCTCCTGTGCGTGCGTTCACGCGTCACACTCGAGGCATGACGCCTCATGTCACGCTGAGGTGTAATCTGATGTATTGATGACATCAGATTCCTTGATGTCATCAATACACGTCCTTGTCTCTTTTATGCCCATACCCATATATCAGATCTCTGATGTCATCAATTTTAAGCCCATATCTGGGAATGTCCATATGGACATACTGTCTCATGTGGTCTATGACGTCAGACATCTGATGTCAGATGTCAGTCATCTTCATATTTGGGAAAATATGGACACATTTTGTCAAACTTAAACAACCAACCAGGTCTGTCCATTTTTTTGGTCAAAGTTGATCCAAAGTGCCAGCGCTCGCCCAGCAGTCTGCTGTCACCAAGGCGGATGTGTGCATGCGCTAATGTGGCCTTTTAGGGCGAGGCCACTTCTTGCCCTTAGGGTGTCTTACTAGTAAATGTACGTACAGTAGGTACTGTACTTAAAACCTATTAAGTGGTCACTGAAACGATGATGTTGGCACTCTTATTCGACTGTTGGATGCAGAGGAATTCAACAGATGGGGGGAGGGCGCACTAATGATTATGGATGCGCCGGTTGTGCCGCTTATCAGTGGCGTGCGTGTCCATGGGGCAGCCTGGACAAGGCACACCCATTGTCTATCTGCCTAGTCAGCGATGGCTAAACCTTACATTTGTTTAGGTAAACTGGACTTTCGTTTATAGGTGCAATTACACCTGATAGAACCTTTGTATTACATTTGTATGGTGCCATTACTACTGTCGTGTTATTGGTAGGTTATCCAGTTTATTTGTAACACACTGCACGTTAGTACTAGTAGATAGTGGAGACAGAAATGCTAAATTCTAAATTAAAGCTATTCTGAGGTGTGTGTGTGTGTGTGTGTGTGTGTGTGTGTGCGTGCGTGCGTGCGTGCGTGCGTCATGACACCCTTGCATAAGTCAGTTCCCCACTTGAGCCACCGAAGAAGTGTGCAGATGCCACTACCTTTTATCATGCACTGCGGTTTGTATTGTGAGTGACATGCCGATTGCTGTGCCAAGGGATGATGTGAGAATACACTGGATGGCTGTGAAGGGGAATTACAACCCCTTTTTGTATCTGTCTGAGGAAAGCCATTGTTTTGCTTTGCTGATGAGGTCATTTGCATGAGTATTTTATATGATATGAGTTATTGATCTGAGTGCAAAGGAATTTGAAGATGTACCGGTAGTCATCAATGTGAACAGAGGTTTTATAGTTTCTTCAGATGCCAGAAGATGTGTTTTGGCTGAGTTGAGCAGAAGGTCATATTTAAATATGCTAACAGTACTGTGAACAGTACTCTTCAGGGTATCGAGGGACATAATACAGTTGCCTACCCTCAATGACCATACATGTAATTTAAATATATATATATATATATATATATATATATATATATATATATATATATATATATATATATATATATACACATACATACATACATACATAGTATACATACATACATACATACATACATACATATACATATACATATACATATATTGTTTTACTGATTAGGTGCTTGGTCTACCTAGGTTTTCTTAAATAAAAATGTCTATGCATTTGATATATTGATGTTGATTGATTTATTGATGTATTACCTTGCTATTGTAAGTCGCTCTGGATTAAGAGCATCTGCTAAATGCCTAAATTGTAAATTGTACAGTAGCATCGGAACAGCCATTAGACTCACAGACAGAGACAGACCAATTAGAAGGCAGCCCATCACCCTACAGAGACAAACTGTAAAAATAAAGAATTACAGTAATGTATGTGAATAAAACCCACACAGTCACATTGTATGCTGCAAATGTGTTTGCCTGAGCGACAAGAAAAGTGCAGACCTGTTTCAAGGAATGTTCAACATGGTTTACGATAGTCAAATATTTGCAAAGCAGGCATCAGTCATATCACATTGTACAGTGCATACAATTACTGTAACTAGGCGATTCCTGATGTAACTGGCTGTTGACATTATTGTGCCTACAGAAAGCTTTTCAGTGTGTTAATTCAATTTAAGTTCATATATTATTTAGAATATTTACAGTTAACCATTTACATCTACCTCTGTGGGTTTTGATGGCTAGATTTCAGCCTCACACGTCAAAGCATTTCATTGACAAAATCCTCAAGACACACATATAATACCTTGTTAGTATGCTGTAAGTTTGCCGAGGGCAAGTTTTTTTTGCACCGGCGGATTCGTCTGATTCCAGGCTAGCAGATTCTTGCCTGGGCCTACAGCGGTTTCACATATAGATGGTATTACGAAGTAACTGAATGTTCTTTTTGTCCTCCACACCCCTTTTGTTATTTAGGAGTACATGTATTACACTTACACCCTCTGCTTCTACAGATGTTGATGATGTCATCTGATGTGACACAAAAGTCTTGGCACTGGCAAGTAGGTTAGAATGTGCCTGCAGTAACTTCTGTATTTGAGTTATTTCCATGCACATGAATTGGTATGGTTGTTTTATAGCATTAGCAGTAGTCTATTGCTCTTTATTTTAATGCTCAATATAATAATAATGAAATTGATTGTCCACTTTCAGCAGCATAGAAAGTGGACTCCTTGTGTAATGGGGAGATGCCAAACTGAAAATAAGTGTCAAAATAACAGATATACCTTTAAGGCTGAAAGATTTCAAACATTTAAAGTTTGGTGTCTCTTCCAAACAATAGGATTATGTTGTTGCTTAACCACTTGAGTGTTATCATATGATGCATAGTGATGTGATGTTGGGGGGGGCAGTTTTAAAGTGTTAATTGTATTACTAAGATCAGCAGTCTCATTATTTAACTGGTGTGATGCTATCTGTTAATCATTTGGCAAAGTAGTAGCCTGTGTGCTTATGTGTGCGCAAAACAGTACAGTGCATCTTGAAATTCCTGTTTCAAATGAGTTTCTTGGCATGCTAAAGAAAACAGAATATATTTGTGAAACATTTATAATGGACTTGCAGAGGGTGGCATTTAATTTAGAGTCTTTGTCTAACTCAATAAAATAGATATTTAGATATTTGGAAATGTTTGAATTTAAAGTTGCAGGTGCATTAGGGGGTGGGGGTTGGGAGATGGAGAGAATGATTTTCTTTGGCAAAAATAGAACATTTAAATTTGCTAGTTGAAAGGGAGGGGAGGGACAAGATAGCAAGTCAACAGGTCACACAGGATTGGTTTGTTGAAGCGGTGAAAGCCGCTTCCAAGGAGTGGCTTTGTGTGTCCCATGTGTGTCCCCCACGTCCAATATGGTAATTTCAGTCCAGAATGAACAGGTTTTATCTGTCCGTAAATGTGTGTCCCATGTGTGTCCCCCACGTCCATATGTGGTCATTTCAGTCCAGAATGAAGAGGTTTTATCTGTCCTGTACGTCCAGAATATGTGTGTAGTGTCCGTCCCGGTCTGATGATTGGATGATTAAAAATGTCCAATACTTTGAGGTATGTCAAGCTACACATGACAATTCGGCCCTCCAGATAAAATCATTCATTCATTCATTCATTCAGAATTCTGAAGCTCTAGAACACATACCGCTTCACTTCGAACCGAATGTATATACAGAGTTCATAGCTCTAGAACATAGAATAAAAGTTCACCGCTTCACTTCGAACCGAGGTTTGATTTTTTTTAAATATGTATGTATGGCGTGGCTCTGAGGCTAGCTATCTATGAGAGTCTGTGTGTGTGTGTGTGTGTGTGTGTGTGTGTGCGTGCGTGCGTGCGTGCGTGCGTGCGTGCGTGCGTGCGTGCGTGCATGCGTGTGTGCTAATCTTGCAAACCTCCGGACCGATCATCAGCACCAAACTTTGCATGGACACTTCCAGTATGCTACCTTCACTACTCTGATCGGGCTGAAACATTGCCCAAATATGGAGTCATGTGCCATACATCTGTCAATTTTGTCAAATGAACATGAAGTCTGAGATCCGCGACTTTCGATAGATTTCTCTTTTAAAAATAATATACTCATATAGGATTTATCTTAAAACAGATGAATCAATAAATCAATAAATACATGAATTATGTGTATATAGTACTAGACCATAGTAGTATGTTCTAGTACAAGTCATGAACATTATTATTATTGATACAAAACCTAACCCATCTTATTTACTTATTGTTGATCATCTCTACTAATGCAGTGGTTCTCAAACCTTTGAATTTCAAGGAACCCCAGAACTCAGAGAGTATACAAATGTATACTCTTGCAGTTACAAACTTGTAAGGGTCCATTTGGAACCCCACCAAGAAATCCTGGTGTCCCTAGACCCCACTTTGAGAACCACTGACCTAATGAATAAACAAATTATATAGTTTGTAACTTAATTTACACACCACTATGAACTGAAAACTAAAATTTCCTTTTTTTTCTTTTTTAGGACAATATGGACCCCACCGCTCAACAGGCGAAGCAAAATGGCCACAGGCAGTACAGTGGCCCTGTGGCAGGAATATTTCTGGAGAAGACAAAGAAGAAAATAACGATATACCAAGCAATGAAAGAACGTCTACTCAAGCCAGGAACAGCATTAGCTCTTCTTGAAGCACAAGCTGCAACAAAGTTCATCATTGACCCAGTGCAAAACCGAAAACTTACCATTGAAGATGCTGTTGAAGAAGGCATCATTGGTCCCGAGATGAAAGAGAAACTCCAAGCAGCAGAAAGATCTGTCAGTGGCTACACAGACCCCTACACCAACCAAAAAATCTCTGTATTCCAAGCTATAAAAAAAGATTTGGTCCCAAAGGATTATGGCCTGAGGCTGTTGGAAGCACAGATATCTACACATGGCTTGTTTGACCCCATTGAACAGCAATACATTTCAATTGAATCTGCAATTGATAAGGGCTACTATGAAAAGGACTTGCTCAATGACCAGATGGAGGAGCTCAGAGTGTTCTACGACCCAAACTCGCAAGACAATCTCAACTACAACAACCTTTTGCAGAAATGCATGGTAGATGCTGAGACAGGCCTGCATCTGCTCCCAGTTCGCATCACTTTCAAAGGCCTACGCAGAGGTGTGTCCTCCACCCAACTCCTGGAATCACGGATCATTGACAAAGAAATATATGACAATTTGCAGAAAGGGAAAACCACAACGCAGGATGTCATGCTGATGGAAACCGTGAAAGAATACCTTGAGGGCAAAGGCAGTATCTCCGGTGTTGCATTGCTCTCAACCAATCAGAGAATAAGCATATTCCAAGCCATGAAGCAAGGCATACTGATGCCTGGGACAGCACTGATTCTGCTGGAAGCACAAGCTGCAACTGGGTTCATGATAGACCCTGTTGGAAACAAAAAGTTCAGCGTGGATGAAGCCATCAAAAACAAACTTGTCGGACCAGAATATCATGCAAAATTGCTGGCTGCTGAGCGGGCAGTAACAGGGTACAGAGATCCATACTCAGGTGAAACCATCTCCCTGTTTCAAGCGTTGTCAAAGGATCTCATTGTGAAGGAACATGGGATCCGTTTACTTGAGGCTCAAATCGCCACAGGGGGGATAATTGACCCAATCAACAGTCACAGACTTCCTGTAGAAGTGGCCTACAAGAGGGGTTACTTTGACGAACATATGAACACCATACTGCAAGACTCAGGAGATGACACCAAAGGCTTCTTCGACCCAAACACAAAGGAGAATCTTACCTATCTTCAGCTAATGGAAAGTTGTGTCATTGACCCTGTCACTGGGCTCTGCCTCCTCCCCCTCAATACGTCAGACAAGGTGAATTTCCTCTTCATTGACTACCAAACTAAACTGTCTCTCAAAGACATGAAGGTGCAGGTGGCATGTGGAAAATACATGGGCATGACAGTATCACTGTGGGAACTGCTGATGTCAGAATACTTTAATGAACAACAAAGGCAAGACATCATTCAACAGTACAAAGAGAGGTCAGTCCCTATCAATGAAATCATCACAACAGTGCTGGAGATAATAGAGAAGTCTGTTAAAACTACTAAGGTTGTCTTTGAAGGCATCAGGGAGTCTGTCACCGCAAAGCAGTTGGTAGAGGCAGATATCATAAGCGAGGAGGTCCTGGAGGATCTTAAAATGGGAAAGAAGACAGTAAAGGAGGTTACTGAGGATGAAAATGTACACATGTACCTGCAAGGGAAAGACAGCATTGCGGGTATTCTACTCCCCAATTCGCAAGTAATGACAATCTATGAAGCCAGACAAAAGGGTAAGCTGATGCCCGGAACTGCTCTAATTCTACTGGAGGCCCAGGCAGCAACTGGTTTCATTATAGATCCCATTGGAAACAGAAAGTTTTCAGTTGATGAGGCTGTGAAGGCAAAGATTGTGGGGCCTGACGTTTATCAAAAACTATGCTCAGCGGAGAAAGCAGTGACTGGCTACAAAGATCCGTATGATGGCAAAAAAATCTCTTTGTTCCAAGCCATGCAGAAAGAGCTCATCGTACGAGATCATGGAATTCGCCTGTTGGAAGCACAGATTGCCACTGGTGGAATCATTGATCCTGTAAACAGCCATCGCATCCCTGTCCATGTGGCCTATGAGAGAGGATATTTTAACAAGGAGATGAACGAGATCCTACACGATCCAAGTGATGACACCAAAGGATTCTTTGACCCCAACACTCATGAGAACCTGACATACTTGCAACTCATGGCCAGATGCATTACAGACCCCAGCACTGGTCTGTGTCTACTGCCTCTCAAAGGCAAAAGCACCAAAATCAATATAAGTGAAAACATCAAAGAGAGATTCAGAGCTACAACAGTCATAGTCAAGTACGGAAGATTCAGCAGCAAACACACAACACTGTGGGATATTATCAATTCAGAGTACCTTTCAGAGGTCAAAAGGCAGGAATTATTCAAGCTCTACAAGTCACAGAAAATCACAATTGAGGAAATCATTAGCATCACCTTGGACATCATTGAGAGCAAAGAGATTAAACAACAAGCTGAGCTGAACTTCAAGGGACTCAGAGGAGAGATTTCTGTTGTTGATCTTTTGAAGCTAGAAATTGTGGATGAAAAAACATACAAAGGTCTGATAGAAGGCAAACTGACAAGCAACGATGTGATGAAGATGGACAATGTGAGGACCTACTTGCAAGGAACCAGCTGTGTGGCTGGAGTGATTCTCCCTTCTTCAAAACAAAAGCTAAGCATCTATGAAGCACAGAAAAAGGGCATTCTAACCCCCGGTACTGCCCTATGTCTACTAGAGGCACAAGCAGCCACAGGATTCATTGTCGACCCTTTGAGGAATGAAAGGTTTACAGTGGAGCAGGCTCTGAAAGAGAATTTAATTTCCCCACAAATGTATGAAAAGCTCTTGTCAGCAGAAAAGGCAGTCACAGGCTACATTGATCCATATAATGATGGGAAGATTTCAATTTTCCAAGCCTTGAAAAAGGACCTGATTGTGAAGGACCATGCTATCCGTTTGCTTGAGGCACAGATTGCCACAGGTGGAATCATTGACCCCCTGAAGTGTCTACACTTACCACTAGAAGTTGCTTACAGGGAAGGATACTTTGATGCTGAAATCAATCAGATCCTGTCAAGCCCGAGTGATGACACAAAAGGATTTTTTGACCCAAAGACTCAAGAAAATCTGACATACAAGGAAATGCTGGGTCGATGCTTAAAGGATCCAGAAACAAGTCTGTTACTCCTGCCACTGGATGACGAGGCGAAAACTACTGACATAAAGGATAAAGTGTATACTGACACAGAGATAAAGCAAGAATTTGAAAAGACAATTGTGAGCATATCGGTGGGTCAATATTCAGGTCAATCTGTTTCACTTTGGGACTTGCTTCACTCTGGATACTTCACGGATGACCAGCGACTAGAGTTAATTGAGAAATACAGAGCAAGGATTGAAACCATTCAAAGCATGACTATAATGGTGATTACCACCATTACCAAATTGGAGCAGAGTGAAGCCCTTAAAACAACAATGGGTCTGAGGAAACCAATCTCAACAAAGCAACTTTTGGACTGTGAAATCATAGACATAAATACATTCAACAGCATAGAGGAAGGGAAACTGACTCTTGAACAAGTAAGTCAGAGGGATTCGGTAAGAGGATACCTCAAAGGAACTGGAAGTGTTGCTGGAATTCTGATTCACCCATCTAGACAAGTAATGAACATCTATGATGCAAAAGAAAAAGGATTGCTGACACCTTGTACTGCACAGGTGTTACTTGAAGCCCAGGCAGCGACAGGATCCATCATTGACCCTGTCAAAAACAAGTTCTACTCAGTTGATGAGGCAGCAAGAGAAAAAGTAGTCGGACCAGACATGCATGAGCCACTGCTCTCAGCTGAACGAGCCATCACAGGCTATGTGGATCCTTTCACAAATGCAACAATCTCACTGTTTGAAGCCATGAGTAAAGGTCTAATTGAAAAAAGCTATGGCACTCGCTTACTTGAGGCACAGTTAGCTACGGGAGGCATCATTGACCCTATTCTGGGACATAGGCTTCCCGTTCACATTGCCAAGATAAAGGGCTTCCTTAATGAAGAAATGAGAAATAAATTGACAGATTCCAATGATGACACAAGAGGATTCCTCGACCCGAACACCAAGGAACGCCTCACTTACATGCAACTGAAAAAGCATTGTGAGAAAGACCCCAAGACTGGTCTTCTACTTCTACCCCTTTATGGAGAAGGATCACAAACCTTTCACACAGATGAGCAAACAGAACTCACTTTCAGAGGCAAAATGGTGGTTGTAAATGCAGGGAAATTTAAAGGAAAAGAGGTGTCATTGTGGGAAGTGTTACTATCTCAATACATTTCAAAACAAAAACGGGAGCAACTTCTACAGCAATACAAGACAGGAGCTTTTAAAATACAAGAAATCATTGAGGTAGTAACTGTGATCGTTACTGAGATGGCATCAAAAGAAAAGAAGTTTAAAGGATTGAGGAAGCAGGTCTCAGCTAGTGAACTGTATGAATCCAAAATTATCTCAAAAGAGCTCTTCACTCAGATTATAGGAGGTGAAGTAACTGATGAAAATATTAACAAAATGGAATCAATTCAGAAGTACCTTGGGGCCACTAACTGCATTGCAGGTGTAAGGGTTGAGTCAACGAAAAGGGTCATGAGCATCTATGAAGCAAAGTCCAGAGGTATTCTGACTCCAGGTACATCTCTGGTTCTCCTGGAAGCCCAAGCTGCCACAGGATTTATCATAGACCCAGTCAACAACCAGAAGCTCTCGGTAGAAGAAGCTGTAGCAAAAGGGGTGGTTGGCAATGAGTGGAAAAGAAAACTGCTTTCTGCAGAAAGAGCAGTGACCGGATACAAAGATCCCTACACAGGAGACACCATTTCCCTGTTTCAGGCCTTGAAAAAGGATCTCATTGTAAAGGATCATGGCATCCGCCTCCTTGAAGCACAAATTGCCACAGGGGGCATCATTGATCCGGTGTACAGCCACAGAGTACCTGTTGATGTGGCTTACAAAAGAGGGTATTTTGATGAGGAAATGAACCAGATTCTCAATGACCCTGATGATGACACCAAGGGCTTTTTTGATCCCAACACGCAAGAGAACCTCACCTATCTGCAGCTGGTGGAGAGATGTGTCAGAGATCCAATTACTGGGCTCAGCTTGCTGGTCATTGTCAAGAAGGGGGAGCTTTACTTCTTTGTTGATGAGGAAACCAAACTCATCCTGAAATCTACGACAACTACCAAAGCAGGTGGAAAATACCAAGGACAGACTGTGTCTTTGTGGGATCTTCTTTACTCCAAATATATCACTGAGGAGAAGAGGAGAGAACTTGTGCAACAGTACAAGTCTGGAAACATCAGAATTGAAAGGTTCTTGGAAATCATACTGACCATCATTCAACAGCAGACCATGACAACCTCAGAAGTTCCAGTGATCAAACAACAAAAGGCTGTGCCCAAATTAGAAAGCAGCACAACCACAACCACTTTCACCACCTATACAACTACGGAGACAGCTGAAACTAGCTTCCATGGAATAAGGAAGGATGTGACTGCCCAGGAACTCCTTCAATCAAAAATCATTGATGAGCACCTCTACAAAGATCTCAATGCAGGAAAAATCACAGCGAGTGAAGTGAGTGAAATGGACTCGGTACGCAAGTACCTAGAAGGAACCAACAGCATTGCAGGAGTGTATGTGCAGTCCACTCAACAGACCATGAGCATCTATCAAGCCAAGTCCAAAAGCCTTCTCACACCAGGTACTTCTCTGGTTCTCCTGGAGGCCCAAGCTGCCACCGGCTTCGTCATCGACCCAGTCAAAAACAAGAAACTCTCAGTGGAAGAAGCCGCAGCGCAAGGCGTGATTGGAAATGAGTGGAAAAAGAAATTACTTTCTGCAGAGAGAGCAGTAACAGGATATAAGGATCCCTACACAGGAGACACCATCTCCCTGTTTCAGGCCTTACAAAAGGATCTCATTGTCAAGGATCATGGCATCCGCCTCCTTGAAGCGCAAATTGCCACAGGGGGCATTATCGACCCGGTGCACAGCCATCGAGTACCTGTAGACGTTGCTTATGAAAGGGGCTACTTTGATGAGGAAATGAACAAGATTCTCAATGACCCTGATGATGACACCAAGGGCTTTTTTGATCCCAACACGCAAGAGAACCTCACCTATCTGCAGCTGGTGGAGAGATGTGTCAGAGATCCAATTACTGGGCTCAGCTTGCTGGTCATTGTCAAGAAGGGGGAGCTTTACTTCTTTGTTGATGAGGAAACAAAACTCGTCCTGAAATCTACGACAACTACCAAAGCAGGTGGAAAATACCAAGGACAGACTGTGTCTTTGTGGGATCTTCTTTACTCCAAATACATCACTGAGGAGAAGAGGAGAGAACTTGTGCAACAGTACAAGTCTGGAAGCATCACAATTGAAAGGTTCTTGGAAATCATACTGACCATCATTCAACAGCAGACCATGACAACCTCAGAAGTTTCAGTGATCAAACAACAAGAGGCTGTGCCAAAATTAGAAAGCAGCACAACCACAACCACTTTTACCACCTATACAACTACGGAGACAGCTGAAACTAGCTTCCATGGAATAAGAAAGGATGTGACTGCCCAGGAACTCCTTCAATCAAAAATCATTGATGAGCACCTCTACAAAGATCTCAATGCAGGAAAAATCACAGCGAGTGAAGTGAGTGAAATGGACTCGGTACGCAAGTACCTAGAAGGAACCAACAGCATTGCAGGAGTGTATGTGCAGTCCACTCAACAGACCATGAGCATCTATCAAGCCAAGTCCAAAAGCCTTCTCACACCAGGTACTTCTCTGGTTCTCCTGGAGGCCCAAGCTGCCACCGGCTTCGTCATCGACCCAGTCAAAAACAAGAAACTCTCAGTGGAAGAAGCCGCAGCGCAAGGCGTGATTGGAAATGAGTGGAAAAAGAAATTACTTTCTGCAGAGAGAGCAGTAACAGGCTACAAGGATCCCTACACAGGAGACACCATCTCCCTGTTTCAGGCCTTACAAAAGGATCTCATTGTCAAGGATCATGGCATCCGCCTCCTTGAAGCGCAAATTGCCACAGGGGGCATTATCGACCCGGTGCACAGCCATCGAGTACCTGTAGAAGTTGCTTATGAAAGGGGCTACTTTGATGAGGAAATGAACCAGATTCTCAACGACCCTGATGATGACACCAAGGGCTTTTTTGATCCCAACACGCAAGAGAACCTCACCTATCTGCAGCTGGTGGAGAGATGTGTCAGAGATCCAATTACTGGGCTCAGCTTGCTGGTCATTGTCAAGAAGGGGGAGCTTTACTTCTTTGTTGATGAGGAAACAAAACTGGTCCTGAAATCTACGACAACTACCAAAGCAGGTGGAAAATACCAAGGACAGACTGTGTCTTTGTGGGATCTTCTTTACTCCAAATACATCACTGAGGAGAAGAGGAGAGAACTTGTGCAACAGTACAAGTCTGGAAGCATCACAATTGAAAGGTTCTTGGAAATCATACTGACCATCATTCAACAGCAGACCATGACAACCTCAGAAGTTTCAGTGATCAAACAACAAGAGGCTGTGCCAAAATTAGAAAGCAGCACAACCACAACCACTTTTACCACCTATACAACTACGGAGACAGCTGAAACTAGCTTCCATGGAATAAGGAAGGATGTGACTGCCCAGGAACTCCTTCAATCAAAAATCATTGATGAGCACCTCTACAAAGATCTCAATGCAGGAAAAATCACAGCGAGTGAAGTGAGTGAAATGGACTCGGTACGCAAGTACCTAGAAGGAACCAACAGCATTGCAGGAGTGTATGTGCAGTCCACTCAACAGACCATGAGCATCTATCAAGCCAAGTCCAAAAGCCTTCTCACACCAGGTACTTCTCTGGTTCTCCTGGAGGCCCAAGCTGCCACCGGCTTCGTCATCGACCCAGTCAAAAACAAGAAACTCTCAGTGGAAGAAGCCGCAGCGCAAGGCGTGATTGGAAATGAGTGGAAAAAGAAATTACTTTCTGCAGAGAGAGCAGTAACAGGCTACAAGGATCCCTACACAGGAGACACCATCTCCCTGTTTCAGGCCTTACAAAAGGATCTCATTGTCAAGGATCATGGCATCCGCCTCCTTGAAGCGCAAATTGCCACAGGGGGCATTATCGACCCGGTGCACAGCCATCGAGTACCTGTAGAAGTTGCTTATGAAAGGGGCTACTTTGATGAGGAAATGAACCAGATTCTCAACGACCCTGATGATGACACCAAGGGCTTTTTTGATCCCAACACGCAAGAGAACCTCACCTATCTGCAGCTGGTGGAGAGATGTGTCAGAGATCCAATTACTGGGCTCAGCTTGCTGGTCATTGTCAAGAAGGGGGAGCTTTACTTCTTTGTTGATGAGGAAACAAAACTCGTCCTGAAATCTACGACAACTACCAAAGCAGGTGGAAAATACCAAGGACAGACTGTGTCTTTGTGGGATCTTCTTTACTCCAAATACATCACTGAGGAGAAGAGGAGAGAACTTGTGCAACAGTACAAGTCTGGAAGCATCACAATTGAAAGGTTCTTGGAAATCATACTGACCATCATTCAACAGCAGACCATGACAACCTCAGAAGTTTCAGTGATCAAACAACAAGAGGCTGTGCCAAAATTAGAAAGCAGCACAACCACAACCACTTTTACCACCTATACAACTACGGAGACAGCTGAAACTAGCTTCCATGGAATAAGGAAGGATGTGACTGCCCAGGAACTCCTTCAATCAAAAATCATTGATGAGCACCTCTACAAAGATCTCAATGCAGGAAAAATCACAGCGAGTGAAGTGAGTGAAATGGACTCGGTACGCAAGTACCTAGAAGGAACCAACAGCATTGCAGGAGTGTATGTGCAGTCCACTCAACAGACCATGAGCATCTATCAAGCCAAGTCCAAAAGCCTTCTCACACCAGGTACTTCTCTGGTTCTCCTGGAGGCCCAAGCTGCCACCGGCTTCGTCATCGACCCAGTCAAAAACAAGAAACTCTCAGTGGAAGAAGCCGCAGCGCAAGGCGTGATTGGAAATGAGTGGAAAAAGAAATTACTTTCTGCAGAGAGAGCAGTAACAGGCTACAAGGATCCCTACACAGGAGACACCATCTCCCTGTTTCAGGCCTTACAAAAGGATCTCATTGTCAAGGATCATGGCATCCGCCTCCTTGAAGCGCAAATTGCCACAGGGGGCATTATCGACCCGGTGCACAGCCATCGAGTACCTGTAGAAGTTGCTTATGAAAGGGGCTACTTTGATGAGGAAATGAACCAGATTCTCAACGACCCTGATGATGACACCAAGGGCTTTTTTGATCCCAACACGCAAGAGAACCTCACCTATCTGCAGCTGGTGGAGAGATGTGTCAGAGATCCAATTACTGGGCTCAGCTTGCTGGTCATTGTCAAGAAGGGGGAGCTTTACTTCTTTGTTGATGAGGAAACCAAACTCATCCTGAAATCTACGACAACTACCAAAGCAGGTGGAAAATACCAAGGACAGACTGTGTCTTTGTGGGATCTTCTTTACTCCAAATATATCACTGAGGAGAAGAGGAGAGAACTTGTGCAACAGTACAAGTCTGGAAGCATCAGAATTGAAAGGTTCTTGGAAATCATACTGACCATCATTCAACAGCAGACCATGACAACCTCAGAAGTTTCAGTGATCAAACAACAAAAGGCTGTGCCCAAATTAGAAAGCAGCACAACCACAACCACTTTTACCACCTATACAACTACGGAGACAGCTGAAACTAGCTTCCATGGAATAAGGAAGGATGTGACTGCCCAGGAACTCCTTCAATCAAAAATCATTGATGAGCACCTCTACAAAGATCTCAATGCAGGAAAAATCACAGCGAGTGAAGTGAGTGAAATGGACTCGGTACGCAAGTACCTAGAAGGAACCAACAGCATTGCAGGAGTGTATGTGCAGTCCACTCAACAGACCATGAGCATCTATCAAGCCAAGTCCAAAAGCCTTCTCACACCAGGTACTTCTCTGGTTCTCCTGGAGGCCCAAGCTGCCACCGGCTTCGTCATCGACCCAGTCAAAAACAAGAAACTCTCAGTGGAAGAAGCCGCAGCGCAAGGCGTGATTGGAAATGAGTGGAAAAAGAAATTACTTTCTGCAGAGAGAGCAGTAACAGGCTACAAGGATCCCTACACAGGAGACACCATCTCCCTGTTTCAGGCCTTACAAAAGGATCTCATTGTCAAGGATCATGGCATCCGCCTCCTTGAAGCGCAAATTGCCACAGGGGGCATTATCGACCCGGTGCACAGCCATCGAGTACCTGTAGAAGTTGCTTATGAAAGGGGCTACTTTGATGAGGAAATGAACCAGATTCTCAACGACCCTGATGATGACACCAAGGGCTTTTTTGATCCCAACACGCAAGAGAACCTCACCTATCTGCAGCTGGTGGAGAGATGTGTCAGAGATCCAATTACTGGGCTCAGCTTGCTGGTCATTGTCAAGAAGGGGGAGCTTTACTTCTTTGTTGATGAGGAAACAAAACTCGTCCTGAAATCTACGACAACTACCAAAGCAGGTGGAAAATACCAAGGACAGACTGTGTCTTTGTGGGATCTTCTTTACTCCAAATACATCACTGAGGAGAAGAGGAGAGAACTTGTGCAACAGTACAAGTCTGGAAGCATCACAATTGAAAGGTTCTTGGAAATCATACTGACCATCATTCAACAGCAGACCATGACAACCTCAGAAGTTTCAGTGATCAAACAACAAGAGGCTGTGCCAAAATTAGAAAGCAGCACAACCACAACCACTTTTACCACCTATACAACTACGGAGACAGCTGAAACTAGCTTCCATGGAATAAGGAAGGATGTGACTGCCCAGGAACTCCTTCAATCAAAAATCATTGATGAGCACCTCTACAAAGATCTCAATGCAGGAAAAATCACAGCGAGTGAAGTGAGTGAAATGGACTCGGTACGCAAGTACCTAGAAGGAACCAACAGCATTGCAGGAGTGTATGTGCAGTCCACTCAACAGACCATGAGCATCTATCAAGCCAAGTCCAAAAGCCTTCTCACACCAGGTACTTCTCTGGTTCTCCTGGAGGCCCAAGCTGCCACCGGCTTCGTCATCGACCCAGTCAAAAACAAGAAACTCTCAGTGGAAGAAGCCGCAGCGCAAGGCGTGATTGGAAATGAGTGGAAAAAGAAATTACTTTCTGCAGAGAGAGCAGTAACAGGCTACAAGGATCCCTACACAGGAGACACCATCTCCCTGTTTCAGGCCTTACAAAAGGATCTCATTGTCAAGGATCATGGCATCCGCCTCCTTGAAGCGCAAATTGCCACAGGGGGCATTATCGACCCGGTGCACAGCCATCGAGTACCTGTAGAAGTTGCTTATGAAAGGGGCTACTTTGATGAGGAAATGAACCAGATTCTCAACGACCCTGATGATGACACCAAGGGCTTTTTTGATCCCAACACGCAAGAGAACCTCACCTATCTGCAGCTGGTGGAGAGATGTGTCAGAGATCCAATTACTGGGCTCAGCTTGCTGGTCATTGTCAAGAAGGGGGAGCTTTACTTCTTTGTTGATGAGGAAACAAAACTGGTCCTGAAATCTACGACAACTACCAAAGCAGGTGGAAAATACCAAGGACAGACTGTGTCTTTGTGGGATCTTCTTTACTCCAAATACATCACTGAGGAGAAGAGGAGAGAACTTGTGCAACAGTACAAGTCTGGAAGCATCACAATTGAAAGGTTCTTGGAAATCATACTGACCATCATTCAACAGCAGACCATGACAACCTCAGAAGTTTCAGTGATCAAACAACAAGAGGCTGTGCCAAAATCAGAAAGCAGCACAACCACAACCACTTTTACCACCTATACAACTACGGAGACAGCTGAAACTAGCTTCCATGGAATAAGGAAGGATGTGACTGCCCAGGAACTCCTTCAATCAAAAATCATTGATGAGCACCTCTACAAAGATCTCAATGCAGGAAAAATCACAGCGAGTGAAGTGAGTGAAATGGACTCGGTACGCAAGTACCTAGAAGGAACCAACAGCATTGCAGGAGTGTATGTGCAGTCCACTCAACAGACCATGAGCATCTATCAAGCCAAGTCCAAAAGCCTTCTCACACCAGGTACTTCTCTGGTTCTCCTGGAGGCCCAAGCTGCCACCGGCTTCGTCATCGACCCAGTCAAAAACAAGAAACTCTCAGTGGAAGAAGCCGCAGCGCAAGGCGTGATTGGAAATGAGTGGAAAAAGAAATTACTTTCTGCAGAGAGAGCAGTAACAGGCTACAAGGATCCCTACACAGGAGACACCATCTCCCTGTTTCAGGCCTTACAAAAGGATCTCATTGTCAAGGATCATGGCATCCGCCTCCTTGAAGCGCAAATTGCCACAGGGGGCATTATCGACCCGGTGCACAGCCATCGAGTACCTGTAGAAGTTGCTTATGAAAGGGGCTACTTTGATGAGGAAATGAACCAGATTCTCAACGACCCTGATGATGACACCAAGGGCTTTTTTGATCCCAACACGCAAGAGAACCTCACCTATCTGCAGCTGGTGGAGAGATGTGTCAGAGATCCAATTACTGGGCTCAGCTTGCTGGTCATTGTCAAGAAGGGGGAGCTTTACTTCTTTGTTGATGAGGAAACAAAACTCGTCCTGAAATCTACGACAACTACCAAAGCAGGTGGAAAATACCAAGGACAGACTGTGTCTTTGTGGGATCTTCTTTACTCCAAATACATCACCGAGGAGAAGAGGAGAGAACTTGTGCAACAGTACAAGTCTGGAAGCATCACAATTGAAAGGTTCTTGGAAATCATACTGACCATCATTCAACAGCAGACCATGACAACCTCAGAAGTTTCAGTGATCAAACAACAAGAGGCTGTGCCAAAATTAGAAAGCAGCACAACCACAACCACTTTTACCACCTATACAACTACGGAGACAGCTGAAACTAGCTTCCATGGAATAAGGAAGGATGTGACTGCCCAGGAACTCCTTCAATCAAAAATCATTGATGAGCACCTCTACAAAGATCTCAATGCAGGAAAAATCACAGCGAGTGAAGTGAGTGAAATGGACTCGGTACGCAAGTACCTAGAAGGAACCAACAGCATTGCAGGAGTGTATGTGCAGTCCACTCAACAGACCATGAGCATCTATCAAGCCAAGTCCAAAAGCCTTCTCACACCAGGTACTTCTCTGGTTCTCCTGGAGGCCCAAGCTGCCACCGGCTTCGTCATCGACCCAGTCAAAAACAAGAAACTCTCAGTGGAAGAAGCCGCAGCGCAAGGCGTGATTGGAAATGAGTGGAAAAAGAAATTACTTTCTGCAGAGAGAGCAGTAACAGGCTACAAGGATCCCTACACAGGAGACACCATCTCCCTGTTTCAGGCCTTACAAAAGGATCTCATTGTCAAGGATCATGGCATCCGCCTCCTTGAAGCGCAAATTGCCACAGGGGGCATTATCGACCCGGTGCACAGCCATCGAGTACCTGTAGAAGTTGCTTATGAAAGGGGCTACTTTGATGAGGAAATGAACCAGATTCTCAACGACCCTGATGATGACACCAAGGGCTTTTTTGATCCCAACACGCAAGAGAACCTCACCTATCTGCAGCTGGTGGAGAGATGTGTCAGAGATCCAATTACTGGGCTCAGCTTGCTGGTCATTGTCAAGAAGGGGGAGCTTTACTTCTTTGTTGATGAGGAAACAAAACTGGTCCTGAAATCTACGACAACTACCAAAGCAGGTGGAAAATACCAAGGACAGACTGTGTCTTTGTGGGATCTTCTTTACTCCAAATACATCACTGAGGAGAAGAGGAGAGAACTTGTGCAACAGTACAAGTCTGGAAGCATCACAATTGAAAGGTTCTTGGAAATCATACTGACCATCATTCAACAGCAGACCATGACAACCTCAGAAGTTTCAGTGATCAAACAACAAGAGGCTGTGCCAAAATCAGAAAGCAGCACAACCACAACCACTTTTACCACCTATACAACTACGGAGACAGCTGAAACTAGCTTCCATGGAATAAGGAAGGATGTGACTGCCCAGGAACTCCTTCAATCAAAAATCATTGATGAGCACCTCTACAAAGATCTCAATGCAGGAAAAATCACAGCGAGTGAAGTGAGTGAAATGGACTCGGTACGCAAGTACCTAGAAGGAACCAACAGCATTGCAGGAGTGTATGTGCAGTCCACTCAACAGACCATGAGCATCTATCAAGCCAAGTCCAAAAGCCTTCTCACACCAGGTACTTCTCTGGTTCTCCTGGAGGCCCAAGCTGCCACCGGCTTCGTCATTGACCCAGTCAAAAACAAGAAACTCTCAGTGGAAGAAGCCGCAGCGCAAGGCGTGATTGGAAATGAGTGGAAAAATAAATTACTTTCTGCAGAGAGAGCAGTAACAGGATATAAGGATCCCTACACAGGAGACACCATCTCCCTGTTTCAGGCCTTACAAAAGGATCTCATTGTCAAGGATCATGGCATCCGCCTCCTTGAAGCGCAAATTGCCACAGGGGGCATTATCGACCCGGTGCACAGCCATCGAGTACCTGTAGAAGTTGCTTATGAAAGGGGCTACTTTGATGAGGAAATGAACCAGATTCTCAATGACCCTGATGATGACACCAAGGGCTTTTTTGATCCCAACACGCAAGAGAACCTCACCTATCTGCAGCTGGTGGAGAGATGTGTCAGAGATCCAATTACTGGGCTCAGCTTGCTGGTCATTGTCAAGAAGGGGGAGCTTTACTTCTTTGTTGATGAGGAAACCAAACTCATCCTGAAATCTACGACAACTACCAAAGCAGGTGGAAAATACCAAGGACAGACTGTGTCTTTGTGGGATCTTCTTTACTCCAAATACATCACTGAGGAGAAGAGGAGAGAACTTGTGCAACAGTACAAGTCTGGAAGCATCAGAATTGAAAGGTTCTTGGAAATCATACTGACCATCATTCAACAGCAGACCATGACAACCTCAGAAGTTTCAGTGATCAAACAACAAAAGGCTGTGCCCAAATTAGAAAGCAGCACAACCACAACCACGTTTACCACCTATACAACTACGGAGACAGCTGAAACTAGCTTCCATGGAATAAGGAAGGATGTGACTGCCCAGGAACTCCTTCAATCAAAAATCATTGATGAGCACCTCTACAAAGATCTCAATGCAGGAAAAATCACAGCGAGTGAAGTGAGTGAAATGGACTCGGTACGCAAGTACCTAGAAGGAACCAACAGCATTGCAGGAGTGTATGTGCAGTCCACTCAACAGACCATGAGCATCTATCAAGCCAAGTCCAAAAGCCTTCTCACACCAGGTACTTCTCTGGTTCTCCTGGAGGCCCAAGCTGCCACCGGCTTCGTCATCGACCCAGTCAAAAACAAGAAACTCTCAGTGGAAGAAGCCGCAGCGCAAGGCGTGATTGGAAATGAGTGGAAAAAGAAATTACTTTCTGCAGAGAGAGCAGTAACAGGCTACAAGGATCCCTACACAGGAGACACCATCTCCCTGTTTCAGGCCTTACAAAAGGATCTCATTGTCAAGGATCATGGCATCCGCCTCCTTGAAGCGCAAATTGCCACAGGGGGCATTATCGACCCGGTGCACAGCCATCGAGTACCTGTAGAAGTTGCTTATGAAAGGGGCTACTTTGATGAGGAAATGAACCAGATTCTCAACGACCCTGATGATGACACCAAGGGCTTTTTTGATCCCAACACGCAAGAGAACCTCACCTATCTGCAGCTGGTGGAGAGATGTGTCAGAGATCCAATTACTGGGCTCAGCTTGCTGGTCATTGTCAAGAAGGGGGAGCTTTACTTCTTTGTTGATGAGGAAACAAAACTGGTCCTGAAATCTACGACAACTACCAAAGCAGGTGGAAAATACCAAGGACAGACTGTGTCTTTGTGGGATCTTCTTTACTCCAAATACATCACTGAGGAGAAGAGGAGAGAACTTGTGCAACAGTACAAGTCTGGAAGCATCACAATTGAAAGGTTCTTGGAAATCATACTGACCATCATTCAACAGCAGACCATGACAACCTCAGAAGTTTCAGTGATCAAACAACAAGAGGCTGTGCCAAAATCAGAAAGCAGCACAACCACAACCACTTTTACCACCTATACAACTACGGAGACAGCTGAAACTAGCTTCCATGGAATAAGGAAGGATGTGACTGCCCAGGAACTCCTTCAATCAAAAATCATTGATGAGCACCTCTACAAAGATCTCAATGCAGGAAAAATCACAGCGAGTGAAGTGAGTGAAATGGACTCGGTACGCAAGTACCTAGAAGGAACCAACAGCATTGCAGGAGTGTATGTGCAGTCCACTCAACAGACCATGAGCATCTATCAAGCCAAGTCCAAAAGCCTTCTCACACCAGGTACTTCTCTGGTTCTCCTGGAGGCCCAAGCTGCCACCGGCTTCGTCATTGACCCAGTCAAAAACAAGAAACTCTCAGTGGAAGAAGCCGCAGCGCAAGGCGTGATTGGAAATGAGTGGAAAAATAAATTACTTTCTGCAGAGAGAGCAGTAACAGGATATAAGGATCCCTACACAGGAGACACCATCTCCCTGTTTCAGGCCTTACAAAAGGATCTCATTGTCAAGGATCATGGCATCCGCCTCCTTGAAGCGCAAATTGCCACAGGGGGCATTATCGACCCGGTGCACAGCCATCGAGTACCTGTAGAAGTTGCTTATGAAAGGGGCTACTTTGATGAGGAAATGAACCAGATTCTCAATGACCCTGATGATGACACCAAGGGCTTTTTTGATCCCAACACGCAAGAGAACCTCACCTATCTGCAGCTGGTGGAGAGATGTGTCAGAGATCCAATTACTGGGCTCAGCTTGCTGGTCATTGTCAAGAAGGGGGAGCTTTACTTCTTTGTTGATGAGGAAACCAAACTCATCCTGAAATCTACGACAACTACCAAAGCAGGTGGAAAATACCAAGGACAGACTGTGTCTTTGTGGGATCTTCTTTACTCCAAATACATCACTGAGGAGAAGAGGAGAGAACTTGTGCAACAGTACAAGTCTGGAAGCATCAGAATTGAAAGGTTCTTGGAAATCATACTGACCATCATTCAACAGCAGACCATGACAACCTCAGAAGTTTCAGTGATCAAACAACAAAAGGCTGTGCCCAAATTAGAAAGCAGCACAACCACAACCACGTTTACCACCTATACAACTACGGAGACAGCTGAAACTAGCTTCCATGGAATAAGGAAGGATGTGACTGCCCAGGAACTCCTTCAATCAAAAATCATTGATGAGCACCTCTACAAAGATCTCAATGCAGGAAAAATCACAGCGAGTGAAGTGAGTGAAATGGACTCGGTACGCAAGTACCTAGAAGGAACCAACAGCATTGCAGGAGTGTATGTGCAGTCCACTCAACAGACCATGAGCATCTATCAAGCCAAGTCCAAAAGCCTTCTCACACCAGGTACTTCTCTGGTTCTCCTGGAGGCCCAAGCTGCCACCGGCTTCGTCATCGACCCAGTCAAAAACAAGAAACTCTCAGTGGAAGAAGCCGCAGCGCAAGGCGTGATTGGAAATGAGTGGAAAAAGAAATTACTTTCTGCAGAGAGAGCAGTAACAGGATATAAGGATCCCTACACAGGAGACACCATCTCCCTGTTTCAGGCCTTACAAAAGGATCTCATTGTCAAGGATCATGGCATCCGCCTCCTTGAAGCGCAAATTGCCACAGGGGGCATTATCGACCCGGTGCACAGCCATCGAGTACCTGTAGAAGTTGCTTATGAAAGGGGCTACTTTGATGAGGAAATGAACCAGATTCTCAATGACCCTGATGATGACACCAAGGGCTTTTTTGATCCCAACACGCAAGAGAACCTCACCTATCTGCAGCTGGTGGAGAGATGTGTCAGAGATCCAATTACTGGGCTCAGCTTGCTGGTCATTGTCAAGAAGGGGGAGCTTTACTTCTTTGTTGATGAGGAAACCAAACTCATCCTGAAATCTACGACAACTACCAAAGCAGGTGGAAAATACCAAGGACAGACTGTGTCTTTGTGGGATCTTCTTTACTCCAAATACATCACTGAGGAGAAGAGGAGAGAACTTGTGCAACAGTACAAGTCTGGAAGCATCACAATTGAAAGGTTCTTGGAAATCATACTGATCATCATTCAACAGCAGACCATGACAACCTCAGAAGTTTCAGTGGTCAAACAACTACACCTGTAACAAATTGTAACACAACAACGAAGAGTACTTTCAGCAACAGATCCTGAATTACTCTAACGATGTCACCAAGGCCTCTTTTCATCCCAACACACAAGAGAACCAATCTGCAGTTGCTGGAAACGTGCATCGGAGATCCCCTGAATGGCATCTGCCAATTTCAACAGACAAAAGTTGAATACAAACAACACATTCTACTTTTAGGCTGTCCCCTTTCGGCCCCTTTCTCTGTATTCTTCAATGGTGAAATTAGTCGTACTCTAGTAGAGTTCTTATACCATCACATGCAAATTAATTTCAAACTGTTTTTCTTTCAATTAGATTAGAGGGTACATATTTTCATCTATTAGTCTCCTATAATGTAGTGTCATCAAACATATTTCAGCTTTAACTCATCTGTTGTAAATTGATTTAAAAATAAAAGTAAAAACGAAATATTCAAAATCAATGTGGTTTGTGGTTTCCTTGAAATAATTGACCAGAATTTCAAGCTAAAATGTATTTGAAAGGTATCCATATTACAGTGTAACTTGTTTAAACAGTGGTCTCCATGTCTCTCCAGCTCTTTATTACACATACATTTCATTTTCAGGTCAGGATACCAGTATCATTCAATCAGAGAGAACACAGTCAAGAGCTGGAGAGACAGGTTACTGAACAAACACTCTATAGCAGCGATTACTATCAGAATATAGTGCTTTAACCTTTTAACAAAAAAGGTTAATTTTTTACCCCAAAAAATCACCTGCCCAACTTTAATTTACTAATCCTGTTCTATAAAGAAACATATACAGCTTTGTCTAAAAAGAATTGGAATATTACATCATCACAAATCATCACTGACTGCGGATGTTTCACACTGGGCTTCAAGCAACTCTGACTTCAGAAGGTTGAAAAATAAATCCTTTTTTTGAGTCGTCTCGTGTAATATTCTAATATTTTGACATGTTTTTATTTTTATGTTCATGAGCTTAACAATCAAATCGATTTTTTCACAGAATTACAGAAAATAATCAACTTTTCCACATATTCAAATTTTTGAGACAAAGCTGCAATATACAGTATGTAATTTGAGAATTCAATTAACCATCAAATTCCAAGCATTACAATTATTAGTACCGGTAAATCATTTATTCGGCAATCAAAATTTCATAGCATAAAATTAACCCCATTGATATATTTTGGATCATTATTGTTTTGACACATCAGCAGTAAAAAGGTCACTTAAGGTATAACAGATTTTTCAGGTTCATTGAATAATTCGACAAAGGATATGTTCATGTTAAGTTTTTTTTTTTTAGATATCATTTGAAACAAATCAAAACATTTAGAAATTAAATCTACTTCCTGGAGTAAGTTAATGGTTTACAGTATGTTAAATCAGATGTGCAAGTTTTCCATACACCAGCTACTTGCCAACTAGCCTACATCTCAATGTCTCTATTGTTGCTGGGTGCTGACACACTAGGTCTAATCCTTTAAAAGTATGTATTTATATCATTCACCAATGCATTGAAATAAATGTCTTCACGTTGGATAAACAAAATATTCTGTATGCCAAAATGTAGGTACAATGATATGTATTTTGGCTGTAACTTCTAGCCTGGATTTGAACCCAATTCTACTACCATTGAGCTGATAGAGCCTGCCTGCTTGCCCAGGTGATATATTGAATCTTGACCATTAGGTAAAAAGCCTTGCACACTGCTGCGTTTTTCGGGCCGAATATCGGAGTGAATTTCAGAGCACGCAAATAAAAAAATCAACCTCACGTTGTGTCAGTCACGTTTGCACACTGCCGCCCGTTTCGCGCACCACTCAGTCCCTTGCTCTCTCTATCTCCCTCTCTCTCCTTGTCCTGAAAAACGCATTTCGCAACGAAAAACGCAGCAGTGTGCAACCACCTTTAGTCAGATCCTGTTTCTAGTTAAGACATTACCTTTGACACAATCTAAATGTCTCAACCAGTGTTGCCAGATGGAAAATGTTGGATTATCGTACAGGAGACTTCAAATTATCGTTTACTATTTGAAAGAAAACTATCGTACCACAAAAGATAAATCACGTGTAAATATGTAATTTCACAACAACAAAAAAAGCCTATGTAAGCAACAATCTTGTTTGAATCTCCGTGACAAAAATACAACACATATTGCTGCGTGGAGACAGGAAACTTCCTTGACCTTACACGAATAAAAGCCTGAAACTGGCTGAAAAATCTAGGGTCAGATTTACCCATTTATTTTGTTTATATTATATTATTTATTTTGAAAAAACAAACTGGATCCTTAAGCAGCAGCAAGGGAATTTAGTAAATTCACACTTTTTTGTGGTTTGGTGAAATTATCGTACATTTGGCCATTTTTTGAATTATTGAGCGTACATCGTACAGAGGGGTTAAATTACCGTACGAATACAATAACTATCGTAAATCTGGCAACACTGAAGAGCAGGGAGACAAAATACAACCACTCCAAATTGCATGAGTTATATTGTATTAACATTAACATGTATTAACCACACAGATTGGGCAAATTTCAATTTTATTCATCATAAAAAAAGAAAAAAAAAACATAGTCCTGCTAAGTATAACATGTGCAAGTTTTATCTTGCTGATATAAAGATTATTGGTTTTCTGTTTCAATCTGCTTCTATCTCCCATCAAATCTGGAGATCAAAAACAAATGTTTAAAGAGTTTTTCTGGACCCAAAGAAACATGACGATTATTCTAATTTATTAATCAGCTGGTGGATGTCTTCCTGTCCACGGTAAACCCTCTTTATTCCTCTTGGAAAATAACGGCAGGATGACAAGTTGAGGTAGTTGAGAGAAGTAGACTGGCAAATGACTGACCTAGAACACAGTACAAAAACATAGAATACGTTCAGAATTGCACGGGTAATAAAGCGACATTTCTATACAATTGCCATACTATGTAAGTGCTATGTTTAAGCTCAAGGACTTCATAATATTGAGGTTGATTAACCAACACATTTTTACATTTTTAGTAGATCAGGTGGATGCTTACATGTAGTTGTACATCAACCCTTAAACCCCTAGATGTCACTAAAGCACAGGTAGAACAATTCAATATCCTGGAAATGTTAG
Source organism: Nannobrachium achirus (assembly GCF_963921795.1). Lineage (NCBI taxonomy): Eukaryota > Metazoa > Chordata > Actinopteri > Myctophiformes > Myctophidae > Nannobrachium > Nannobrachium achirus. The sequence continues at coordinate 35,438,253 of NC_137819.1, read as the reverse complement.
TCCATGTTCACCTACCTAAGGGCATTTGGTGTGATGCTTGTTCCAGTGAGACTTAGTGAGCGCAAGGAGTCTGACTGCGCTGTCTGAGCGAGGTGGCTCATTGCGATCTCTATGTCCTCCACTGTGAAGAGGTGATTTGTGATATCCAGTTCCTTCAAGGTCCCACTCCATTTTTCCGTCAGCATATGAAGGCCCTTCTTGGGTGACGGAAATGCCACTGACTTCACGTCAGTGAAATATAGTCCCCAGAACAGACACTCAAGTTCTTAAAAAAAGAAAACAAAAAGAAACATAATTATTTGTTATCACACAAGTTTGTTAAGCCTGACCTAGGTTTTCTGAAAAATCAAATATTATTAAAAAAAATTACAAAATCAAATATGTAGCTACATACTGTACATGTACTGAACTACACACAAATGTGTACATGGCCTGAATGGGTTAATGGGGATGTAGAGGTCTTCACGGGTCCAATTTGAACTACCCGAACCCAAAAGGACCCGGGGGAAATGGACCCGGACCCATATGGCCCCGTCTATCATTTGGAATTTGAGAACCGTTACCCGATCAGCCCCGAGACGTGATGGATCCGATCCGAACGGCCCCGCCTGTTATTAGAAAAATTGGATCCGAAACCCGAGCAGAACGGGAGATCCGAGACCCGAACCTGTCGCCCCGAAATGAAAGAATGCCAACGTTATTATATTAAGAGTTGTATCAGACATATTTCTTACCTAACGTCGCCACGGTGCTGCTGTTGCTGTCAGCGGCGCTGTGCCTCTCGCCAAAAGATGATCTTTTCCCAGACCAGTAAGTCAATGCGGACAGTTTGTAAATACAAATAAATCCATGTTTTTATTCCTTCTTCTTTGGCTAGCAAATGCTAATGCTATCGTTTTCTGTCGCATGTGTTGTTCATTATATCTTTCTGCTTTGAGTGTCCATTTTGCTCTGCAGAGCATGACAACACGCAATGACAACTCCATTGTAAACCGTTAACCAAAACGTTACGTTAATATCTTTGATAATAATAACAATCCAACTGATACAGTCAGTGTTGTTGTGACTGAGTGAGTCAGTTCTCACAACCAATGCAACAGATTACATGCTGCATCTTTAGTGCCATGCCATCGTGTGGCGTTATCTATTTGGTGCAGTTGTTGCGTTCGCTTTCACTTCAATCTCGGCCTGTCTCGGCTCCACTCGGGTAACAGGAGATACCCGGGGAACCGGGGCAGACGGCCCCGGCCCCGGCCCGCCCCGCGGTAAAAGCTCGAAAACGGCCCCGTTACCCGGCTCGGGGCGGTTCGGATCGCGGGTAATTTCGGATCTCGGGCAGGTCCGAAGACCTCTATGGGGATGACAAAATGATGATACCAGATGATTATGATGCAGACCCGCTTGTAAGCATGCCCCCACCCACTGAAATCAAAATACTAAAATCGCTAAAACAATAGAAAACATTTCAACACTCATCTTTTCTTTTCTCTAATTACAATCTAAAATATGAACCCTTGTTGTAAAAAATAAAAATAAAAATAAAAAGTCCTATAAGACTGAAACTGGCTACCTCCTGCATTTGGTATAATCAAGTTTAAAATTATGAATATATTCCAATTTCAACAGTTCTAGGTTATTAAGTTGTGATATTGTAATTGTATTCTTGACAAAAAAACAATTTGGATAAGAAGCTTAAGTACTTTGCTGTTACGATTTTTTGTGTTGTCCCATATGTATCAACAAACTGATTATGATTATTATGAAAGATCAAAACAAGGTTTTGGGCCATATCTAAAGGCTTCATACTTTAACACTCAATCTTAAATTATAGCTCACCAACACAGGGTAACTCAGCAAGGCCAACAGGTGTGATTCGAGAACAGCCCCGCACATCCAGAACCCGAAGTTTGGGAGAGCCAAAGAGAATGTCCCTCAGGTCTTTGTCGGTCATGAAGGAAACTGAGGTTGTGGCCATGCACAGCTCCTCCAGTAACGGGAAGCCTGACGTAGAATTTGGTGCAGACCGCCCTTTTGGTATGGGTATGACGTTCAGCATCCGGAATGTCTGAACAGAACCAGAGTCACAATCACTTTTAACCTGGCATCCCTGATCTGGGCAAAGTCATTATAGGTGAAATATTACACTTTTTACCTTTAGCTTAGGACATCCACTTTGTAGACCTTGAATGTCGATGGAAAGTTGACAATGTCCACTGTCAAGCTTTGTACTGATCTCAAGCAATTCTAAATTCGGACAACTTCTCTGGAAAAAACAAAACAAAAAAACAATAATAAGGAAATAAAGGGGACAACATATTAAGGCCATTGTGCTTATTAAAACTCATTGCATGAAATAAATATCTAGATTATAAATAGATAATAAAAACATGTATTAAAAAAATACAAAAAATAAATAAGCCTTACAGAAATAATAGCAGGAATTCTTCTTGGGTCATTCTTGGGTCCAACAGGGAACAGGAGCTGTCTGATTTGGCTGCCATGTGTTTCCAAGAAGATAGCAAGACCTTGCACCTGAGTATAAATGTAGTGAATACTAATAAGTAAAGGATAATTTGTTAAAATAATTAGTAAATTCTAATAAATACATGATGAGCCATGTGTAGTAGTAATAATAATAATGAATTATCATTATATCATTATCAATTGTCATGGGTAGCCTACTGTGTATACAATACCTCTGAATGTTGCACATTTATGCTATCCAAAGACCGGCTGTGTGCGCTGAGGCTCTGGAAGCTCTTCTCTGTCACACCATTGCAATATGAAAGTTTGAGGGAGCGTAGATTTGGACAGAACTGGGACACAACCTATTGGGTTGGACAAATAACACATGAAACACAATATTTCATGGGGGAAAAAAACACTCAAGATATACAGAGTGGAGTTTCCTCTGAAAAGTGTTATTTTCCTGTCAGGATACATTGGAGTGCATTGTTTTGCATATACAGAACAGTACCATGGCCTATATTATAATTGCCTCGTGGGGAGCCTCAACTAGATGTTTCCCGAACCACTGGTTGAGAAAATACTAAATGACAGTTGATGTTGTTTGTTTAACATACTATGAGCAAAGATTTAGAACAGTGATGAAACTTTACTGGGATTATATTTGAGGTGTCTCTGTATACAATATTAATGGACAAGAGACAAATACTTTCTGTAGCCACCTGTATACTACAAACAACATGTATATAATACTTACTTCTACAGCATAGTCCACATTATTTTTCCAGTGACAAAGGGAGAAGTCTCTTAGCTGGGAGAATCTAGTCAACAGTGATAAGAAAGATAGATAATTTGTAAACAACTGCACCCGATCAGAGATTAATTCACATTTCAAATCATATTCAAGTTCAGCTAAATGTTCTAGTACATTGAATTTGACAAAATGTATAACATGGACCTGTTTTGTGCCAGCCAGTTTAGAGTGCGATTAATTCGCAGCACTGTTTTAGGCAACTGTGTCTTCCCAGGATCCATCCAGCAGTACCCTACAGTCACACACCGCCACAGCACAGGACTGGATGCAGCAGTATTCCACAGATGGCACACTCTCGCCATCCTTTTTCAAGAGAGAAAATAGGATTTAGCTCACAATAGTGCCATCTACACAAAGTATGCTCTTACACTATTCAAATATGCACTCAGTTAGGTTATTGTCCATTTCAAAAGGGTAGAATGATACAAATGAATAGTGCTGTCCACACATTGGAAACTTGGATTTGTTTTTTCTATGCTTTTTCCATGCTGAATGAATTATTTCTTGAAACACGATGAGCACATTTCTTGTCAACTCTATATAATATACAAGACTTTAATTCTACCACTCTTTAATACCAATAGATAGTAGCCGTAGTGACATCACAATGGCATCACATTAGAATGTTTTGTTCTCAACCTCACCCACCTGAAAAGGCTGCAGAGACAGAATTTTCAACATAAACATCACTTAATTCTTTCTTAGTTGGAATTTGTCTACAGGTAGGTTATATCTGTGCAGGGACATGATATCACGCTGATGTAGTTACATACATAAACAGGGTCAACAATGCTTAACATGGTGTTAGGGCTGTTTATGTTGTTGCACATACTGTACATGGTACAACTAATGTTACCGTGAAGTGACCTTCATTGAGGTATCATCATGCAAGTTATACATATTGCAGGAAACAACATTTATCTAAGTAAATTGAATATTGTTATGTCTTTTTGCAGACTGAGCAAAACATCCCAGTAGCACCTCATGAAACTGACTTCTACTTCACTCCAAAACCAAAAGGACAATTTTAATTTCCATCCTGAATGGCAGCAGGCCTAATATTATTATTGCATTTAGGCTACATGTGAAATAATGCAGCTGAAAGTCAAAGTTCAGAGGCTGTCGGTTGCTTTTGTTAGGCTAAATGTTTGTTTACATTTCTTGAATTAATGTCTTTAGTTTGCAAAAATGTACTTGAAGCAAAAATACGATGTACTGCATTTATTTTTTTACTTGTCGTGACACATATCGTTCAACGTTATCGAATATCGCATGTTTTCCTAATATTGTGCAGCCTTACCGTAAATACAACAGATAAAGACTGTATGTAATGCCTGTAAGTGTGTGTTACCTGCAAAGAAATGGTACTGCGCCGTCTTGGATGACAACCATCTGAAAGATTTTGATTAGCACCTCCTCAGGAAGACCGTCTCCCCATCTACTGTCTGTGCCAAAGACTGGGTGATGCACCAGAGCCTTGTCTTCTACCCTCTTACTCTCTGTTGGTTTAGTCTCAGCAGGGAGTGTGTTCTTCCTCTTAGTTTGACTGATATTTGCTTTGCCCTTAGCAGGCTTCTTTTTTCTGCTTATTTTCTTCTCCAGAGGACGCCAATCTGAATCATGCTCATTCTTCTTCTGAGGACGCCACCCTAAATCATGCTTACGATCGCCTATGTTGGATATTACCAGGAGCATATCCTCTCCCTCTTGAACGGTGTAATCAAGCCTGGCAGCTCTTTTCTTCTTTGGCTTGGCACGAGATGCAGGCACCTGGTTGGACATCCTCTTCAAAGACGGCTTCTTTGCAGTGGACCCACCTACACCTGGGAGATTCAAAACTGTTGGTACACTATTCATGGACCAATATTCCGCATGGCTCCATGTTGTTACAGTTTCTCCACATTACCTTAATGACACATGTCAGCTATGTACCACGTTTATTTAAATGACTGACCAATGATTTTGGTAAATTATATATATATATATATAATATATATATATATATATATATATATATATATATATATATATATATATATACCGTATATACTGTATATCATTTATGTATATGGCCCTGCATGTAGGCTTAACATGCCCGCCTTAATAAATAAATAAATAAATAACATAAAAAATATATATATAATATAACAGTGATGTTACTAGGTTTTCAATGTAATGGGTCCCGGGACCCACAGGTGGTCATTCAAATGGGTCCCAGAAAAGTTTTATGAGTCCTCAATACAATGTTTTCGAGCGCTGTGAGCTTGTAGATCGGCTATTTTCAAAATGTTTGCCTATTTCTTAAATTTATTTTACAATTTGGCTAATGTTTGAACTTAGAACTACTAAAACATATGCCCCTAATGAATTTGGGCGCGCAAAATGGCGTCGGACGTCGGTGGAATCAAAACATTGACGTTTCTATCGCCTGTTTAAGACTTTCTATGTGGATTTTATTTGTGTTAACGTAGGGTAAAGTAGGATGCTTTCACCCAAGAACAATGGTGGTGTCTGTGGAATTTTAAAATGTTTTTCTTTTACCGCGACCCGGTAAATTATTTTACCATGGACTCCAATGGAGGCGCATCCCTGGGACCCCAGGACCATGACATGAATGAGTCCCTGGGCGACTTGAATGAGTTTTTGATGCGGGATGCGCACGTAATGACATCACTGATATAATATAAATAATAATATTGCCCCACTTGATCAGATCGGTGATTGATCGGTATCGGGTGATAAAAAAACCTGATCGAACCATCTCCAATACAAAAACCTCCTCCCACTCAACACTCCGTGCTGACAGGTTTTTATATCACGACCCCATATTATGAGACATTCTTTGTTTTTTCCTTTGCTTTATGTTTTGTGTAAAGCATATCGAATTGCCTTGTTGTTAAAATCTGTTATACAAATACTTGCAAATACTAGAAGAGTCGCAGGAAAGAAACTCGCCTGGGCTGATGGTTTATGCCTTTTGATTGATTGATTGATTGAGGTATTTATTAAAGGTTTTGGATAGGAAAAGGTACAGTTTCATGACAGTACAGTACAGTACAGGCAAGGCTTATTGAGATCCTTAATATCCTGTTTACCTCTGTAAACAATGCCTAAACGGTTAAACATTACCTTATTCCTAACCTTAACCACAGTAAAACGGTGCAAAAACCTAACCCTATTCCTAATCTTAACCTCAGAATGATACATGTAATCCTAAATCATTTCTAACCTTATTCTCAGTAAAACAAATACAAGAATAAAAATCTCTGCGAGTTTCTTTCCGGTGGGCTAAAAACGCCCCCACAAAAATATGGTTTTGTGATGAAAAGTGATGAATCATCACTTTTCACAGTTTTGTGGGGTCCATTTGTAGCATTAGGAATGTTTTTGTGCAAAACAAATGCTTGCAATGGATTCAGAATCATGAAAACACCCTAGTTAGACCCCTTACATGCTACTTAAAGATGAAGTGAATGGGTAGGTGCAAGAAATCATTAAAAATGAACCCCATGGGAACATATTTCAGCTTGGTACCTGGATCTTAAAATATACCCTTCAAGGATTAAGAAAAATCAAACCTCGGTTCGAAGTGGAGCGGTGAATCTGAGCAGCTATACCCTGTGTGTGTTGCTAAATGCCTAAACTGTAAACTATAAACTGTGCCTGTGAGTGAGTGGTGAGTGTGCCTGGCCTGCACAAAACAGCGCCCCTCCTTTAACTAGTGTGTTGTGTGTGGCCACTCAAGGTATTGCCAGGCTACGGACACGGCCAGCCAGCCAGCCAGCCAGCCAGCCACCCACCCAGCCACCCAGCCACCCACCCACGGACATACCCACGGACATACCTGTCTATTGGGAGCGCTTTCACCGCTCCAAAAAAAACAGGTGGCTAAAGAGAATCCACCCTATGCGTGCGGAGTCTGCGGACCCCCCTGTCCATATAGACTAATACTTGCCTGGTCATGGAAAACCGTGCCATTTCCGCTTCAATCCTTTCTCGCACCAAAAATAGCCGATCTCCAAGCTCTCTGCGGCGCATTGAGCTTGGAGGTCTGCTATTTTTGATATTTTCACCAAAAGACCCCTTCTGAAATTTCAGCCCCTGCCTACTGTGATACTGTGTCATTTACTGTTGTATCCTTACTCTATTCTATTGTGTATGTATTTATATTTATACATCTCTCAGAGTGTTCTAGAAATGTTTTTCCATATATATATATATTGTCGTTGTCTTTTAATATTCACAATTGAATAATGAAATGAACAGATGTATAAGTCACTTGGGCACACAGCAGGTTTTCAGTCACTTCACTTGCCAGTGATTAGCAATTACCCACCCCTCCCATGTTGATGGGGAGATTGAGGACACCTCCCTGAGATGACTCCACCTTTGTTCCCAGCCCCCTATAAAAGTGATGTTTGTTCTGTCATTCTGTTAAACCCTGATGAAGACTGGTAACAGTCGAAACGTTGGTAAATAAATTATTTGCATCGTGGCTGAAGAGTGTGCGGCCTCTTTCCTCTCAGCCCCTGCCTCTCTAACATTCTGTGCACGTCCCTGATCATCCATGTGTGAGATGAGCAGTACAGATGATGGTGGAGGTTCAGGATTATGGGGAATATTATGTATATGTAATATTGATCTAAATATTTGCCAGCCCATGACAAACCTATTTCCTGATGTTGACTTACCTAATGCACTTGATGTAGCATCACTAGCTCCAGTTCCCTCACTGGAACCTTGAGCTACAACTTCAGAGTCCATATTTAGGCGATGCCCAGTTCCAAGACCAATAGACAGCTGCTGCAGTCTTCCACATCTAATACATATTAAACATAAAATAAACAAGTATTGTAAGTATAAATCTAGTTATATCAGGGGATGGGGGTCTGAAGAGAATAATGTGTGTGGACACGCTTGCATAAGATAAGGACCGTTCAAAACATGTTTTTCTTTAAATTACCATACATGAAGCTAGTTAGCATTTTTTTTTTTTTTTTTCCTTTTTTTACTGATTAGGTGCACGTATCGTATGTCGTTGTTTTTTCTAGATTGATATTCCTATGCATTTGTTATATTGTTGTTGATGTTCTGATATATTATCTTGCATATTATAGTGATGTATTATCTGCTCATTGTAAATTGCTTTGGATTAAAAGCGTCTGCTAAATGCCTAAATTGTAAATGTTATTTAGCAGCACACTGGTCCTTTCAAACAAGTACACTTCATACTGACCTACTGTAAATACAAATTGTCCCTGTTTTTCGACTGTTCTATGATGTTATCTTTGCATACTGTGTTTGTCTGTCATTCAATGTTTTTATGAATTGAGTACAAAAGGACCCCAATGTAAACAAGCCAATATGGTTTAATGATTCAAACCACAATAAAGCACAATTGTGCTTTCTTGTGGATTAAATCATAATTATTAGTAAACCTTGTATTTGGATTCATTGTTTTGCGTGCTGACCATTGTACAGCCTACCTACTAGCTAACCATTACATTTGAATTTCCAATCTTACCTGATATACACAATATATTTTCAATATCCAGTTTTCGGAACTTGTGTTGTTGATTTCAGCAATTCAGGATGTTTCATGACATTGATGTGAGACATTATTATTATTCACATGTTGTCTTAACTGCAAGTTGGCTCTGCTAAAAACAAACAAAGCGCTAATCCACCTCCTCCACTGCACTGACCCACAATGCACCGGCTTCACCGTTCACTCATGCGACGATTGGTGGAAAAGTCATAGACGTCCCGCCTCCTCAAAAACTGTCCAATCATATGTGGGCAATTATTTTCGGCTCTTGTACTTGAGTAAAAGTATGAAAGAAAGTGTTGATGTCAAAATGTACTTAAAGTAGCCTACCAAAAGTACAATTAATAAATGTTTGGAAATAGCAGATCTGCTATTTTCAAACAGGGCTAATCTAAGTGGTTAATAATTTATGTTTTATAGGATTATAATACGTATAGCTGCAATGTAACTAGTATCTACAAATTTCAAATAAATGTAGTGCAGTAAAAGTACAATATATGGATCCGAGATGTAGTGGAGTAGAAGTAAAAGTATCGGAAATTCTCAAGTTAAGTACAAATACCTACCTAATTTATATTATTATTATTTTACTTACAACTAAGTATTAGCCTACATCTACTTTGTTACTTTAGTTTACACCACTGTTAGTAAGATGTGTAGAAGTAATCCAGGCAGGGCAAGGAGTACATGTACATACATACTCCGATACAGTAGGTGGCAGTATGTGGACTATGTACCTGCAAGGCAAGCATTGCAGCCAACCTGCGGCCGCCATAACACAACAAGAAAGAAGGATCCGCGTCTTCAGCGTTTCTGCGTGCGTTCCGTCCATAGAGCTATAATAATAGGTTCCGTCAGGTCCGTGAAATGAGCAGAAAGAACGTTTCCGGTCTGGGCGCTGGCAGAAATAAGCCAGGCTCCAGCCTTCAAAATAAAAGTGCAGTAAATAATGTATATTTAAAAGACACAAATGTATTTAAAAGATGAGTATATGATGTATGTCTCTATACTAGTGTACTTCTAATTGTCCTAACACATTTTCCAGGTTCTTTCAGATTGAAATTCGTGGAATGCGAGCTATTAAAAGCCATTTAACAAAATTAATTCCATTCCAATTCAATTTGTTCTACTGTAATCCCATAAAAGAGCTATCATAGGCTAGAGCAGGGGTTTATCTGTTTATTTTGACAGGACAGATGCAAAGTATGGTAGGCTACTATATTAATGTAATTAATGAAAATATACCTGTAACAACTCACCATAAAAGTGTTATACAAAAATACTCTGTTGCAAGTAAAAGTCACAGAATTCAAAATATACTTGAGTAAAAGTACAAAAGTATTGGCATTAAAATGTACTTAAAGTATCAAAAGTAGGACTACTCATTGTGCAGAATTCCCATTTCAAGTTTTCAAATGTTTAAATAAATATCTTTTGAATATAGCAGATCTACAAGCTCACAATGCGTTGCATCACAACGCATTGTGAGCCTGTAGATCTGTTATTTTCAAATTAAAATTGAGTACACAAAGTGCCGTTTTCAGAATCTAGTTGGCCCTGGACAGCAGACGTCTATTTGTGTCGGCACTTTGGACACATGCACGCGGGGAGATCTGCTCTGCCACACTGCACTCTCCACTAAGCGGGAGAGGCGTAAAATCAATTTCTGTTGACATTTTCTGACATTTTCTGACATTTTCAGACTCTTGTTGGCCCTGGAGAGCAGACGGCTCTTTGTGTCGCCAATTTAGAGATATGCACGCGTGCGGGGAAACCTCCTTTATCACACCACACTCTCCGCTAAGCGGGGGAGGCGTCCCCTCAATTTCTGCTGGCTTTCCAGTGCAGCCACCCGCTCAAAAAAGGGTAATTTTCGGAAATTTTCAGACTCTAGTTGGCGCTGGAGAGCAGACGGCTCTTTGTGTCGCCACTTTGGAGACATGCACGCGTGCGGGGAAACCTCCTCTATCACGTCACACTCTCTGCTAAGCGGGGGAGGCGTCCCCTCAATTTCTGCTGGCTTTCCAGTGCAGCCACCTGCTCAAAAAAGGGTCATTTTCGGACATTTTCAGACTCTAGTTGGCGCTGGAGAGTAGACGGCTCTTTGTGTCGCCACTTTGGAGACATGCACGCGTGCGGGGAAACCTCCTCTATCACGCCACACTCTCCGCCAAGCGGGGGAGGCGTCCCCTCAATTTCTGCTGGCTTTCCAGTGCAGCCACCCGCTCAAAAAAGGGTAATTTTCGGAAATTTTCAGACTCTAGTTGGCGCTGGAGAGCAGACGGCTCTTTGTGTCGCCACTTTGGAGACATGCACGCGTGCGGGGAAACCTCCTCTATCACGTCACACTCTCTGCTAAGCGGGGGAGGCGTCCCCTCAATTTCTGCTGGCTTTCCAGTGCAGCCACCTGCTCAAAAAAGGGTCATTTTCGGACATTTTCAGACTCTAGTTGGCGCTGGAGAGTAGACGGCTCTTTGTGTCGCCACTTTGGAGACATGCACGCGTGCGGGGAAACCTCCTCTATCACGCCACACTCTCCGCCAAGCGGGGGAGGCGTCCCCTCAATTTCTGCTGGCTTTCCAGTGCAGCCACCCGCTCAAAAAAGTGACATTTTTACTTGGCAAAGGCAAAAAGATGTGAGTAGGGATAATAAGTGGAAATGAGAATGAGAATGATGGAAATTAAAATGACTTGCAAAAAAATGTTTCATGTGTTTGTCCTATCTTGGAATACTCCTTTGGACTTTGGGATTCAGGTAACTTAACAAAAGGTGTAAGTGTGCATGAGAGAGATATTAGATATTTTCTGTGAGTTTACAAATTTGCTTTAACTAGCCCTTACCCGTTAAAGATATGAGCTCCGAAATGATGTGCAGTGTGTGGATTATGGGATGTGCACTGTGCACACAATATGTGAGGGATGGAAAGTAACTTTAACTGGTGCTTGCATGCTAATATGTAGGAGCATGTAAATACCCGTTCCATTTAACGGCTACAGAGATACTGTGTACCGATCTGCATGATTTTGGACAACAATTTTTTGGGTTTGTGTGTGATTGTGCATGGCCTGAACAACAGCGCCCCTCCCTTAACATGTGTGGTCACAAAAGGTACTGTAGGCTAAATAGATATAGATACACCATAAAAATGCTATTATACAGCATACAATTTGTGAAAGTGACAAACGGGCTTCACAGTTATGTCAGGTGTGTTCATATGCTGATGGTGATGCGATTTCAGATCAATTGCTCCAGCCACCGAGGAGAAACGCTGAGACAGACAGACACTCACTCAGACATTCGCAAAATTATAGTTTAGATGGAGTTGGAAGCATATTTTAAGTAAGATGAGCTCAGCTTTTCACATTCTGAAAATACCTGCCATTTCCCTTGGAGTAGTAACAGAAAAAATAATAAAACAGACAAACAATGGTATATTGGGGGAACTTATTAATCTTTCTCAACACAGACGTGTTGAGAAAGATCAGAAGTGAAGTGCGCCAAAGAAAAGGCCGCATGAAGACGAGATTCAGGCTTTGATGCTACTGCAAAAGCAGTATAAAGAGAAAGACACAGAAAGTAAAGTTTTAACAGGATTCATTCAATGTATTAAAGCTAGCCCCCTTAAGATTATATGTTTTAATGAAGCAGGAGTGAGAATGTGGCACAACTTGTGTACGAAGGATGCAGTATCATGGGATGCAACGGGGGGAATGATTAAGAGCAATATAACAACTAAAAGCATTTTGTATTATGAGCTTGTTCTAAGTTCATCATCCGCTTCAACACCTGTAGCATTTATGATCAGCGACACTCATACACAGCACGCTGTGGAGGAGATCCTCACGGAATTGAGGGCCAGTGAGAGGGACATATTTGGTTGCAATGCAACACCTGTTCAGATCAATAGTGACAGGTCAGCATCCAGTCTGAAACGCAGAAAATGCCGGGAGGGGAGGAAGACCATGATCAACCAGACAGTCCACATGACATTGAGGGTGATGATGTATTTGACTGTAAGCACATTCCTTTAAGTGCATCTCCCTTCAAAGACCATTTTGAACAAGTAAGGACTAAAGCCAATCAAGCAATGAAAAACACCAATGACACAGGTATAAATAACTATCATGCAGAAACTATTTTAAACAAACTGTTCACATTCCTCCCAAGTATTCCAGTATGGTCAGATCTACTCTCAGGTGATTTGCAGAGATTCTCTGCAGACTATGCTGGTCAAATAAACCAATGTAAGAAAAGCACAGCGATCAGTGAGGCTAAGCCGTATAAAGAAGCGTGGTGTATAATAATGACTAGAATCTGAAAATGTCACTTTTTTGAGCGGGTGGCTGCACTGCAAAGCCAGCAGAAATTGAGGGGACGCCTCCCCCGCTTAGCGGAGAGTGTGACATGATAGAGGAGATTTCCCCGCATGCGTGCATGTCTCCAAAGTGGCGACACAAAGAGCCGTCTGCTCTCCAGCGCCAACTAGAGTCTGAAAATGTCAGAAAATGTGACTTTTTTGAGCAGGTGGCTGCACTGCAAAGCCAGCAGAAATTGAGGGGACGCCTCCCCCGCTTAGCGGAGAGTGTGGCGTGATAGAGGAGGTTTTCCCGCACGCGTGCATGTCTCCAAAGTGGCGACACAAAGAGCCGTCTGCTCTCCAGCGCCAACTAGAGTCTGAAAATGTCCGAAATGTCACTTTTTTGAGCAGGTGGCTGCACTGCAAAGCCAGCAGAAATTGAGGGGACGCCTCCCCCGCTTAGCGGAGAGTGTGGCGTGATAGAGGAGGTTTTCCCGCACGCGTGCATGTCTCCAAAGTGGCGACACAAAGAGCCGTCTGCTCTCCAGCGCCAACTACTTTTTTGAGCAGGTTGCTGCACTGGAAAGCCAACAGAAATTGAGGGGACGCCTCCCCCGCTTAGCGGAGAGTGTGACGTGATAGAGGAGGTTTCCCCGCACGCGTGCATGTCTCCAAAGTGGCGACACAAAGAGCCGTCTGCTCTCCAGCGCCAACTAGAGTCTGAAAATGTCCGAAAATGTCACTTTTTTGAGCGGGTGGCTGCACTGCAAAGCCAGCAGAAATTGAGGGGACGCCTCCCCCGCTTAGCGGAGAGTGTGGCGTGATAGAGGAGGTTTTCCCGCACGCGTGCATGTCTCCAAAGTGGCGACACAAAGAGCCATCTGCTCTCCAGCGCCAACTAGAGTCTGAAAATGTCCGAAAATTACCCTTTTTTGAGCGGGTGGCTGCACTGCAAAGCCAACAGAAATTGAGGGGACGCCTCCCCCGCTTAGCGGAGAGTGTGGCGTGATAGAGGAGATTTTCCCGCACGCGTGCATGTCTCCAAAGTGGCGACACAAAGAGCCGTCTGCTCTCCAGCGCCAACTAGAGTCTGAAAATGTCCGAAAATGTCACTTTTGTGAGCAGGTGGCTGCACTGCAAAGCCAGCAGAAATTGAGGGGACGCCTCCCCCGCTTAGCGGAGAGTGTGGCGTGATAGAGGAGGTTTTCCCGCACGCGTGCATGTCTCCAAAGTGGCGACACAAAGAGCCGTCTGCTCTCCAGCGCCAACTAGAGTCTGAAAATGTCGGAAAATTTGACTTTTTTGAGCAGGTTGCTGCACTGGAAAGCCAACAGAAATTGAGGGGACGCCTCCCCCGCTTAGCGGAGAGTGTGACGTGATAGAGGAGGTTTCCCCGCACGCGTGCATGTCTCCAAAGTGGCGACACAAAGAGCCGTCTGCTCTCCAGCGCCAACTAGAGTCTGAAAATGTCCGAAAATGTCACTTTTTTGAGCGGGTGGCTGCACTGCAAAGCCAGCAGAAATTGAGGGGACGCCTCCCCCGCTTAGCGGAGAGTGTGGCGTGATAGTAGAGGTTTTCCCGCACGCGTGCATGTCTCCAAAGTGGCGACACAAAGAGCCGTCTGCTCTCCAGCGCCAACTAGAGTCTGAAAATGTCCGAAATGTCACTTTTTTGAGCAGGTGGCTGCACTGCAAAGCCAGCAGAAATTGAGGGGACGCCTCCCCCGCTTAGCGGAGAGTGTGGCGTGATAGAGGAGGTTTTCCCGCACGCGTGCATGTCTCCAAAGTGGCGACACAAAGAGCCGTCTGCTCTCCAGCGCCAACTAGAGTCTGAAAATGACGGAAAATTTGACTTTTTTGAGCAGGTTGCTGCACTGGAAAGCCAACAGAAATTGAGGGGACGCCTCCCCCGCTTAGCGGAGAGTGTGACGTGATAGAGGAGGTTTCCCCGCACGCGTGCATCTCTCCAAAGTGGCGACACAAAGAGCCGTCTGCTCTCCAGCGCCAACTAGAGTCTGAAAATGTCAGAAAATTACCCTTTTTTGAGCAGGTGGCTGCACTGCAAAGCCAACAGAAATTGAGGGGACGCCTCCCCCGCTTAGCGGAGAGTGTGGCGTGATAGAGGAGGTTTTCCCGCACGCGTGCATGTCTCCAAAGTGGCGACACAAAGAGCCGTCTGCTGTCCAGAGTCAAATTTGTAAAGGCTATGCACTCCAGTGAACAGCATTTATCCATTTATTATGTTTTTATGTTATTAAAACCTTTCTTTTATACCCAGAAACCTAATTTGCATTTTGTTTGTTCGTTTAGATACTTAATCTATATTTGTAACGTCCATATTATGACAAAATTATCCGTTTTCAATGTTTTTGCAATGGCTTTAGGGGTACTCTTATTCTGAAGAGATCGGCGCCGGAAGCCTTATTTCTGCTAACGCTATTTCTGCTCATTTCACATAGGCCGTTCCAGGTCAACAACTGCTAACTGCAAAGTTCCAGAGAATCCGGCTGCAGCTGCTGCAGACGAGAGGCGTTTAACTAAATAAACAAAGTGATTTTGTTGTGGTAAGTCCAAATGCTGAAAGTAAATCATACATTCAGAATCGTGTGCAAATATTCAGAGACCTGGTGTAGGAAATGTTAGTTGTAATACAATCATGCATTGCGATTGCTTTGCTGGTGACTGGTGAGCCATGCTAATGCTAAACGCTCGTCGTCGTGGGTTACTTACATTGTAGCCTCTAACCAAGTAACCAGTGGTGGAAAAAGTACTTATTTTCTTACTCAAGCAGGGCTGATCTACAAAGTTGCTACTAAACTAAAGTTTTCAAATAAGTGGATTAATACAACTACAACATTTGTGTCCAAGATGTAGTGGAGTAGAAGTAAACGACGTATTGGAAATTGGAATTACTCAAGTAAAGTACAAATAACTTAAAAGTGTAGTTAAGTGCAGTACTAAATGTATTTAGTTACTTTACACCACTGCTATTAACACACTAGAGTTCATTTTTTAACCTGTGCTGCTGCCAACCTCAGCTACTTTTAAATGAATATCTTTGACCATTCCTGTGTGTCCTCAGATGGTTTAGAAACACGACACTGTGTTGACACAATGGAGGAAGACCGCGACATTTCTCTGTATGGGAAGGCAGCTGTGGCTGAGGAGAGCCTGAGTAAGTTTACATAGTTTGTTATTTATACCTGTGTGTGTGTGTGTGTGTGTGTGTGTGTGTGTGTGTGTGTGTGTGATCTATGTGTAATGTGTAATCTATTAAAAAGGTGTAAACAACAGTGTTGCCAAAATGGCAAATCTCGTGAGAAAAGCCAACCGACCTCCAAAAACATGCCAAATCTTGAGAGAGAAATAAGCCAAATTTTACCTTGAAATACAAGCCCAAAGATATGGCCATAGATTTCTAATAAAAAAATATTAGATGCATATATTATTATAATTACTATGTAGGTCTATACTAATTTATGTTTGGATTTATTATAACATTATTACACACATACTTGGCAGCTCAGCATCAACAGTGTCAGACAAGCTGTTTACTCTTTTGTGTACACAACACAAGGGCAATTCAAGGGACATACAAGTTATGCTTTCGTTCTCCACAAAATATATACATGTTACAGTTAGTTTGGGTAACTCAGTTAGATTGGGGTAGGAGTGCTTGTTTTTGTTCACCTGGATGTGGAAGAAGTTCACCTGGATGTGGAAGAAGCCCACGCTGGTGAATGCTAACCTGTTGAATGCTACTATGCCTAAACCTAACCCTAACCTCAGTAAAACTATGCCTAACCCAGGGGTTAAAGCAAAAAAAAATCCCGAGACGGAAATGTATTTTACCCCACCCCCCGCCCGCCCGCTTGAAAAGCCTCTTTTTATCGTTGCTGCCTCATAACAAATTTCTGTTGCACACACAACAGAAACAGGCTCCTGGTTCTCTCACCGTTTGACACCAGGACCTGAACGTCTTTCCCGTCAACCGAGCCTTATTGTCGCTGGCTCCACCCAGAACTCATGTGCAATTCCAAATAACGCGTCGCTGACTGAACCGATGCCACACGTGGGTAATGTTATGAGAGAAACACTGCGATGCAGTGGAGAAATCTCCGCCTATTGCCATGAACACCAATCATTCATGATATGTTGCTAATCGGTACCAATGAAATACCACCCCGAAGTATTTCATTAGCATCTGTATGGATCACTTTTGTGAGTGACAAATAAATCCCCTCGAATCTCTGATTTGCAAACATAACAAGTGTTCCGTTGCTTATTTTAATGCTGAGAACGTAAGCAAACCATAGACTGTAGGAAGCAAACGCGTATTGTCAATTACTGCTGCCCCCTGTAAACACATATTTAGATAGTATAGCCTACCTGCTGTTTGGTTACATGTAAAACTCCAGTGACTTCATCTCATTCCTTTGCAGCGTGATATATATGGAGTTATTATTGTAACAATAAGTTGAGAAGAGATTTCTGATGTTGAACAGTTGTATATTAAGAGTTGTGCAGTCGTACCTCTGAATTTGCAGACTTGTATGATGGAATCTGAACGTGAAAAGGAAAAAAACCTCAAACACTCGCACGCTTTTCTCTCTGCAACTGCAAATTCCGGTCTTCACGCTCGCAAATCGTGACCTTCACGGTTTTGCCAGATTTTGAAAGGGACATATCGATGATTATGTTGCAATATCGCGAGCATGTAAAAATGAGGATTTGCGAGCGCGTAGAAAGGCAGTTGAGGTCGTAAAAGTAAATGTGTGCGTGAATGGGCAGAGCGCACACGTGTATAATGGAATCTGGAAAAAAAAACACTCTCTACACGTACAGATGTCAGTTTGCAACCTCTCGAATCATCATGTGCAGATGCTCGCATTTTTTCAGTGTCGCCTGCTCGCTTTTGCCAAATATTGCATCCACATATCGAGGAATATGTTTCAATTTAGAGAGCAATGTCTCAACTAATGTGAGCATGTGTAGAAAAGGATTCGAGGTCGCAAAAGACGATTCGCGAACGTGTACAGACATAACTGAGCGCGAGCAGAGGCAAATTCGTGCGTGTCTGAGGGAGGATCTGCGAGCGTGAAAAAGCTAATTCGCGCGCGAGCAGAGAGTCTGTGATGTGAGTGAGGGATTAGCCCTGCTACGCCTCGTAGAAACTGCAATGATTTTTCTTTACCACCCGCAGAGCTGTTTTCAATGTCTCCCCATCTCAAGATCGCCTATTACTTCCGGTTCAGAGTTAACAGTATTGTTTATGCATATATGCACTATACACTGCATAACGTTCTATGCGGAGATGAGTATATAACTTGACACATTCATTTGACACAATTTTCTCAAAGAGGCTTTATCTTAGGGCTGAATCATGGTTTTGCTGTATGCTGTAGGCCTATAAACACCGTTAATAAATAAAAGGTTATCTTTAACCAGTAGGTGTCACTGTTTATTTATTTGGTCTACTCCAGTATGACATTTGCGTTTGAGCTTTATCCATTTTATGAGGAGAAATACTTAGCTTTGGATCAAGACTAATCTATTTATTTTATCGATCCTCCTATCACACATTTTCACAAGTCTCATTAGGACTTAACCCAACAATTGTCATTCGTGAGATACTGAGATTATAGTTTGCCTTTATCCATAAATCCAATATAAATGGCACCTTCAGTAGGCAACAACTGTCAATTCCAAAATAGTATTGTGACAGGGAATCAATCATATCACAATTGTTGTATTTTTCCTTTATGAAACATGATGTGATGTGTTCCAAACTCACTTAAAAGAATTTACAGATTCAAAACTAAACATGTTTTACAAATGTGGGGTCTCACCTGTCATCCTACGTCTTAAAAAAAATTTTAAGACACACATACACACTTCTAGAGCAACTTTGGTTACTCAGAAAAGCACTATATAAATTCCAGATACATTAGAATAAATCCAGGTGGGTTACTAATCCTAAACTAATGCTCAGCATGCTTTAAGTTTTCCTTTCAATATCAGCTTAGGGATTTACTCTTTACACAACCTTATTGTACTTTGTTGGAGTACACTTTGGTACCCCCATGACTTTATATTGAACTATAAAGTCAGCTCACACATATTCCTGATGAACTTTTGATAAAGAAAGAATTTATTTTGTACAGTGGTATGCTTCACTCTCAAAATGAAGACTGACTTGCCAGCTAGTTTTGTGATGTGATTTTAGAACAGCAACTATTAACATGACAGACACATGACAGCTTGAAAAAGATAAGTTGTAACAGGTTTAATGTCAAAATGGGTACAAGTCCAGCGATTCCCTACAAATAACTCAAAGTCCACTTTTTTTTTTTTTTTTTTGAGAAGGAGCAGATGGCTGTTGCTCCGTCTCACACAGCAGCTCCCAGGCCAAACAGACAGCCCAACCACAATGGCACCAACTGCTTCTGTTTCTTCAGTCACAAAAAAGAGGATAATAACAAATGTTACATCAATGGGGTTATGATGATCAGATTTGATAGAATAGATGCTAGGAAAATAGACCCTGGCAATTGCTTACCATTCAAACAAAATCTTCCTGCATGTTTTCCTCTCCCGCTCATGGTCCTGCAGCTGCTGGTCCCACAGCTGGATCAAGATCCTGATGTGATACACATCCATACCATAAGAGGACCCCCTTTAGTAATTCTGAGGACCCCCTAGGCGTCCCGGACCCCTTTTGAAGACCCCTGGTGTAGGCTACCCCCTCCAACTGTAAATCTGTTCCCCATGCATTGTGAGCTTGTAGATCGGCTATTTTCAAATGATTTTTCTAAATTTTTACTCATTTGAAAACCTGTGATTATAATCATTATAATACAATATAAATTTGTATTACAACTATCCTAAATTATAATACACTATAATGGATTATAACAGTGATTATAATACACTATAAAGTATTAATGTATTACTATGATAATTATAATACACTATAATAGATTATAAAAGTGGTTATGACACAATATAATCTATTATCATGTATTACAACTACAGTATGGTGGTCTAAATGAAAACTTCACCGATACGGGAGCGCGTTACATAATGCACTAATTAAACCGTCCACTAGGGGACACCGAACACACATGAATGCACAATGTCCAATGTGGATCACACTAAGCATATAAATACAGTATGCATGCACATTTCTGAAGTTGCAACAGAATGAATCTGTCAATATGATCTTCTAATAATGTCTTCAATCAATCAATCAATCAAACAATGCCTAAGGTCGGAGTAATGAGAGTATGAGATCTTGCACTTCTGGGCAGTCCAACGCTGTTCCAGAAAATCATATTCATAGCCTAAAACTGTACACATGTACCACGTTTTATTTATTACGTTTTAAAAACACATCGGGTGCCCGGATGTATGACGTGTGTGTGTTTGCTGGTGCCCATGGCAACGCGTCATTTTACCTACCGGCGAGAGTACTGGCGAGAAAAGTAATCCGAGTAAATGTAATCGGAGTATGTCCTGTTTATTTCGCGAAAATCTTCTCTTTCAGTCAGGACCGTTTTTTATCAATTCTGAGCCACATTGTTTGTGTGACGGCCGGTAGAAGAGGCCACCGTTTTGAGAAAAAAATGAAAAAAGGAAGAGAATCCGGAGAAAACACCACTTTTGTGCAGCCGCTAGACAGGAAGTCAACGAGGCCGACGGCGCGTCCGGGTGACGTCATTGCGCGCTGCATGTTGGGAAATGGAGTTTGTTTCACAGACACTGTGCTCGCGCTCGTTCGCATCAGACCTCTGCTCGCTCAGATTCGTCTGTACACGCTCGCAAATCGCCATGTACTGTGCTCGCGCTCCCTCGCATCAGA
Source organism: Nannobrachium achirus (assembly GCF_963921795.1). Taxonomy (NCBI): domain Eukaryota; kingdom Metazoa; phylum Chordata; class Actinopteri; order Myctophiformes; family Myctophidae; genus Nannobrachium; species Nannobrachium achirus. The sequence goes on along the minus strand of NC_137819.1, from coordinate 35,417,267 downwards.
CCTCTGCTCGCACGAATTTGCCTCTGCTTGCGCTCAGATTCGTCTGTACACGCTCGCAAATCGCCATGTACACTTTCTCAAATCAAGATTAGAAGCGCTCGCATGTTTTCAGTGTCCCCTGCTCGCTTTGGCCAAATATTGCATCGACATATCGAGGAATATGTTTCAATTTAGAGAGCAACAGTTTTTACTAATTTGAGCAAGTGTAGAAGGGATTTAAGGTCGCAAAAGACGATTCGTGAGCGCGTAGAAAGGCAGTTGAGGTTGTAAAAGTACATGTGTGCGTGAGCAGGGGGAAAAAAACACTCTCTACACGTACAGATGTCAGTTTGCAACCTCTCGAATCATCATGTGCAGATGCTCGCATTTTTTCAGTGTCGCCTGCTCGCTTTTGCCAAATATTGCATCCACATATCGAGGAATATGTTGCAATTTAGAGAGCAGCAGTTTCAACTAATCTGAGCAAGTGTAGAAAGGGTTTTGAGGTTGTAAAAGACGATTTGAGAGGTGTTGGAGGTTGTTTTTTCCTTTTCACGTTCAGATTCCATCATACAAGTCTGCAAATTCAGAGGTACGACTGCACAACTCTTAATATACAACTGCTCAACATCAGAAATCTCTTCTCAACTTATTGTTACAATAATAACTCCATAGATATAACACCACCACTCATCTATTGGAATTCAGCGTAGGTCCAAAAAGTTTAACAAACTTCCAAACGGTGTACATCGTTTAAGCCACAGGAGCATGGTTTTCTATCATAAATATGAACTTTAGCCGAACTATTGCGAGTAATCCAAGTGATGTTTTGTTTATCAACAGCATGCATCGTCGCAGTTAGTTTACAGCAGCAACAAGTAGCTACAGAGGCATTTCCTCTCAGTGTAGGGCGGATTTCAAAATAAGAGCCTAACGTAATCCGATCAAGTCAAGTCAAGTCACGTCAACTGGTTTTATTTTTAAGTCTACTTACAGGAAGTAGTTGATCTAAATTAGAACTACATGACACACCAGCAAGTCTACGCACCACAGTAGTAAGTAACTGATGCTATTATAATTAGCGCAGACGGTTCAGCTTTTTTTCTTTTTTTCCGAAACTTCTCTGATCTCATAAATAGCCCCTAGGGAATCCTCAAGACGGAAATCCGTCCCCAGGACGGAGAACTTTAACCCCTGCTAACCCTAACCCTATCTCAGTAAAACTATGCCTAAACCTAACCCTAATCCGAACCCTAACCTCAGTAAAACTATGCCTAAACCTAACCTTAACCTCAGGCAAATTATTCCTAGTTCCCTGAGGGAGGCACCGCCTGTTCCACCTTGTTCCCAAAAACGAGCGCTCCTGTTCTCAATCTAACTGAATCTCAAACTAGGGCTGCACGGTTAATCGTTTTCAAACCGAAATCGCGATGTGAAATCTCGCGATTAGCGAATCGCAAAGGCCACGGTTTTGGCGATTTTCTGCGAAGTTGACTTCCCAAGCAATATGGAGACGTTTTAATTTTAGAAATCCCTTCATAATTGACTAAGCAATGTCATTGCTGCAATGATCAAATCAAACTGTGGTGTCTTTCTTTGCGCATCGCCGGCCGCACCGAGGATTAGCATTACGGGTTGCTCTCCTCAGAGGAGAGGAGCCAAGCCAAGGCTTGATTGACACTGTCTGTCTAACAGCACGTAAAAGTGTATGATCCCTTCCAACGGAGTACTCCATGGCTACAGGTAGTGAATGTTCTGGTAATCATTATAAATATAACATCCTTAAATCCTTGTGCATAGATTAAATGCTCCCGTTTGTCGTAAGCTGAAAGTGAAAGTAATTTCAGTGCAACGGTGGCTGCTCCTCCTCCTCCACACATGAAACTTATGGCGTGTCTTAGGGTGCATTTTTTTGCCTTGATAAAACTTAAGCAAGGCAGCGACATACAGTACGTTCTTCCTTGACAATAATGAGAGGCAGACAAAACCATTACTGACATTTTGCTGAATATAAAAACTTTTATATTGCTAATAAGCAAAGTAAAAGGGAATCTTTTGGAAATATAATTAAACTGAATCAAACCATTTGCCAATTTGCCTAGTTACTGTAGTTAGTGATAATCAATTCATTTTTAAATGTAAACACACAATAAATATTCAAGGAAGCTTAAATGATGTTCTTTGGTTAAATAATTTCCTTGACAATGAGAGGCATTATTACTGAGATTTTTCTGAATATAAAAACGTTTTATATTGCTAAAGCAAAATAAAAGGTAATCTTTTGGAAATATAACTGAACTGAATCAAACCCTTTACATGATTGCCAATTAGCCTAGTTAATAATAATCAATTTATTTTTTATATTGTATTACACAATAAATATTCAACAGAAGCTTGACCTAAGGTAGTGAAATGATTTTCCTATGGTTAAATTTTTTTATTATATCATCCTTTTAACAAAAAAAAAACGATCACTTATCCTACCTTGAAATAAATATATAAATACAGGGGTTAAGGTTCTCCGTCCTGGGGATGGATTTCCGTCCTGAGGAGTCCCTTGGGGCCATTTATGAGATCGAGGCAGATTTGCCAAAAAAGAGAAAACAAAAAATGTAGCCATGGCCGTGATGTTAATAACATGACCGAAGTCGTCAAAATGCAGCATAATACTTGCTAGTCAAGTCAAAATAAATTTCCGTCTTAGGATTTTTTTTTTGCTTTAGCCCCTGTAAATATTGCGAATAAAATCGCAATCGCAATAGTCAGAAAAATCGCAATTAGGTTTTTTCCCAAAATCGTGCAGCCCTATCTCAAACTAACTGACATACATATAGACCGTTTTCCTGAGCGCTTCCCTGTAGATGCAAACCGTGGTGCAAAAAGCAGCCAGTGGTGGAGTAGAAGTAAAATTATTGAAAATGGGAAATACTCAAGTAAAGTACAAATACTCAAATGTAATTAAGCTACACGTTACTTTACACTACTGTTTTGTAGAAAATGGCGCATGCCGCCCTCCAGTGTGTTGTTCAGGTCTTTACATACTCTGGTTTCAGGGGTCATCATTGTCTGTACACAGACAAATGTATCCATAACAAGTCTTGTCCTTGTCTGTGGATAGGTTAGCGTTTTTTTTTATATAACATAATGTTCTTATTTCGATCATAAGAGATAAGACCCAATTACTGATTGTCAGTCTCCAGGTTTTCTGTGACACTATGGCACATTAGGTGTCCACTAGGGCAGTGGTTTCTCAAACCTGTTGTTTTCAAGGACCCCCATAACTCAGAGTTACAGACTTGTAATGGTCCATTTGGACCCCCTTCAAGGAACCCTGAAGGACCAGCATACACATATGTGTTTGTTAATATTATTGCCTGCTCATTTTATGTCCATGGCAAAAATAGAAATTTGACAAAAATGTCCACCACAAGCCAGCATGGTGCTGGCTGATTACTTTCTTTGGATGCAAATCAAATATCCTCCATATTGATACTCACTATTAACCAATATCTTTGTTTTTCAGGAGATGACACATTTTGGAAACTTACTGAAGATTTCTTTGGACCTCAAACAGGAGAAGGTTTAGAGCTTGACAAGTCACCATGCAAAAACAAAGTTTTGATTCAAATTGGACTTTTGAGAGAGGACAGACATCTTTCTTGGATGTCTGTGGTTGAATGGTTGAAGAAGATTTTCCCAGAGCATAAGTCTGCTGACTTCCGACGTTTGATTGAAAGGGGCATTGCCACAACATTGAGTTTAGGAAGGGGTGCTAGACAGTCCTTCTTGGAGTCAGCTGTGAACTTTAATTTTGTTGGCCCAATATGTGACAGCATTGGAGTTGAGAGAAGAGATTTGTTGGAGATGAGAGATTTTGCAGAACGAGCAAAGTCAATTGAGGTGATCACAAATGGTTTGATCCTTGAGTTGACTAACTTTGTTACCAGGGAAAAACTTGACCCAGTAATCTTGGTTACTTGGCTCAGAAATTTTGATCCAGCGTTTTGTCAAGATGGAGATATTCAGAAAGCTTACAAATCCTTAAGGACAAATCTAAAAAGATTTAAAAACCTTTATCGGAATTATGAGACCAGAAGTCATAGGAGGAACACAGCAATGGAAAACCTGCTTCTAAGTCCATTTGAGCTTGTGCCAAGAAAAGTTGAACTTGTGCCAAGAAAATTTGTAGTTCGACGATTTGGGGTAAAGAAACACGTAAAAAACGAAACGATTGACCAAGAAAATGTGATGGTGAAAGATGAAAGCGAACATGTTCCCATTATGGAAGAACATTCAGATGACCAGCAGATGAATGTAAATTGGGAAGGTCTATCTGAAAAGGAAATTGTCAAAGAAGAAAATGACTCCTTGAGGGATGTAGGCGATCAACCCAATAATGCGGAAGGCCCTCAAGATGATAAAGGGGAATCTTTAACACTCCTAGACATCGCTATGCTCAATGTGCAAAAGCTTGCAGATGTGTATGGTGGAAAATCTGATGTTTCCAAGAAGTTATCTATGGACCTTCTGAAAAATCATTATGCGTTAACAATCAAACAGCACCCAGAAATTGTAGAGTTGGAGACAAAAATCACATCCGTTTCGGAAAACATTTCACTAGCACCTCCCTTGAGTTTTTTACACTACAATGCCCATTTCCTTGTCGACATACTTGATGCAATTGAGCTGCAGTTGATTGACATTGAAGGGGAAATATTGCAGTCGACGGGAAAGAAACTTGGCCGCGATGGGAATCCAAAATTCAAGGCCTTTGTGAATTTCTCTGAAAGTGTTACCTCACGTTACATCCATATGGCCTCTGATGTCTTAAGCCCTCGTGCTCCTGCCGATCAAAACTACAGAAAGCACTGGGTGGCTTTCTGTAAAGAAAAGGAAAACCCATCAAAGCTGGCCTTGGATATGTCAAACGAGTTCAACAAATACTTTGAAGCTGCCGCAGGCCTTATACACCACCACCAGGAAATTCCCCTCTTCTTTTCAGACTTGCTTGAGCTGAAAATTGACGACTGCCCGAATATCATTCTGGAGAGTGTTGTCGCCGATGCCAATGATGATGTAATACAGAGCCTTGTATGTGTTCTCGGCATCATTTACCTCAAAATCTTGGGTCCATACTGGCAGCTCCTGAAAAGTGGAGCTGAATACACGCTCTTCAGCCAATACGTACTCTGCCTCTACCAAAAGCTCCTTGAATGGTGTCAAGATCCTTCACTGCTCCTGGAGACAGAGGGGATTGCGAATGTCTTCCTGCAGTTCCCATTGCAAGAAAAACATTTTGATAGGGTTTCTCATTATCTTTGTCAACCACACACAAATTTGGACTTCATCAAAGCCGGTTTGCAGAAGATGCTCAAGGTGATTGTTGCTGTTACAGAAGAAAACTTGAAGGATTTTCTGCCAGGAGGAATATATTCTGAAAGCCCAACACCACACACATGCCAACAATTGTCGGCCTGCATGTTTGCAATTTTAATGGCAGAATATCCCCATGCCTATAGTCATGATGGCGAGGTCAAAGACGAGAAGAAAAGGCCTGATAAATCCTCCGACTTCTCATGGACGAGTGACTCTGAGGACAGTTGTCTTGATTCAGGTTCATTTGGAGATGATTCACCAGATTTTCGCCCATGGTCACAGGGAAACACAATCAAAACCACTCGCCCTCGTCAAAGACGTGCTAAACCATACAATTTAAAAAGGCCATGTATAGATAAGAAAAAGATGAAAGAGAAAGTAGGGGGGATTACTTATGTGCATGACGAAACGGACAGAACAGAAATGTATGTTGCCTATGAGCAACATGGAAACATTGACCCTATGGACAGAGAGTTCATAGTAGCTACTGTGACCAAAAATGGAGGGCCTTGTAAGACGCGGTCAGATGTTGAGAAACTGGTGCTCCGTTTGGACGGGCACCCCCGTGCTGAAAAAGAGAGAGCACTCTACTGTGAGATACTGTACCAAAAAATGGTGCTTGACAACAATAACCCAAACTTGGATTTCTTGTGCAAGAATACCACTGAGATGACTAGAAGATTGACACTTGCGCTTCCCCGTGTTAGACCAAGTTACACCATTGTTCTGGAACCTAGACTGACACAGAAAAAAAGCCCCAAGGGCAAAGTAATTTGATTCAAGATTTGCAAATGTGATTACAGTTCATAAGCTAAGTGCTCAGCATATAACAATCACGTTTTTTTTTTTTTTTTTACGATTTATTTTTGCCATTTGTATTCTTTATTTCAGATAGATCAGTGTGTACTGTAGAGTTACAGGAAATCGAGCTGAGCTGGTCGAGCCAGTCTGTAAACGCAGACGACTCCATTGTTTATTCCAGGAATCAGGTTTTGTAGTTTAAAACGTTGCTCATGTTAATAGCAGCAGTGCCACTCTAATGTATTATCATTGTATTGGAGAAAAGTTACTATGTTTATACTTTTTTTCCCCCTCAAAGTGAAGAATGTACTTTGCCTTACAACTAGCAAAGGGAATAAATACACAGTTTTGCATTGTTGTACAACATTATTTGTGTCAAGTAATGTACAGCCATTGGCTGTTTTGATGACTGGAATGTGCACACAATATACAATAAAATTTGTACTTTCTAATTGGTTGACTTCATTTTAGATAAGATTTGTCAGAATTGTATAGTAGTCCTAGATGGTTGAGTTGAAGCAAAAAGCTAAATGAGTCATTCCACGAAACCGGTACGATTTGGACATTTTTTTTTTCAGGAAAATTTGATCGAAATGAATTACTTTTCTGAATAGCCCACACCATTAAGGACATATTTAACATGCAGAAAAACCTTTTCCCATCTCAGGCATTAAATTCATATTTTTATATGGAATAATCCATTTAACAGGGTTTACATTGAGAACGGGGTTGAGATTTTTTTACTCAAGATTGCAATTACTCTACCTTTGGTGATTAAGAGGAAATCGGATACATTGTTGAAATAACAAAAATAGTTTTCACAAATTGTTTTCTATCTTTATTTCATGTGACGGGGTTGAGATGTTAAGCTTTACGACCACTCTTAAAGTATAAATAGGTGTAAAAAGTTGGGAAATGTCCTCTTTCTGCAGCATCTTGCTCAGAAGACTTGTAGAATGCCATTGTATGTAGTTGATGTCACTAAAGCAGTTCATACTTTTTACAGAGAGGAAAATGTAAGTTGAGTGCGAATTGGGGACAGTCGGAGCTATATAATGTGATTTTAATGATAAATCACATATCTATTAAAATACTAAACATGACCAGCAATAGAGTACATTGCTGGTTTTATGTGAATAGCATAATTTATGGATTATTCTATATTTTAGTCATATCTCAAGTCCACTTTCCTTGGCAGCCATCCGGGACATGAGAAAATGGACAAAATGGCGGTGTCTACTAAAAAAAGGGAAGATAATTTCTGGCATTAAGATAAAATGTATGTAAGTTTTACACAATATTAAAGGGAACATTTCAATTAATGATAAAAAAGCTTTTGAAAATCAATTTTGGTGACCAAATAGATAAAATACACCTAAAAGGATTAGAGGGACCTCAAATCGTACCGGTTTCGTGGAATGACTCAAATATGTTGAGCTCTCTCTATGTAGGTAGCATTATATATAGCATTGTGTTATTAAACTGTTACATGTGTCACTTGTTATGAAAATAAAATAATACTTGCTGTAGCTATATTTAGATTGTTAGCTAGATAGGATGTCTTTTCGCATCATAAGCGTTGTCAAATTCGAGGGCGATATGGCAAAGATGAATTGTCTCATCTTTGCCATAATGAGAGTAGATGATCCATGCATGGGTGGAGTTGATTCCTGGGTATCATCACCCAGCGTCTAGCAGATTACCAAGCGTGTCTAGGAAGGGAGCGCTCGTTTTATGGTTAGATGTCACAGTTATTGTCCACGACATTCAGTTATTGTCCACGACATTGCAAGCGGCGCGAAGGCCAGCGGACCTTGGTCCTGCTCTTCGCGCCCGAGCGCCGCAGGCGCGAGTGCCCGCGAAGAGCGGGCCGCGCGAGTTACGAAGCCGTGGTGAATGCAATCGTTATATTTAAGCGCACGATAAACGCAATGATAATTGGGTTTTGGTGCACCTCGCGCGGTCCAAGTGACTACAACGGAGCGCTCCCTACGTCCGGTTCAGCCAATCACAGGGGGCTCGGCGGGGACAGGAACTTGTACAAGCTTGGGTATCCGCAAGACGCCATCACCCATGGAGGGGAGGCGGGCAACCCGGGTCACAACTTCTTATAGCTCAGTTATAGCTCAGTGGGTTACAGTGCCAGAAGTCGCAGTACTTTAGTGTTGTTTTTCTAATGTCAATACGACGACCCATTGGGCGGAGTCTTTTAGCCTTTGGAGGGAACTTGTTCTGGGGAACGTGCACTCCGCATCCAAGCTAATGGAAATCGAACGCACCCATGTTCGAGTGCCCGCCCCCACTGGCCTCGTCGGGCACTCCGACTGGCTGTGTTGTCGGGGGTGGAGAGATTTGCACAACTCTCCGCCGTTCATTTGTTTCTCGGCTGCGGTGGTAACCGGCGAGCCATGAACCCTCTGTCAGGAAACCCTGCTGGTCTGTTATGTCAGTTCCACATTATCAACACTTTAACGTTTAAGTTCAACTAGGCCGATATAAAACACCGGATCGGTGGCGTTCCGTTATAGCAGCAGCACGATGGCAGCTACCTGGTGGAACAGTGCAGCGGCGACCCATGTTTTGGTGGCTCTGTTCGCAATGGGATCCTGGATTTCCGTCAACTGTCTGTGGCTCGAACTCCCCGTGGTTGTCGGTGTTCTGCCTGAAGGTCAGTGTGACAGATACTTCACATTAATTGCTATTAGCGTGATGTTACTCGTTGTTGGATGCAGTCGAGTGAGTCGACAACATGGATAAATACCTAAACTTAGCTAACTCTTCTTTTGATCTAAAGCTAAAGCCACAATTAGGCTGTATGATGATGTTGGTGGACGCCTTTACGTAAAGCACCCTATTGTCTGAGTGTATGCATTTTTATTGGCGACTGACCCTGGAGGTTTTAGTAGGCGACCATGCGTGCTGTAGCCTACTCCTTGATCTGTCTGGACTTGGAGGTCTTTAAAAACATATTTTACTAACCGTTTCACGCTAATAAATAATGATACATTATTTAGTGATGCATCATTGCTATGATGTAGGCGAGTGCATACATAAAACATGCTACTGTAGGCCTACTATTTAATTTATTGTCACGTCGTCATAGACTAAAGTTCATAGTGAATTAACCTCTGAATTTGCCATGACGTCAGTTATCAAGTTCTATAACTGATAATCCAGTTACAAAGGAACCATCTGTGTGATGCCGAGTGACATCATCGGCTATTTATTAACATTATGTGAGCCAGCAGCTTTCACAGCATTATTCACCGCATGTGTTTAAAACAGCCCTTTCTTTTGTTTCAGGGTGGAACTTGCCAGCGTATCTCTCTGTGCTCATAGCATTTGGGAACTTGGGTCCAATTGCGGTGACCGTCACCCACCACTGTGCTCCGGGAAGACTGAACGAGCGCCTGATCATCCACTTCATCCAGATTTTGGCGGTGGTGACGTCTGTCTTCCTGGCCATCTTCTGGGATCGTAAAGCGGTGGTTGCCGGAGAGGAGAGATCGGTACCGTTCCTGCTGTTCACCTTTGTGCTGTCGCTGGTCTGCTGTACATCCAATGTCACTTTCCTGCCCTTCATGTTCCGATACCCGCCTCAGTACATCCGCACGTTCTTCATTGGCCAGGGCCTCAGTGCCCTGTTCCCCAGCGTCGTAGCCTTGGGGCAGGGTGTGGGGAAAGTGGACTGTAAAATTGAGAATGGCACGGTGCAGCCCGTGTACCTGAAAGAGAACTTCCCCGCCCAGAACTTCTTTTGGTTTCTGTTTGTCATGCTGTCCATCTCAGCCCTCTGCTTCCTGGCGCTCATACAAAGACAGACTGTGCCACAGCCAACGCAGCTGGAGCCAGACTCCATCGCCGTGGCGGAAAAGGCAGACGTGGAGGAGACACACCCGCTACAAAACGGAGGAACGCCGGTGTCCGAGGATCAGGTGGAGGTGGAGGTGCAGCCACCCGTTCAGACTTTTTGGACGTCACGCAACATCTACCTCCTGGCGCTGCTTGGGGTCTCCAACGCACTTACAAACGGAGTCCTGCCCTCGGTCCAGAGCTTCTCCTGTCTGCCTTATGGCACCATGACCTTTCACTTGTCTGTTGTCCTTGGCAACATCGCCAACCCCCTGGCCTGCTTTGTGGCCATGTTCGTTCTCCTCAGGTGAATACATGTGGATGTCGAAGGAGAATGATTACAGCAGAAGTCACTCTCTGTGCCAGACAGATGGTAAATCTTTACAAATGTGTATGAGTGTGTGTGGTTTTGTCTTGTCCAGTGATCATTTAACTCCTTGCCTTCCAGGTCTTCTGTGGGCCTTGGGGTCATGTCTTTGGGAGGAGGGGTGTTTGCTGCATATCTCATGGCATTAGCAGCACTCAGCCCCTGTCCCCCTCTCCTGCTGGACACTGCTGGAGTGACCTTAGTGGTAAATTAACATTTGTTACATCAGATCATTAACATAACTGAGCTTATATCATTATTTTAGCCATGTATGTTGTGGATACATTTACCTTCGAAAAGGGTTCACAACTCACTTTGAATGCTCCAAACTTCAATAAAGTTAAGAGCCCTTCCTTTTCTAAATAATTATTTCACTGCCCTTACGGTTTGGCTCAGAACCACAAATTGGTGGATGTGTGTTGCATTGTTCTTCTACATCTAACTACTGTCCTGTGCCCTCCCCCGCCACACAGGTTATATCCTGGATCGTGTTCACAGGGCTCTTCTCCTATCTGAAGGTGGTGATTGGGACGTTGCTTCACGAAGCAGGCCATGCCGCCCTGCTGTGGTGCGGCATCTTCATCCAGGCCGGCTCGCTCATCGGGGCCCTCACCATGTTCCCCCTGGTTAGCGTGTACCATGTGTTTGAAAGGTCCCAGGAATGCGTGAATAAATGCAGTTAAAGCACCGTTGTACTTAGTTGCGTGCCGATGCTGTGCACCCAAAAAAGAAATGGCAGAACTACAATTGATACACATGGTGAGCTTGTGGATTGGATATTTTTGATGCACAACATCGTCATGCAACTAAGCATAAATCAATCTTTATTTGACAAATGTGATGTTTAAGGTTCTCCTATTTTTTTTGTTTTTGTTTGAGGACATTAACTCCCATTCATTAATAGGATATAGGCTAATTGTTTTCCTGCTTTTATCCTTTTTATTTTATTTTGAGCGTGGTCCCACGTTGAGCACCAGACAGGCTAGATCTTAATTCAAGATCATGGTTAAGCATCTCTTTCAAAACTAAAGAGGCACTATGAAAGCCCTGGGAGCTAGTAAAAATAAAACATTCCACGATAATGGGAGCATTCAGCTGCTGTGCACTGGCTGTAGGGATGTAAAATGCCTATGCCACAAGTGCTTTGTGAAACGTTGATAGCAATCTGTCATGTATATTATTGAATTGTTTACAATAGCTGTAGGTGCTGGGGTTTTTTGTCCCTGATATCATGTGCAAAGTTTGATTTACTCAGGGACAGAATCCCTAACTTGTTAATCCTCACTGGGTGCCCCAAGATCCAAGAAACATTCACATTCAAAGAACAGTAGCACATACTGTTGCATGAAAAATATCTTCTGAATTTCTTTGAACTAGTAAGACTTTTCATTTCTACTTTGAAATGGCCGCTGGCTACCTCTACTATTGTCATTATTTATATCAGTGTTTCTCAAATGGGGGTACGTGTACCCCGAGGGGTACGCGGGGGACTGCAGGGGGTACATGAAAAAAAAGGAAGGAAAATGGGAATATGTATTTAGTGATATGGTCAGTGATAAAACATTGACAGACACTGGGTGAACCTGCTCATTTGTAAATTGTTAAACCAAATTACATCAATACCTTGATTAGTACAACTGTTATTGTATAGAAAGCAATGATATTTGCATTATGCCGTTTTATTTTGAACATATTGGCATGGGAACTGGACTTTTGGACTACTGTAGTCAGGGGAAGGGGGTACTCGGCTTCAGAAATCAGTATAAGGGGGTACTGCTGCCAAACAAGTTTGAGAACCACTGATTTATATCATTAAATTTAACAGAAAGCGCATTTGTATCCAAATGTTTCATATTGAATACGTTGAATTTGTTGAAGTCTGGTTTTGAAAAATATAATTTAACCTGGAAATGTTTAAGGCAAGTAATTTTATATCTAGATTCGATTTATCCCTTACATGCAGTGAGTCAGTAACGTTTATGGATTTCCTGTGAAAATGATTATGCCTTAAAACTGAGAGGCTTTGCTTTTAAGTTTTTGCAAGGCATATTTTGTACTAACATTTTTAACTGATAACAGTTAGATTCTTGATCATTCCAAATGTGTAGACTAAGCTAATGTTGCCTTAAGGGAATGTGGATTTGCTGTATTAACTAAGGGTAGGCCTATTCTTTAGTTGTGGTGAAGGGATTGTGCCATTTCAGTTCTCAATAGAAACATGTATGTTTATGATGTGCACTAGGACCTTGTATGTACATTTTTGTTGAACACGCTGCTACAGTGCATCAATGCCATGATGATAAAAGTTTATAACTATTTCTGTTTTGTACTGATTATCAATAATTAAAAAGTCGGAAATATTGAATTCATAATACTGTACCTTTTATGCCAGTGGCCTTTAATGTTATTACCAGATTTCATGTCTGGGGTTGCATCATTTCTCATCAGCTAATGCTCATGAAAGTATCATGGACAACAGCTGATGGAGTGCTTCTTTTTTATGGTCGCTAAAACAATAAAGATCTGTTGTAAAACTATTCTCAGTTTCAACTAGAACATCTTGAACATTTCTGCGCTAGATATTTATGTGCACCAATCCCAAGGCCACTCCTGCGGCAGATGAGTAAGCCTGGCTATGCGAGGCTAGAGGAGAACACTGCCAGAATTTGCGGGCTGGGATGACTCATGACTGACTCTAAAAATTGTAAATAAATTGTGCATTTATATTATAGTGTCTTTATCCAAGGCATACATTCACACACCGATGGCGGAGTAAACCATGCAAGGCACCAACCTACCAACCTCCCCCATCATTATATTATGCGTCATTGTAGGCTATTTCTAGTAGTAAAAGTAGATGTTATAGTATAGTAGATAATTAAACATTGTAATTTGGGCAGTATCCCTCTAGATGGTACTAGCGTTGTCTGACTTGCTTTATTACTATATTATTGAGCGGTGCTCCTGCTAACCGCTCCTACATCTGGCTTTGTCCAGAGTTAGTCTGGGTCACCTAGGGTCACATTGGCCAATTAAATTAACTTACATAGCACCACTCACTTCATGATTTTTGTGACTTTACTCTTGACTTACTTGTAGACTAGATTTGACCCCCCCATATTCATAATAGGAATTCTGTGCTTTCGTTATTGTACAGCACAGTGGTTCCTAAATTTTTTCATGTCAAGGACCCTCACATTAATTGGCTATTTGGCTGTGGAAAATTAGGATCCAAACAAACATTTGATCTTTTCTAAAAGTTTCAAGATTTATTTGAAAATAGCTAATATACAAGCTTACAATAGGTTGCATTGATTTGCGACATGTTGTGAGCCTTGTAGATAGGCTATTTTCAAATAGCCAATAATAATGTATAGGGTTAAAACTGCTATATTAACACATTTTGCAGGGGACCCCCTAGAACCTCCTCAAGGACCCCCAGCGGTCTCCGGACCCCACTTTGAGAACTAGTGTTGTAGAAAAGACTGCATTTAGTAAGTGGACACCATTTTTTCGTAAGTGGACTCCACTTTTTCATGTGTGATTCCAAATAACGCCTCCCCTACTGTATGAATATTAGTAAACACTTATCCACCATGCAGGCCGAAGGTCAAAACATAAAAAAAAAAAAAACAATGCAATGAATCAAATATTAGACTGTATTTGGGTATTCTAAATAACATACTACCAGTAAGACTCCCTAATCGGGAGATAAGCGACCGTAGGTGGCTTATCTATACTATAATTTTGCGAATGTCTGAGTGAGTGTCTGTCTGTCTGTCTCAGCGTTTCTCCTCGGTGGCTGGAGCAATTGATCTGAAATCGCATCACCATCAGCATATGAACACACCTGACATAACTGTGAAGCCCGTTTGTCACTTTCACAAATCGTATGCTGTATAATAGCATTTTTATGGTGTATCTATATCTATTTAGCCTACAGTACCTTTTGTGACCACACATGTTAAGGGAGGGGCGCTGTTGTTCAGGCCATGCACAATCACACACAAACCCACACACACACACACACACGGGGGGGGGGGGGGGGGGGGAGTGTGTGTGTGTGCAGGCGGGCGGGCGGGCGGGCGGGGGGAGGGGGGGGTTCTGGCCCTGTTACAGATGTTGTCCAAAAATTATGCAGATCGGTACACAGTATCTCTGTAGCCGTTAAATGGAACGGGTATTTCTTACATTGATGCTCCTACATATTAGCATGCAAGCACCAGTTAAAGTTACTTTCCATCCCTCATATACTGTGTGCACAGTGCACATCCCATAACCCACACACTGCACATCATTTTGGAGCTCATATCTTTGAACGGGTAAGGGCTAGTCTATACTATAATTTTGCGAATGTCTGAGTGAGTGTCTGTCTGTCTGTCTGTCACAGCGTTTCTCCTCAGTGGCTGGAGCAATTGATCTGAAATCGCATCACCATTAGCATATGAACACACCTGACATAACTGTGAAGCCCGTTTGTCACTTTCACAAATCATATGCTGTATATTAGCATTTTTATGGTGTAACTACTATCTATTCTGCATCTAGCTTGAGGCTAATCTATTCTGCATCTAGCATGAGGCAACATGTTTAACCAGCTGTGTGTGTGTGTGTGTGTGTGTGTGTGTGTGTGTGTGTGTGTGTGTGTGTGTGTGTGTGTGTGCGCGTGTGTGTGCGGGGGGGGGGGGGGAGGTTGTCTGGCGAAACGGGTTTCTTACATTGATGCTCCTACATCATGCAAGCACCAGTTAAAGTTACTTTCCATCCCTCATATACTGTGTGCACAGTGCACATCCCATAACCCACACACTGCACATCATTTTGGAGCTCATGTCTTTGAACGGGTAAGGGCTAGTCTCCACAAATAGGGCAAAAATGTGTTTTGATTGTTGATGACATGCGTGTAGACATGCTGTGTAGTGATATTCGTGATTTTAGGGCAAAAACTGTAGGAGCAGTGTCCAAAAATTTGTTTTAAAAATCGGCCTGAAGGTGGCGCTAGAATAGGGCCATGTGAGAAATGAGGGGTGGGGTCTCCGCGTTGCCTTGGCGGACGAATAGGTACCGGCCCCGGCTCTCCCGGACGCTCCTAGCCCGAGTTATGGCATTTTGTGCGCGGGCCGCTGCAGTGGCAGGGGGTCCTCCACTGGGGGCGCCACCACTTTTGCATCTGTTCTGGAGCACCAGGAGTCGGTGGTCCCCGGGAATTCCCCGTGAGCAGCCCCGTTGGGGTGGTCATTTGGTCATTTTTGCACATTTGGTCATTTTTTACATCTGGGGGTCCCCCAGGGACCTGGGGTCCCTGGGGCTCCGGGGGTCCTTGGAGGTTGTAGTTTGGCAGGCAAGGAGTGTGTGTGTAAAATCTGGCATGGATCGGGTCAACGGGTGCGGAGATATAAGCAGGGAAAAAGTGTGACGTGTGACGTGTGAGCACATTTGGTCATTTTTTACATCTGGGGGTCCCCCAGGGACCTGGGGGTCCCTGGGGCTCCGGGGGTCCTTTGAGGTTGTAGTTTGGCAGTCAAGGAGTGTGTGTGCAAAATTTGGCATGGATGGGGGCAACGGTTGTGGAGATAGGGCAAAAGTGTGACGGACTGACTCACTGACAGACAGACAGCCCGGGGAGGTTTTGGTAGTAAATGCGACCTACGGTCGCAAAAAATGTATTTTGGAAAAAAATATTTCTGGAAAGGCATCATTTACAAGATGGTGTCCAAGATGGCTGCCAGGAGCTATGCAAACAGGCAGTCCAACTCGTTCGCGATGGTTTTTAAAAAACCTCATGACCATATACCGAACATCATGCCTTTTTCATTTTTTTTCCACATTTGTGCACTTAGTAACAAGATTATGCTCTCCAGCTATAACTGATCTACAGCAAGGTCCGCTGGCAGCCTCCACTCCAGTCTCTACTCCAGCCTCCACTTCCGAGCTAGTCCTTAGCCCAGTGTGCACGGGCCTTAACACTTTACCTTTACACTCACCTCCTTCCAAAAGGCCAAGAACAGAGGTCATTGAGGACCCTGCCAGACTATCAATTAGAGGAGACTGGCTCCTCAGCCTACATTCCTACAATGTCAGGTAGGTCTTAAAGTATTTATCATTTTACTTTTCATGAAGCAATGATATGTTTACTTCCTTCTACTTCACCATCTACACTCATCAATGTTTGATTAACCGAAACTAGGTTAGCATTCACCCAATCTCTTGAGACAGAGTCAATGATGGCTACGCCATTGGAGGAAGAGAGACAGACCGAGTGGGCGTCGCCCTTTCTTTGATGATGGGTTCCCAGATTGGCATTCACCAGCATCGGCAGGTTAGCGTTTCATCAGGTTAGCATTTCATCAGGTTAGCAGCATTCACCAGCGTTCATTTTACTGAGGTTAGGGTTAAGGTTAGGTTTAGGTGGTCGGAATAGCAATGTTTCGGAGTGCCGATGTTTAACCATCCTTGACAACCCATAACAACATACATAATTAATAAGTTATCTTTAAAAGCTGTTTAGTGTAACAATGTATATGCAGCATACCATTTTCCATCTGTCAATACAGATGACAAATTGTACTGGTTACAACTGGTTGAAATGTGTAATTTCAGAGCAATGAGGTGGGAAGAAATCTCACATACTATACTATCCTTGTGTGACAGGTACAACTTTGTGTAAAAAGCTTTCTGATATCATATATAGATTCATTGACAGCACTATCATCCATGTTGTCTAAATTCATGTTGTAGGCCTATTCATGTTAATGTGCAGTACCAGACAGTACCTCATTACTTGGTAAACTTGAACATCAACTCTGTACTTGGCCTGTTCTTTTTCCCCTCTACACCAAATCTCTTCTCTGATCTATTCTGCAAGCTTGTGTTGCATGACCTATTGTGAGTTTATCCATGTGCTATTTTGTGCCAACGTTCCCTCCAGAATAGGGATGCTATAGGTTTCAAGTGGTTAAAAAGAAAAGCTAATATCACACAAAGAGGACCCCTTGTTGAAGACCCATGTGTTAGTGAATAGAAAGCAGCATCTTTCTGCCATTATGCAGTTATTAGATTAGGGTCATGGAATTAATGAGATTTCAGAAGTCAAATTATTGGGATTTAAAAGTACAAAACAATCTCTCATGGACAGCTCACACTACAGATCTCTCTAAAAGAGTGATGAAAATGGCAGGAATGGTGGGGTAAATTGCTTCTATCTAATATACTTTGAAAGTAATATCCCACAGTCTAATAATCTATAGTAACATAAACTATTGCTGTATCAATATTATGTTGACATTAGTTTGTGATAAAAAAAAAATAGGTCAACATAAGATCAAGACACAAAGGTTACCAGAAATAAAACTGACATGGGATTTCAATCTTTTATCTTCAGGCCGGTTAAATGATGGAATTCATTACAATAACTAGGATATTTAGTTTTTTAAATGTGTAGATTTATTATTATTTTGTTTTCTTATATGTTTTTTGTTGTAATATCAATGAGCTGTAGGATGCTGGTAGTAGGCTACTATAACCATGTAGATTGGTTTGTGTAATAGGCAGGCACGTGCTGTGTGTGTGTGTGTGTGTGTGTGTGTGTGTGTGTGTGTGTGTGTGTGTGTGTGTGTGTGTGTGTGTGTGTGTGTGTGTAAATTGTAATTGTGTCTATGCTGTCATACTTAGTTGTTTTTACCATTATTTGTATGCTGCAATGTTATGTTTTTATTGTGGACTGGACTCTTGATAGATTAGCCAATGGGCAAAAAGAGATCCAAATTAAATCAAATCAAATCAGATTATGCTGTCTTATTTGTAACAGAATGACATCAAACTGAAAGGTTATGACCACAATTTAACATCATCTGCTCAGGAGGCACTAAGAAAACACTACATTTCTTATTGTATATCTTTCAAAATGTGGGTTATAATCATATATTCATTGCATATTGTGGCGTTTCAACGGAGCACCGCCCCACAGGTAGGCCCCGCACCTCAGTAAAACGCACCCTGGACGGTAGAGCGAGGCCCTGTGTAACAACAAGGAGGCTGGGACAGGTGATTGAGGGGCGATACGTACCTGCTTACCTGCTTCATCTGACTGATTGCCCCACACATACACACAAGTCAGTCTGTCTCTCCATGTTAATGGATGATTCTGTGGATTGTTAAGAGACTTCACGTGGTATCTTAATTATGCATTGAAAGGTTCGATGTTATGTTCATGTAATAACTGGGGCACGGTGGCGCAGTCCTGGGTTCGATTCCCACCGGGGGACGCCGTGGGTGTGTTTCCTCCTTCATGTCATCAGTGCAGACACCCTAGGTGGGGTTGGCAAAAGGGCCTTTCTGTGTGGAGTTTGCATGTTCTCCCCATGTCTCCTAGGGTAGGTAACCTCACAAAAAACATGCAGTAAACCTGGTCTCTATTCCGCCTCCCCCTGGCCAGCCGGGGTGGCTGATGGAGGGGAAAGGTACTGGTTGGAATAACGCGTTACGCTACATCCAAATGGGGAAACTCCCTCCTGTCAGTTGAAAAGAAGTGACTTACAAAATCGTAGGATAAAAAGGTTGAGAAAAAAAAAAGTATTTTAGGCTCTACTTCGGGTATTTTTGATCTCACATTCTTTGTCATGCTTGCGCATAAGTGTCTAACAGAATTTTACATTTTAGTACTAGGAAATCCAAGGTGGCTGCAAAGATGCATGGCCCCCAAACATACACATGGGACAATATTTCACCTTGGGAACATAAAGATTTGTTTTCTAAACACCTTCACTTGTAACTAGTTAAAAAATATATATCCATGGGGTGCTTGGGTACCCCATTTTCCTACCAAACTTGCATCGTTTCCAAGTAGTTCTGTGCCCAACGGGCACCTGTCTAGTAGACCTATTCTAGAAGCCAGATGTTCTCAGAGACATTCCTAACGTCAATTCCGAGTATTCAGTCGTCATAAGATGTCAATTCGGTTAGTTTGAGTCTGCCTGAGTGTCTTGTATGCGTCAATAACCATAAAACCTCACACACATTTCCACTTTTACTGCACTGCAGTAAAAGGGGAAAACCCAGCATCAAGCCTCTCAGGGCCTAAAGTGGTGTTCTGGGCGACACTCTGGCGTGAACTTAGCCATGAAAACAGCAATTCAGCACCCAGATTCAATATAGTCATATTCCCTTCACTACAACTGGTAAGCAATGAACATCAATTTAGAGGAAAATAAATTCCCCAGAAATAATACCATATATTTGCTGTGGAGGAAATGGAATCCATGCCTTTGCTTTTGATATCTAAACCTCTCCTCGTTATTCATTTTGATTACCAGTGGGGATATGTTTTATGCTTCTGGTCAGACTGGACTGAATTAAATTAAATTAATTTCCTTTTGGGAAACAGTAGACTCTGCTATTTGCAGTATTTGTCACAAGAAGAAGTTTAGGGCTTAGCCCACAGCAAGTGGATAAGAACATTTCTCCCCCTCTTGTTTACAAATTGAACCTTGCATACGGTATATTGTTTTGGTATGACAATAATCTTGTATCCACGTTTCAGTCTGTACAGTACGTATCCGGCTATCCGCCAGTGAAATATATTATGTAACTGTGAAAACAATACAGTTTTTCACTCCTTAGCAGAGTCCCCATGATCCCCTTAAGCAGAATTAATTAAATCAGTCATTTCTAGAATTGAGTTGATCAGTAAGTTTTTTCCCCCCTCACAGAGAGAAGACAAAGGAATCATAGGTGATAATGTAACTGCAGATGTTGTGTTGCATGGTGAAACCTGACTGAGGGAGGGTCCTGAAGAATATATACATATTTAAGGGGT
Source organism: Nannobrachium achirus (assembly GCF_963921795.1). Lineage (NCBI taxonomy): Eukaryota > Metazoa > Chordata > Actinopteri > Myctophiformes > Myctophidae > Nannobrachium > Nannobrachium achirus. The sequence continues at coordinate 35,397,078 of NC_137819.1, read as the reverse complement.
TAAAAACTATGACTAAACTTAAGTCGTGTGTGTCTTGGTTGGCTAAAGACTCTCACACCCACCCCCCTCTAGAAGTTATAATCCCTCAGCTCTCACATGGCATTTAACGCACAGGACTTTGGCTTCTTTCTCCCATTACAGACCTCAAACTGTGACCGACCTGCATGTGAGTATGTCTTCAAGGATGCTTGCCATCCTCCTATTTTACTATATGCAAATGAAAACACTAAATCAAGCTTACATTTGTTACAGGTCTTTCTTGAAAGCCTAACCCGCTTATTTGTTTTCATTTTATACATTTGTTCTCTCTTGAATATTATAAATGTTTGTGCAAGTATATCTTTTGATGCATTGGTCAATCAATGAAGTAATTCGATTATTTAACATTATTTTAAGAATGCATACTCTGAGTGGCACAATTTAGTAGTTGTTATTTTTTTTTTTACTAAAAATTGTGTTATTTTCTACTTGCTTGTTCGAATCACTTAAACACCAGCCTCAGTATTCTGTGAAAACATTCACAGAAAATAGCAGATCTACAAGCTCACAAGGCATTTAATTTAATATATTTAAAGTAGAACTAAAACAGTAAAGTGACTTGTATAGAGCAACATGGGGTTTAAGTGGTTTGTTTTTATGTTGTCAAAACATTATATTGCTGCTATTTGGACAGGTCTCTAAAAAAATAGATATTGTATCTCAACAGGATTTGTCTGGATAAATAAAGGCTAAAAATGTAAGAGACAAAGTTCTATCATTTTAAGTTACCGCACATCTGTTACCTAATGCTGTTTTTATATTCAGTTTTGAGGACCTGCATGCATTCAATTACCTTGTATTTGATCATTGATCAAAGACTCTCCACTCCATGACTTCCTTCTGGTCAATAAACAATGTTATGTTCAGATGTTTTCTTAGGTTATGTAATACTTGTGTAAGCTACTAGTGTACAGTAGGTGGTCATGCTTACCTTACTGGATTCTTCATATCTTAAGCCAGTTTAAACAATAGGCCTTCCCTGTAAGACAAAGGCACAGGCTATTGATCTTCTAACAAGAAGGGGATGTTGGTGGGTACATCCCACACATGACAAAGGTTCAAGGTTCCACTTTATTTGTCAACAATACCAATTACAAAATAAAAGGTACGTGACATCCTCCACATAGCTCTGTTAATTACGATGCCATGCTCCGCTTAACACATTCGTACAAGACACGTGCAGCGTCAGAACAAATGCCTGTAAAAAAAAAACGATAATTCCAGAGTGTGTGTGTTATGCAAAGGAGACAGCCCTGACTCTACTTCTCACCTACACAGAACAAACATTAACTAAGAGTAGGAATAATTCACAAAGCCTAAACAAGCAATTGGTAGAAAAGTGCATGCTCATGGGAAGTCTTCTTCAGTCTGAGACAGTTAGAGGTTGCAAGTTTATATTGCCATAATAACAAATGTCTTTAACCTAGACTCTAGACTGGGACAGCATATTATCCAGTGCTTGGGGACCAATTGCCTTGGTCGGGATCCATTAGTGGCCCTTAAGTTTTGTTTCCTACATTTAGTTTTTAATTATTAATTATTTTAATTTAATTATTATATAAAAAAAAATATATATATATATATATATATATATAAAAAACATTGCCAAAAGATTTTCATCAATAAAAAAAAATGCAATGATTTGTCTAAGTAATTTCATTAATAAATAAAATAAAAATCTGAGAAATTCCATAAATTAGAAAACAAATGTCTAAAGTAGTGAAAATAGCCAATCTACAAGCTCACCACACGGCGCGAAGCGATACCTTGTGAGCTTGTAGATCTGCTGTTTTCACTAGTTTGGGTCCCAGGCAAACGTCTAATTTCTCTTTTGTGTCACAAGCTAAAAGGTTTGAGAAACACTGACCTAGAGTAGGCTCAGAAGCTCACACAGCTTGTATGTCCATTTTAGAAAAAAAGAAAAATCACAAATCACATACCTTTTAATTTGTTATTCAAACACAGGAAGCACAATAAAACACAATAAACCGGCTGGTGGTATTTGGTAAAATAATAATAATAACTAGAAATACTGTTCCTTCGAAACAGTGTGGGCTCGATTCCAACCCAACAAATAGGATACTTTAAGGTACTGTAAGGTACAGTACCCTACAGTATTGTACTGTACCTTACTATACTGTACTGCACCTTACTGTACTGTACTGTACTGTACTGTACTGTAACTTACTGTACTTTACTGTACTCTACTGTACCTTACTGTACTGTACTTTACTGTACTCTACTGTACCTTACTGTACTGTACTGTACCTTACTGTACTATACTATACTGTACTCTACTGTACCGTACTGTACCTTACTGTACTGTACTCTACTGTACCTTACTATACTGTACTTTACTGTACTTTACTGTACTCTACTGTACTTTACTGTACTCCACTGTACCTTACTGTACTTTATTCTACTTTACTGTACTTTATTGTACTTTACTGTACTCTACTGTACTTTACTGTACTCTACTGTACCTTACTGTATTGTTTTCTACTTTACTGTACCTTACTGTACTTTACTGTACTCTACTGTAACTTACTGTACTTTACTGTACTCTACTGTACTGTACCTTACTGTACTTTACTGTACTCTACTGTACCTTACTGTACTGTACTGTACCTTACTGTACTGTACTTTACTGTACTCTACTGTACCTTACTGTACTGTACCTTACTGTACTATACTATACTGTACTCTACTGTACCGTACTGTACCTTACTATACTGTACTTTACTGTACTCTACTGTACTTTACTCTACTGTACTTTACTGTACTCCACTGTACCTTACTGTACTTTATTGTACTTTATTGTACTTTACTGTACCTTACTGTACTTTACTGTACTCTACTGAACCTTACTGTACTTTTACTGTACTCTACTGAACCTTACTGTACATATTCTATGTGTTCTAGAGGTGTATATTGAGTGCATATACTGTAGGTTAACAATCCCAGATCACATCTGTCCTCCACTATGTCTATAACCAAGGCGTTCTTCTATGTGGCCACTCCAGACTGAGGAGTGGAGCATGACTTTTATTGTGTTTGTGGATCTGATTTGAAAATGCATTGGTTGTGATATCTCCCTGAAAACCAACAACAACCACTAATACGGCTGATTGTCCCTGCGGGTTCTAGGATATATACTGTAAATCCCATTGCCCGGGATCCTAAAACCTTATTCTTTTTAAGTACAATTTCTAAAACACTACAAAACATGTCTCAAAGACAAATACAAGCAAACGTCTCCACAGTAACACAGTAACAGTTGTTTGTGTGTGTGTGTGTGTGTGTGTGTGTGTGTGTGTGTGTGTGTGTGTGTGTGTGTGTGTGTGCGTGCGTGCGTGCGTGCGTGCGTGCGTGCGTGCGTGTGCACATTGTAGATCAACTTCATAGCAGTATTAAGTGGTCCATCTATGTTTTTTATTAATAATAAAATCTGCAAAGTAACAAGTAACTGAGGCTGTCAAATGCTGTATTTATAGTAGAGTATATGTAACAAAAATGGAAAGTAGAGTAAAAGTACCTCAAAATTGTACTGTAGGTAGGTACAAGTACTTGTATATACTTGAGTAAATGTACTTGGTTACTTTGCAGCACCACAGAACAGCCAATGACAGACAGGCCTTTAATCACAGCTGTCTCAATCAGTAGAGTGGAGAGGGACATTTATAGATATTTGTAGTTTTAACTCAGAATATATACATCACAAAGCTTAGATATTTGGATCAAATCAGAGAGCAGACCTGTGTGAACGCAATGATATAGATAGCATATCTGAAGTGTGAACACTGCAGCCACAGCGCCTTAACATAAACATGGGTCTATTATCCTTCTCTCCACTCTGTCCCCACTCACTAAACCCATTGGAAATGCATTGGGTGCTTAAAGTTAAACATTTTTATTTTTTTATATTTATACTACAAAACATTTCAAAACCAAAAATACAAGCACACGTGTCCTCAGTAAGCTGAACACATAAAAATTTGAATGGTGTTGAAAGGTGTAAGCGTTTAAGAGATGAAGCGCGCCAAAGTTTTGAGGAGATACACATATAGCTATAAATAATGAAGATAACATACGTGTGCTCGCCTTCCAGGCGAGCCCACAATAATACCCCTGTCCTGTTACCCTCTGGGTAAATATTACAAAACTATATTCACTGTCCGAAAAACTATAAATAGTGGCAATAAACTGTGAACCATGTAAACTTCTGAGTATTAACAGAAAGTGCCCTTTTAAATACCTCTGTGACACCTAGCAAATAATAGTGGGTAATAATAATAGAAAATAATAATAATAATTAGAAATGTTAACACTTCGGTATTCTGAACATTCTCAGCACGTTTTTTTTGTCATATTAACCTAGCCTATAAATCACCCCCACCCCCTTCAGGAAATCGCAAATGAAATGCAAATACAATTTCCGGAGGGCTAATATTGTCCGAAAACATTTGAGATATTCTCTCCTAAATTCAAATCTAATGAATATACCGTGGCCACTTATCTTGCAATGATGAATTTTATGTTTGCCTCAATCTAATTCTAGATAATCCCGTCACGTAGCCACCCCAGCAACATGTCACTTATCACACACCTGATGGCATGCCTGTTTGGCATGGGCTCCTGGGTGGCCATCAATGGCCTGTGGGTGGAACTGCCTCTGATCGTCCCCCACATTCCAGAGGGTTGGTACCTGCCCTCCTACCTCTCCGTCATCATCCAGATGGCCAACGTGGGGCCCCTCTTTGTCACCCTGATGCACCGCTTCCAGCCGGGCGTGCTGAATGAGACCACTGTCATATACGCCATCATCGCCCTGGGCAGCGTCGCCAGCTTACTGTTTGCGTTCTTCTGGAAGGAGACCATGGTGGTGGCGGGCGCGCCGCGCAGCATAGCTCTCCTCATCCTGACCTTCTTTCTCTCGCTGGTTGACTGCACCTCCTCCGTCACCTTCCTGCCTTTCATGATGCGCCTCAAGCCCCAGTATCTCACCACCTACTACATTGGAGAGGGCATGAGCGGCCTGTTGCCAGCCCTGGTGGCTTTGATCCAGGGTGTCGGGGTGGTGCACTGCGTGAACGCCAGCCACCCTCTGAACCACAACCTAAACGGCTCTGACAGTGCAATGACCTATGACCTCCAGGCCCACTACCAGCCAGCCAACTTCTCTGCAGAGGGGTTTTTCTTCTTCCTGAGTGCCATGATGGTCGTGTGCCTGCTGGCATTCCTGCTGCTCAACTACCACCCCGCTGTCGCCAGGGAGCGTTCCGATTGCCAGTACACCAACGGTGTGAAGGAGAACGGCAACGCAGCTCAGAAACAGAAGTGGGCCGAGGAGAAGCCCATGATGGTTTCGAACAGCAAGCGCAGGAGCAGCTTTGGCAAGGGAAATTACAGCTGTGTCCAGGTGGTCTACATCTTTTTCATCCTCGCCTGGGTCAATGCCTTGTCAAATGTTGTGCTTCCTTCGGTGCAGTCCTATTCATGTCTGCCCTATGGGAATAATGCCTATCACCTTTCAGCCACCATGGCTGCTGTGTCGAACCCTCTAGCCTGCTTCATCGCCATGTTCTTCCCAATAAGGTTAGTTGGGGTTCTATCATGAACTTTCAATGGAAAACATTAGGAGAGCTCCAATATGGTAAATAGCCTACAGTATATATTCTGATGTGGTAGTAGAATATGTCAGTGCTACTAGGTGATAACAGGCCTTACATTATGAAGTCAATTTAAATGTAATACATTGTTTTACTTAACAAGCAAGTAAAATTTTGATTTTTACTTGCAATTTCAACCTTTTAAATGTAAGTCACATACACTGTAGTGGCAGTTAACTCATTGTTCTCGTACATTTTTCCTCTATTGTCTATGTGAATAACGAAATAACAGATTCTGAAAAAGATAAATGAAACCTGTTGGCATACTGTATATTCAAATGCATAAAACTGTCCAAAGTGCAATAATATAATGTCCCTTTCTTGTTCAACAAAGGTCCCTATTGTTGATGGGAGCTCTCACAGTCCTGGGCAGTGCCGTTGGAATGTACATCATGACCATGGCAGTACTGAGTCCATGTCCACTACTGGTCAACGACACAGCAGGAGTTGTCCTCATTGTAAGTCTAGTCTTGCTTTTGGTGACATTTATAATGATAATGATAATGAATTTATTTGTATAGCACATTTCTAGACATTGTTCTTTTATAAGAACAACACAATTAGCATTTAGGGAAAACTTCAACAAAAGATCAATTTATGCCTATAAAGAGCACAGTATAGGCATAAAATATATAAACATACAAATGAAGCAAAATACAATAAAATGTAAAATAGAATTACAACATTTTAATTTACGAAAAACATTTAATAAAAAGGTGGGTTTTCAGGAGGGATTTAAAAGATGACACTGATTTTGCATGTCTTAGGTCAACAGGAAAGGCATTCCAAAGCTTTGGGGCCCTGACTGAAAAAGCCCGGCCACCTTTTGTTTCTTGGAATTTGTTAGCAGTCTAGCAGCTGAATTTTGCACTAATTGAAGACGTGATGTTGCAGAGTAAGAGTAATCTAAACAAGAAGAAATAAAAGCATGAATTACTTTTTCTAAATCTACAGCTGATAGGAAGACTTTGACTCTAGCTATGTTCCTTAGCTGGAGGTAACATGATTGAACTGTTCGTGTTACCTGTGGAACAAACGCCCAGATTACGGGCCATCGCCTTTACATTGAGGGACAAGCTGCCGAGCTCAGAGATCACTGACTGTGCAGAATTTGGGGGGCCAAAAATTATAACTTCAGATTTTGTCTAATTTAATTGTAATAAATTATTTGACATCCAGCTCTTAATCTCAGAGAGACATGACAAAAGACTGGACAGGTTTCCTGAAACACCTGGTTGTAGTGGGATGTATAATTATGTGTCATTTGCATAGCAGTGAAACTGGATGTTATGGTTGCAAATGATATTGCCAAGTGGGAGCATATAATGGAAAACAACACTATTTATAATGCTAAGTATACCATAGTTACTATAACAATGTTTATAATATTAACCGTAGTTACTATAAAATGTTTATATAATATTTACCCTATATTCATCATTCAATTACTAAAAAGAAAGAAAGGAAGAGACCAAAAACCCAAGGATTTATGGTAGCCTATATTTCTTACCATTAGTCCGATGTTGCCAGTTTTAAGTGTTTCCATTTTCTGCTATCATATTTTGAGATTGAGTTGCGTTTCACACAGTGGGGTTCTCAGCTCTTTCAAAACTAAAACGAAACATCACTTTGTTTCCTTTCCTTCACAGGTGTTGGCCTGGGTCCTATTTATTCTCACTCTGTCCTACGTGAAGGTGATCATTGGAATCATCCTGCGAGACGAGGGCCACAGTGCCCTGGTGTGGTGTGGTGCTGTGGTGCAGCTAGGCTCTCTGCTGGGTGCTGTGACAGTGTTTCCACTGGTCAGTGTGTATAACCTCTTTACATCGGGAGATCCATGCAACACTAAATGTCCTATATGAGATAATCATGGATACAATTATACCTCCGTACAAGTTGTCCGTCCATATGAATGACCACAGACTCAACAGAAAGAAACCAAATGGGAGCTGCATTTTTCATTTGATGGTGGCCATTTATCATTTGGATTGATATGTTCTTGTCAGGCAACACACTTTGAATATGTGAACATTTGGCAACATGCCTTTTAAGTACATTTTGAGAGTAAACAGCATACAAACATGCCAAGGTATGTTCATGTAGCAGGTAATAGTTGGCAACATTGAGCAAGTTAGCTATAATGTAGCCTTCATACTGCCATGAAATGGCATAATAGGCTACTTCTCTGCATAAATACTTTTTATTTGTATGCTGCAGATAACTGTGGAGATGGCTAATATAGCATGATGTACTATAGTCTAAGAATCCATTATTACGACCGTAGGTCACTATTTAGCATGAAAACCTCCAACTCCTGTCCGTCGATCCGTCTGACTGTCTGTCACAGTCACACCTCATTCTCTTCTGACTGACTTCACAATGATGTTGCAAATGAATGGCCAGGACAGAATTAATTTGCACAGACCTGTTCTGACATCACAATGATTACTTGACCAGCTCAGTAGAACGATATAGCTGCCCTGTTCTGACATCACAATGATGACTCGACCAGCTCAGCGTTCTCAACAGGCCTGAAAATTAAGGCCTGGCCCTAACTGGGCCAGCCTGAGGCCCCGTCTGGACTTACTAATTAGCATACATTTTACGCCCTACCCGGCTTGAAAACATCAATATTAATTCCATATATGGGCATTCCCAGATGATGCCCTGCTAGGGCAACCACACTAATACAATCCCTTGTATGCCCATATATGGAAATCCCTGACGTCATTAATATTAAGCCCATATCTGGGAATGCCCATATATGGACAGTCTTATGTGGTCTATGACGTCAAACATCTATGATGTCAGACGTCAGTCATCTCCATATTTGGGAAAATCTGGCCACATTTTGGCCAACTCAAACAACCAGGTCTATGCATTTTTTTGGTCAAAGTTGATCCCTCCCATGCCAAAGCGCTAGCGCTCGCCCAGCAGTCTGCTGTCACCCAGGCATGTGCAGGCGCCCATGAGCATGATCTTGCCCTTTAGAGTGTGCTTCTTGCCCTTAGGGCGTCTTATTGGTGATGTATGTCTGGCTACTTTTTTCATATAAACACCAATTAAACAAATATGTAAAACTATGAAGATAATGCAACAAAGTGCCGTTTGCACTGCATTCAGTGACCTAATAACAGTCACAGGGAAGTAACACAACATGGCCATGCAAATAACAGTACTAGTTTGGTGCTAAAATACAAGATACAATGGTGCTAAAAGGATAACACAAAAAGCTGTGAGGGCTTATTTCCATTGTGGTCCTGTGTATTCAATTCATAGAGACAAAGACATAATAATTGTCAAACATGTGCGTGCGTGCGTGCGTGCGTGCGTGCGTGCGTGCGTGCGTGCGTGCGTGCGTGTGTGTGTGTGCGCGCGCGTGCGTGCGTGCGTGTGTGATTAATCTACAACCTTTTATAGGTGTGAAGTATTGCTATTGAACTAACCTTTATTCTTAAATGGAGTATACAGTAGCTGATGCAGGCCACAGGGTGTCAGTATATACCTAAGCATATCCTCTACTTACAGAGGCAACAGCAGAGTTTTATTTAGCTTTGGCATGTACAGTATCTTTAACCTTCTTAGCCAATAACAACAACAAAAATTTAAGAAAATAGAAAAAAGAATCCTCTAATAATGGCAGTGAATGAGCTAAACTTCAATTATGAAATAATATTGATAATGACAAAGTACAAGTTCATTTGAGTTGGAGGTGAAAGATTTGAGGTTAGCCGAGAAGGAACCATTCCCTGACCCTGGCTTCTTGAGGTCCACCAGAATAGCACCATAATGATTTGATGACCGGGTGGCTGGTCAGTTTGAGACTTAATTGAATCTCCTACTGGAGACTCATGTCGACAAAAATAATACAATCTCCATAAATTCAAGGCTTCATGGTGTGTGTAATTGATAGAAAATGAGATTTTCTTTTGGATGAACTTCTCCTTCATACAATCTTATGGGGGGGAGCTGAAATGTAAACGTGTCCTGAAAATGCAGCTCAGGGCTGAAAGAAAGACAGAAAGAGAAAGAAAGAGAAAGAAAAAAAGAGTCAATTGTTGTGGTGGAGATTCATGAAACGTTGGAATATTTTTTATTGCATGTGGTTGACCAATTGACAGCACATGTATCTGATGAGGTTGAGGATGAATAATGATTTCCAACAGTGTGAGGAGGGAGTTGGTTGAGTTCCATGTGGAAATTATCCATGTGCAATTTTTAAATAGATTAATATATTTTGCAACTGCAACAATGCTGAGTTGACAGTGCATTCATCGCTCAAGACCACTAGCCTAGTAAGGCATGCCTGCCTTACTTTCATGGTCCATGGTTCTGCAAATAATGTATTTGTCTGCCTTATTTGATAGTATATTGATAGGAAATGAGATAGATGGGGAGTGAGTGACACGCAGCAAAGGTCGTCTGGATCGGGATTCGAACCCACAACATGCTGTCAGGCCTAGGTGCCCTCATTCCTTCTGCTTAAATGTGTTATGCAAACAGCTGTGTGTGTGTGTGTGTGTGTGTGTGTGTGTGTGTGTGTGTGTGTGTGTGTGTGTGTGTGTGTGTGTGTGTGTGTGTGTGTGTGTGTGTGTGTGTGTGTGTGTGTGTGTGTGTGTGTGTGTGTGTAATAGCATTAAAGGTTTCATGTCATGCTGTTTTTACAAAACAAAAGTCTTTATCATGGTCTGTGCAAGGTTTCAACTGAATAATCCACTCCAGTGAGCCTTGGCAGTTTTCTTTTGACACTGACTAATCACAGCACTTTTCTGATTATTTAGCCACAGAAAATCCACTGAATGCTCAAAAAAGAAAATAATTATGAAAGATGTATGTCATGAGACCTTTGACATGTATTCTTAAATGGAGCATACATTAGCTGATGCAGGCCACAGGGTGACAGTGTTTACCCAAGCATATCCTCTACTCACAGAGGCAACAGCAGAGGAGCTTCATAGAGCCATGTATGTCCATGTATAAATAACCTTCTTAGCCATTAACAATGACAAAGAAGAAGAAAGAAGAAAATACTAATCCTCTAATACTGGCAGTGAGTGACTCTCACTGTTTATTTTTATGTTTATTAAAGGACCCCATTAAGAGACACATGAATGAGCCTCTTCCTGGGGTCCTGAACAAAGCAAATACAATACAGATGTACAACAACAAAAAACCTTTCTATTCATAACTGCTCATACATCATAACACCAAATCCAACTGTCCAGTCGAATTAAAAGAAAATTAAAAAATTACACAAATAACAGTTACACACAAGTTGCTTCAAGATATCTCTTGATATATATATACTGTATATTTTTCTTTTTTTGTAATTTTGTTATGGATTGTAATATGTTTTTTGGGCAGAGCATTCCAGAGTACTATTGACCTATATTACAGTATATGGTCGTTGTTGGGTGGAAACCTTATATGTCCAAAACCTTTTTTTTTTTGCTATTATTTTATAAACGATTGAAAATAGTGAAAATAGCCGATCTACAAGCACACAAGGCCTCATATTGCGAAGCGTTGTGTGCTTGTAGATCCGCTATTTTTACTACTTTTGTGCGACACTCTTGTATGATGAAGTAGGACTTTAATTTACCAAGAAACATACACATTTGAATCTTGGAGATACAAGGTTTCTGCCTGACAGACAGTGAAGATATACCAGTGAGTTTGAGAACATTTGTTCTTGGTGCAGTACTTGTTCTTGTTACCAGAAGCTGCTGCTGTTGTAACCACGTTCAGAAATCATATGTAACTGGTGAGCCAAAGCTAGACTGGTGCTAATAATGTTCTGCAGTAGGTTTGAATTGATTATAAAATAATAATCAATCGATAATGTCAAACTACAATTTCATTTGAGCTGGGGATGCAAGTTTCAAGGTGTTTTATTGGTGCTAATAAACATTTCAGGATAGAGAAAACACACCAATGAATGAAGTAAAACCCTCTTCAGCAAAAATGTCTTTGTTTTGATCATTGAGATGAAATTTGAGAACCTGGGATTTAATAAAGAGAACAATCCAAGAGCTGCTCCATTGTCAGTAAAAGGAAGGCTGATTGTGTAGACATATGTTGGGATATTTCATTGGATGATTTTACAAACTGAAAATACATTTAAAGGAATTTTAAAGTGTATATTGTGTCTGTTTTATTTGTAGAAAAGTGAATAATAAATTGTTTAGTAGCATGAATGGAGATAATTTTGTGTTGTATGATTCTATCTAAAATCTTTAAATCTAATCCCAATCCTTGACCATATTATGAATGTGTTACAAGAACAGAGCTTGTTGGGAGGTGGAAACCCAGACTCGACTCCACAAACTTAAATATCTACAAGTCATCATCAGTGGGGAAGCTCTCAGCATTCACATCACAGATCAGAGCCACAACTGTATATCATGATTAATTTATGCATAAATAGTATAAATTAAGCATAAGTGGTTCTAGCATTCTCTGTTCAGAACCACTGAATGAATTGTCTAAAATTATACGAAAGATGTTTGGTAGGATTTAAATGATAATGACTTTTACTGGAGTATTTTCATTTTAGATTTTTGACTACTTTATACATTTGAAAACTTGTGAAATGGGACAATCTGTCTACTTTCTACTTTTGGTACTTCAGATTCTGAATACCAATACTTTTGTACTTTGTACTATTTCTACATTGTAGTATTGATAATTTTACTTAGGTAAAACAATGTAGTACTTTTTCCACCACTGCCTGCGTCTCAGTTGTGTACCAGAATACTTGTAAGCAGTCAATAAGGGTCAAACTCGTTCTCCTGCTATACCACCAAAATGTGGAACGCCTTACCGAAGGCCTTAAAGGAGAGTAGACCCCTAACATCCTTTAAAATCGCCCTGAAAAACCACCTACAGGCGGCTGCCTTTGATAACTGGTAAAAACAAACCTAGCCCAGCCTTACCCTCCCCCTGACCCTTCTTTGTAATTATCTACTGTATATATTCTTTGCACTGTTATTTTATTTTCCTTTTTTTTCGGACTAGTTTCTGACATAGTACTGTGTTCTATCCGTCTGTCATTCATTGCTATGAGATACTTGAATGGTTTCCTGTGCAAATAAGCTAGGATCTCCTTTTGGTTGACCTTGTAACAGTGAACTGTACCATCATGAAACTGTACCTTTTCCTATGCAAACTTCTAATAACTTCAATCAATCAATCAATCAATCAATCAGTCAATCAATCAATCATTCAAGGCCCCTGCTTCCTAATGCGGTTCATTCATTTCATTTTAATCTTATAAAGCAGTAACTCACAGACAACCTATATGAGATGACTATTTATTGACAATACAACATAGTTCACAAAGCAGAATTATGGAGTTGTCCACTGACAATAATCTTTTCAGTAAACATTTCACTATGGCTTTGTTCATGCCCTCTCATTATATGGATTAAGACTTATAAATACACATAAATATGCAATGCTAATGAAGGAACCTGGAAATAATTGCTGGTAGTCACAAAACTACAAAGGCAGGTAACAAATGTTTCTCATGTAGGCCTCAGCCTTCCTATAAGTATGCAACGCACCCTAAATTAATTAGTAAGGTAAACCACAGTACAGTATATAGCATAATCATTTAAAAGAAGCTATATGCTAAACATGAATAAGAATAAACAAAGCACATGCTAAAAGAATAAATACATTAATACAAAAAGAACAAGAATTCATACATATTGCTTTTCACCATCGTTAACTATTCTTTGGATTCTCTGTTACAATCGTGAATGCATACATTCTTTGAGAGACTAACGTATACCTGCCTAATATTGCATAGCTTCCAGGTATCTATAATAGGCAAATTTGAGATGATTTCATTCTCTGACATTGATCAAGCCATTATTGCTGTGGTGAACAGCTGACTCCAGACCTCATGTTTACTTAAAAGCTTAAGAAACGAAAATGTTCACCATGTTATACCATGGCTATGGTATGTGGGATGCATTCTGAGGCACGAACAACAACTATGATTTTGTCTGCAATATCCTGCAACTACATCTGCTTTGTGTATCTGAACAGTTTTTAAAGGCTTAGCAATCATGGGCTGTCAGGATCTGAGCTATATAGGATATCAACTGAAAAGCATCACATTAATTAATGTATCACCCAAAAGAAAATACGTTTTTGTCACATTCCTGAGCCAATAATTTGATGTCCGGCGTGGAGTCTCCATTAGTCTCCTACTGACCGATGACCCATCATCGAATTATTAGCTTGGGAATGAGACGAAATAATCTCCATGGATTCAAGGCTTCATGGGGTGTGTAATTGATAGAAAATAAGTCGTTATTTGGTTGAACTACTCCTTTAAGAGCACATGAGCACCTCAGAAGGCACTAGCTTGTTGTCCCCCATGGTATAGTGCTAAATGCTGTTTGCCAACAAGGCGTCCCATTTGATTACATTTTTAGATCGCTCCTGTTCACATACAAAGTCCAGGTTTTGTATCTGTCTTGGTTCACAAAGTTAAAGGTATAATGAGTAGGATTGTCAGTAAAAACAAACTAACAAAAACAATGTACACAACAGACAATGTACACTCATTCATCAATGAATTATTACACGGCTATCCTGACGGTGCAATGCTCAATTATAATTGGTCAATCATGGCATGGCTGCTATGGATAACTGATTAATAGACTGGCTACCAATCTGCAGATAAATGTCCTGGGCATGTTTTTCTCATATAATCAGCTCATTAGCAATTAAATCCAATGGACTATTTTCTTTGTCGGAAGCAGAGCAATCCTTTTTTAAATCAATAAAATAATCTTGGTTATTATATGTTGTTTCAAGTTATGGATTTCATATAATCATGAATAAGCAGGATAATGAACAGCAAGGGGTCATTATTGAGAAATATCCCCCTTCAGAGTGATTCAAGAACCCTCCTTATTAGTAGCCTGCATCACCCTGTTGGGCTTTATTTCTCAATGATGACCACCTCCCTGTTCATTGACCCTTACCTTACCCTATGCCTGTATTTTCTACTTTGACTTTGTTCGGGACATTTCTGAGCATCAACATTTGGGCAGTAAACTTAAAGTAGATGTGCACTAAGTCATTGAGCCCGAAGGGAGGGGCCAACTTTGAATGTTGTTGTGCTTACAAATCGCATCCGACAAATCCCACTCATTATACCTTTTAAATTATACAACTGAACTTATAGTCAAAGGCACTTATGTTTTCGATTTTCTGACTACAAATCCTGATATGCTAACTGAAGCTCAACTGATATTTACACATACAGGCACTGGATAATTTACAAACTAAGAAAAAACACATATCACACAGTCTCTCACACACACACACACGCACGCACACGCACACACACATAAACATTGCTTGGTCCTCTAAAAGCATACTTTAGGTGGGGCTGGGGATGGCAAGTTGGAGTGCTACATACCTGATTTACATGTCTACATACAAAAGTCAATATCGTGATTGATTTCTCTATACAGGAAAGGCATATACGAAATATGACAAGGCACACTCTGGTCTCTGGTCCTTAGGATGATTAATCTCTTTGCTCCGTGGATTTCCTTTTTGCAACTTCCTGCATACTGTAGTCCAAGCACACAGAACGTGCTAGCGTCTTTGTCTGGTATTTCCCTTTTTCTGTTTTAGTCCTTGCCTTTGTGGTGACGGTGGAAAAGTTATGCATGACTGTGGACGGAGATGCTCGAAAGGTCGTTCCTGATGATCTCATTGACTGAAAAGGAAAGAGGGGGAAAAGGGTTGGTCAGTATCTCAGTTATTTAACTTAATCAGGCTTCCACACTGAGTGTGACTAAACTGTAACAACATCATAACATACACATTTTAGGTAAAGAGCAGGTACGTTTCTTAGCACGAGTGCCCCTGATCGGAATGGCACCCTTTGTAATGTTAGCTATCCCTATTCTCTATCTACATTCACTAATGGAGCTATGTAATGTAGGTGTTTATGTCAGAGATGCCAGACATTTCTTTTGATTCACCAACAGGATGCAACCTCCTGCCCACTCCTAAAGGATCAAGGTGCATTGATCTATCGCTTTTTATCAGCTGTGTTCTTTGGCAGATGGAAGGGAAATGACTGCCATTTCTAACGAAAACATTGTGGTTGTGGAACTACTGATAAGATGAAATGACGATTTTGTATCTTCGCTAATACCTGACTGAAGGGGGTGGTGGGGGCTGATATGTGAATCACCAATGAATTGATTTACATAGATTTGAACACACTACACTCTAGTGAACCCATTCCTATTTCAGCAATTTAACATCATTATTTAATGGCATTATTCTGCCATTAAGCAAATTCGTTTTGTAGAGAGTGAACCCTTCCCCATTTAATGAATTTAACATAATTATTTAATATCGTTATACTGCCATGAAGCAAATTTGTTTAGCAGAGATTGCAATTTGCATGACAAATAAACCCTAGAGAATAATAACGAATAAACACCAGTGAATTCACAGTGCAAAAGAATTGTATCAGGAATCGCCTGACTTAAATACTTTAATATGAGTCCCAGTCTATTCCATCACAGAGATTAAGTCGTGCTCCAGCGCTCAGGTTCAGGCAACCTTTCATCACTCTCATAGGGAACGACCATAGGAAATGCGAGAGGGGAAGGGAACACCCCTGGTGCCTGAATGTGGAAGCCGAGCCAGCAGACCTTCAGAGGAATTCCCTCTGACTGGACACTGGCCCTGCAGCACCGCTGCAGCCAAGAGAACAAACTGGGCCTGGAAAAGCAGCCTGGAAATCTGAGATTCCCCTTCACACAATGGAATGGTGTTTTTTCTTTTTGTTCTTTAACTAAGGCAATGGCGGAGCCTTTGCCTCTTTGACCCTGCAATCACGCAGGCACTTCCTTGCAGAAAGCCCGCTCACGTCCTCTCGTACCAAAGGGTGACAGGGCGTGCCGTGCAACTTTTCAGCCTCTGTCCCGAACAAGAACCCTAAAGTTGTTTACCAGCGTATGACAAGAAATGATCACCACATGTATGAGGAAGCTAACTGAGAAATGGTCCACAGTAATACAGACAACCAAGATATCAACACAGTGCAGTGTGATGCTTGGCTATAGATTGGCAAATAGGTTGGGTATACAACAATAAAAGCCTAGCTAACAGAATGATTCTGTACATCAACCAAGAGAATTAAATAATTTAATATACAAATTAAATCAGCTGAGTTACCCAGAAAATGTGTGTCAAGTAAATGCTGATCGTAGCTGTTTATTTTGTTCAGCACAATACTTTACTTGCCCTGGGACCCGTCAGAACGTCTAGACATATACTGTAGTTGATACGTTTGGCTCACTGATTGACTCCTATTAATAAGGAAATAGGAAGAACTGAGTGTTGGATAACCTATGGTGCAGAGACCTCACTTGAATGTGTCATAGAAATACATGGACACGGTGAACCTGCTGTGTGACTGACCACGAGCGCGGGGTGTATCTCACAACAATATGTCTTCATGAAGAACTTGGCACAGGGGAGTAATGACATTTATATTCAGGTGCACTCGTTCACTCGTTCCTCTCTAGTCCGGGAAAAATGGGGGTGAACGTGGATTCGCCTGTAAAAGTTTTTTTCTCAACTGATTCTTGTAGCTTGGGGTCACCTCTTAAGGATTCAAGAGGATGACCAGTGATATCCATTGAGCATTTTTTATTATTAACCCCTTAATGCCTGAAACATGGGCTCCCATTGACTTTCTATACAGGAGGAAAATACCCAGAAAAAGATTATTTTTCGGGGTATTTAAGGAGGATCTGAGGGGTCTAACTAGGGGTTTGTCATGATGCTGAATCCATTGCAGGCATTTGTTTTGCACAAAAAACATTCCGTGGGCTAGAAATAGCCTCAGAAAACAATACACGTATGGGTGAGTATTCATGTTAGTCGGAGGCCTTAGGGTTTTTTTTCTCGTGCTAATCAGTCTAAAAGTGCGAAATTTTGCACAGATGTAGCTCAGGGCATGCTCTAATGATTTAGCTAGGTCGGCGACCTTCGGGGTCACCACAACACCCACAAAACTCTGAAAAATGATGACTCATCACTTTTCATCACTAAAGTCGATGGGAGCCCAACTTGATTTGGCCGCTGTGGCGACCCCGAATGTCGCAGACTCGGGCGCCCTAGCTAAATCATTAGAGCAAGCCCTGAGCTACATCTGTGCAAAATTTTGCACTTTTAGACTGATTAGCACGAGAAAAAAAACCCTAAGGCCTCCGACTAACATGAATACTCACCCATACGTGTATTGTTTTCTGAGGCTATTTCTAGCCCACGGAATGTTTTTTGTGCAAAACAAATGCCTGCAATGGATTCAGCATCATGACAAACCCCTAGTTAGACCCCTCAGATCCTCCTTAAATACCCTGAAAAATAATCTTTTTCTGGTTATTTTCCTACTGTATAGAAAGTCAATGGGAGCCC
This sequence comes from Nannobrachium achirus, assembly GCF_963921795.1. Classification (NCBI taxonomy): domain Eukaryota; kingdom Metazoa; phylum Chordata; class Actinopteri; order Myctophiformes; family Myctophidae; genus Nannobrachium; species Nannobrachium achirus. Next base: position 35,378,896 of record NC_137819.1, on the reverse strand, counting down.
ATGTTTCAGGCATTAAGGGGTTAACACCTTCTAAGCCTGGCCGTACTCCCTCGGACTTCCTACTGGGTCCCATCAGCCACGCCGTCTATTCCCGGACTTTTGATATAAATTATAATAAATAAAAAAAAAACATCGGAAATTCTTCTCTGTGTCTTTTTGGAGCGATCTGAAAGGGTTAATATGCTCTGACAGTCATTTTCTGGTGCTGGGTGTGATACTCCTAATATCCAGCAGGCCACGCCGTTGACTCACATTCTGGATGGATGGCTGGCCAGGAGGAGCCTCATCCTCTCCCCAGTGTTGAAACTCAGCAAGAAGCTCAAACAAGATGGCTGGTCTTTGTCTCTGTTCGTGGATCGCGGTTTCAATCACGTTCGGGCGCCGCTTCTCTATCGCTCCTTTCCCTGCTTCGCCGCACGTAAACGAATGGAATTGATCTCCCCTCCGCCTCGCCAAAGTAAGATCGCCGACCTCTGCAGGATGAATATGTACGCTGTGTCGAGCACTCCAGTACGTGTTGTTATCATGTGGGCTTTGTTTTTTTAAAACATGTTTGTAAATAAATGGCTTATTTCTTCGGCGCTACCTCTGTTCAGAGGGTTCTGCCGCGGCTTGCAACGTAATAAAAAATGCTCAATGGATATCACTGGTCATCCTCTTGAATCCTTAAGAGGTGACCCCAAGCTACAAGAATCAGTTGAGAAAAAAACTTTTACAGACGAAACCACGTTCAGCCAAAAATCACCGTTTTTTTCCCGGACTATGATGTGTCTTAAGAGAAGGCCAGGGAGAAAGAAAAAAAGAGTTTACCTCTTCAGTTTCCAAAGGCACACCTAAAGTGCTTTAGTTTTATCTGTGCAATACATCACGAAGCGGAGGCCGTCCAAACCCATCTTTTAGATATTAGCACGCTGTAGGAGGAAAGGCATATAGGAGATGCAGACTTGCCATCTGCCAACGGAGACCTTGAAATCTCTCCCACCTGAACGAGGCTTAGAGAAATAAATCTCTGTCAGGAGAGTTGACTTCACCAGACTTCAGCTTCAATTTCACCCCGATCGGTAACAACTTAGTTATGATAACAGTAAGATTAGAAAAGATTAGTAAATGTTCCTGTGTGAATACGGTAAAAGATACTCAGTCTGTGAAGTACTTTATCCGAAAATCACACAGTTGGTCTCTCGGCGGCTAGGCGAATGTGAGAAAATGACCAAATTGCAACCTTAAGAAATAACTGAATCTTACTCATTGTAAGATGTAGGCTAAAGGTTAGAGAGGCGGGTTTGTGATTGTAAAGTTGCCAGCTTCATATTCAAGGCTTGGGAAATGGTGAGTGTGAATGAGTAACTTCGAGATGCCCTTCTCTTGAGCTCAATGGCAACTCTCTTTGTCTCCATTCATTGTGTATACTGCTAATTCAGTAACTCTCTCTGCATTTATTGTTGCGACCGTCGGTCGCAGTTTAGTATGTGAACCGTCACAGCTTGAACATATTTCTGTCTGCCTGTAACGCCTGACACTGTGGTTCCCTGGACACATCACTGTGACATCACAGGTGACATCACAGTGATGTCAGATCCTCAGAGCAGAGATCTCCATATATGGGCATAAAAGGCTGATACATCACTGTGACATTACAGGTGACATCATAGTGGTGTCAGATATTCAGAGCAGCGATCTCCATATACAGTATGGGCATAAAAGGGATCTCCATATATGGGCATAAAAGGGATTGTATGTATGATGTCAGACAACAGAATCCATATATGGTCAAGACAGATGGCCAAGACAGATGCCGTGACATCGCCCTTAGGCGTCTTACTGGTGTATAGGCTACTACAGCTCTATGCTATTTCAATCCATGTGTTGAGTATTTAGCGCTATGTTACTGTAACTCCGTCTTCATTCATTGTATACTGTATGTAGTACTGTAGCTCTCTATGCAAATTCTTGTTGAGCATTGTTGAACTATTTATGTGTGCTCAGAAAAACCTCCAAGGAAATAAATAAGTAGCCTGCATGTTCTTATTGAGCAGAATCTGCCCACTATATGTAATATGGCTGTAAATGTCATACAATCTGGAGGTTGAAGATTATGCTATAAAAGGGGACATTCATATGCCCATATCTCACTGCATTCATCCAGTCAGTACAGTATGTCAGCAATACATTTAGGACATCTAGAGGTCAGAAATATTCACACCATGTCAACACCTGTTTGTTAATGATGACACCAGCACAGTGGATAGAACACAGGGCTCGTATGCTTTTCTTTACTTAACATATGTAAGGAAACCCATGTTAGCCATGAACTCCATACTGCGGTGATTAAGAGATAAAACGTGGTGGGGAGCAAAGGTGATTTGAATTTAGAAAATAATTGGCAGTCCCTTCCAATGATGTCACAACAATGACTGTTTACATGCCCGTTGTCAAGGCCTACATTTCATTGTGCTGCCACATTTTAAGTGAAGGGTCTAATTGAAAACAATAAAAATAAAGAATTAAATCAACTCATTGATCTCTGTATGTACTGTATATTTACAGACAATCTGGACTCTATGGCCACAACAGATTGTTAAAAATAGTGTCGACACCAACATGACATGAGTGTACTGTAGCTCTGGTCACAAGACAGTCATACAGTAGATACCGTTTGTATCGGGATAGAAATCCTGCTATTGCCTGATTCATACTTTGTCGTATGCTACTACTGTGCTGATAATAGCCGATCTACAAGCTCACACCAAGTCACATCAATGAGAACAGTGGTGTTCTGCACTAAATCATTGCCCTCCAGGGCAACCACAACCAGACAACCAGACTACTATAGTACTTGTCCGACTTTATTCCATCCATACATCCATCTTTCCCCGCCTAGATAAACTTTATTTTGTCGCGCTACTGTTCCCACAATTTTGGTGGCATGTACTTCGTGGGCCATATGTCAAATCCACCAGCTTCATCTGGAATAGATTCCTTGCATTTTGCTATAGTTTAATTTATATACCGGTATGTATTTGTATATTTATTATTATTATTTTCCTTTTTAACTTTTCCCAAATATGGAGATGGTCAGAAATCACAGACCACATGAGACTGACACAGTATGTCCATACATGGGCGTTCCAAGGTAAAAAAAAAAAAAAAAAAGAGGAGGCTATTGGAGAACCTGATTTGGATAGGGACAAATGATCTGATGCAGGACAATGTCACTATGACAGAAAGAGACAATCATGGATCTTCATATATGGGCTTAAAAGGGAGAAGGACAGAATGAAAAGACATTTTAATCTCAGTGGGTCTCTAACCTAATAAAAAAAATCAAAGTGTGTGTGTGTGTGTGTGTGTAGATCATGTGTACCGATTTTTGTGACATTTGAAGAAAATATGTAGGAAAAGGAGCAAAAAGTGTGTTTTGGAGAAAATTCAAGATGGCGGAAAATCTATCCTGGCGCAAATGGGCGTGGCCTATATGGGGAGATGCGTCTTGACCCAAGGAATCCAGGGAAAAAAGAATTTTAATTTTCCGATCCACGGTTCAAGAGTTACGGGGCAAAACGTAAAGTGGGCCGTTATAGCGCCACCATGAGGCCGAGTGATGTAATTATTTTTCGATTCATTCTTAAAATCATTATGAATCTTCTCTCCGAGGTTTGAAACTGTAGCTCCTATGGTTTACGAGAGAAAAATACTTGAAAGTGATTTCTTGCATTGTCCCATTATAAGTCAATGGGGACAATTATGCGTCGTTTTTTGCCGATTACGTCGGCATGGTAAGGCGGATCGGAACGAAAGGTAATAGAACACCATTCCCGGCCGAGCCGCACATTTTGATGTATATATTGCGCGAGTGGCGTAAATGGTGCGGCACTAGTTACGCGCCGAAGTTTAGGCTACATACAGACAGACACGGACGGAGACCCACACACACGGCCACGTATAGGAGCGTTGTGACCACCGCTCAAAAAGAATGATGATCGCACTTTTTATTTTTGTGTTGTTTATATATTTTTTTAATATATTGTGGCCATTATTGTTATTGGTTTTATTTTGTTTTTAAATTAGAGTTCAAAATAAAGATTATCAAATCAAATCAAATAAGGGGGTAAAGTTCTACCTCTTGACCTAATGTTACCTCCATGACACCAGCATTGTTCACTTCACATGAAGTTAAGCTGTGACATGCATAGTGAAATATACAATTTGAAGGGGAGTATAAAATTCAAACCCTACCCTCAAATCCAGACACGTTATTCTGAGTTCTGACACTGCTGCCATAAGGGATTACCTTATTAGGGAGAGTTATTAGTTATTGTACGTGTCTAACACGGCAATCCGGCATGCAGGAAGGGTATAGCGATGGATATGAAGTAATTGAGGAACCGGTTTCCTGTCCCATCGAGTTCCATGGCAGCTGGGGCTGACTGATATAGATTTAACTGCCTTTTCTAGCAGGAAGGCCCAGGACAAATGAGGAACTCCCAAACAATTAGCAGGACGACTCTGGTTGACTCATTAAGGGGTTCAAACGTCAACACAATCCGGTCTCGCAATGACAGCCTCTTTTAACACAATAACACCGGGAGAACAGCTACACTGTCAAGCTAGCAGCCATCTTTGAACTCTATAAATAAGCTAACCAAAGGAGCAGAACCCGGAACAATGAGAGGAGAAAGGATGAGGGATGTGGGACGCAGAACCACAAATCCCCTCAGTTTACTACAATGGCAGGTCCGAGGCCACAAGATGTTCTTGGCCTGTGTACTGAGGTTCCTGCTGGTTTACAGTAAAAGCCCCGTTACGCGCCAGTTGCACACTGAAAATAGCGGGTCTACAAGCTCACTACGTGACACGTTGTGAGCTTGCAGATCTGCTATTTTCATTGCATGACACAGGTGTGCAAGTGCAACTAAGTATAAACGATTAAATAGACCACATGCACGTCGTCCCCCACCAGTGATGTGGTCCCACCTTTGGGACTGTCAACAATTGGTGAGTGTAGTCTACTTGAAGTGTGGGGGAAATTGTAGAAGGATATTAGTATCAGACAATAAAAGGACTTTATATTTATGCTTCCTGCTCTTTATATCATCATGAAATGTATAATGTTAATTGTCCAGTTTGTATGCAATGCCAATATACCACACAAACATTAAGAACTACAAATAGGCAACAAATACAATTTGTACATTCGACAAAGTATTCAGCGACAGTACTTGAGTCAAAGCATAAATACTCTTCACTTGACTACAAATGAAGATTTCTCTGTCAAATTTGTACTGAAGTAGGCTACTTGCTTAAAAAAAGATTCCTTCTCAACGGGTTGCCATGCTGACACCACAATTCAACATTTGAATTAGGTGACCGACCCCCGCAGACGCCTCACTGCAACCAATGGCAAACTACACACAGCACATTCTATGACCAAATTTCCTCCACAGATGCTAAAAGATGGCTAGACGGCCTGTAATTAGCTTAGTAGGTCACAGCTTTTAACTAAATATTGGAAAAGTAGCAAATTGCCTGAACATTAGAGAAGTCACTGAAGTAGGCCTTCGAAGAAAATATGAAATTAAGAAAAAGAAAGGAGTCCTTGTGCAAATATTTTCCCAGTCAAAAACGATTTCCTGTAATGTTTGGAAATGCAACAGCTATTGGCAAGTCCTGAAATAATAAGAAAAAAAAAGGAAACTAATATATGACTAATATATGTACAGTGTGTCATGTGGACCACACAAACTGCATAATGTATAGATTTCCAATAACCTTTTATTCATTATTCACAAGTAGGACAAAACTGATTGTTAGGCAGTACAATCCCAAAATATATATTGCTATCAGAATATAGAGCTTTAACAACAAATAAATACAACTATTTGTTTGTTGTTAAAGCTCTGTATTCTGAGTTTGTTACATTTCTAGGTGGGTTGCCAATTTCAGCCAATTGGGAGAGAGTACCCATTTATCAACTTTGTTTTATTATTGTTTCAAATGGTTGCTCACTTCTTTGTATCATCACTTCCAATTTCTTCCAACTTCTTTATTCTGTATCCTGTATGATATCTCTCTCTCCTGGTTCAAATAAATTGGTACCCTGACCTGAAAATGAGACTGAAGAGAGCAATGGTTACAATAGGAATATACAGAACAGCTATCTAACAACAAAACATTATTTCTGCACCTTTAAAGTATTAGTTAGAATCACTGATCAGGACAATTCAATTATCTAGACAAAACTATGCGTACAGTCGAACTTTACCTTTCCAGTGATTGTTGTATTACCATGATATCTTTATGGTATTACCCTATACACCAAAAATGCTCCCATCTAGCATGAAAGCATAAACCTTTTGGAAATACCATTTTCCCGATTCCTGAACCCACATCACTTGTGTTTACCTCTCACATCTCAGCACACAACTTGTGCAGTAGGTTAAGTGAAATAATTTTACTTTACCTCTGCATTTCTAACTATTCTAACTATTAGTTGCATTTGGCATAATTTACATCTCAGTCCAAATTCTTCCAGCATTTCTCTGAGCCCAAAAGACAAACTCAAAACCTTACTTCACAGCAGGTTTTATTGCAGCATGGCCCTGTTCCATCTCCCTTAGCCACAGGAGCACAAGGCCAGACCTTGCTGCCTATAGACAAGGCTCCGGGCCAGTTATGCTACGCACAATTTCCATGAGCACCGATATTAGTAACGTCCTACAAGATGGTCTGAAAAAAGAAAAAAGAAAATGGGGAGGAGTAATGAATACGATAAAAGGCAAAGTGTAAACCTCCTGTGCAACTGCAAGGGTTTCATTAGTGACTCACTACTACCTGTTCAAAATAGTGTCAAATTGCCTCCTAGGCTGAGTAGGCTCTATTGCAGCCTGACAGCGAGTCGTGAGTTCGGGTCCAGATGCCGATGACCTTTGCTTCTCATGCCGGATACTCATGATCAGAACTTCCCTGCCCCAGACTGTATGACGAAAGCTTTTGCAAATTGTGGGCGTCAACAGTCTGGCCACGCAAGACTACTCCCCGTCTCTCTCCCCATTTCCCATCTCTGTACAGTATACTATCAATAAACGCAAAAAAAAGCAAAAAAATATATATACTGTATATACAGTATATCTTTAAAGAATCTGTTTCAAATTATTCATGGCAAGTGCTTCACCTCAATAAAACCTACAAATAATATTGAAGCACTGAAACACATTCCTTTGTTGAAATAATTGTTAAATACCATAGCTATATTCTGATTCAGTAACATGTGTTTCTCCATCTCTACAGCGCTTTTGTAAACAGAAAATACCTTTTCAGGCCAGGATACCAATTTCCTTCAATCAGGAGAGAGGCTACTACATAATACAGGATAAACAAGTAATTAAAGTGATGCCAAAGAGGTGATGAAACAAATGAATGTGCAGACAAAAAACATGTTAGAACAAAAGCTGATAAACGTTCTTTGTGCAGTTCTCTTTTCAATTTTTAACACACCTGACTTTTTTTTGCCTCTCTCTTCTTTTTATTAAGGAGCTGGAGAGACGGAGAGACCACTGTTGCTGAACAAACACTCTATATAAATGATTACTATCAGAATATTATGGAGCTTTACATTTTTAATTAAAAAATAATAATAATAAAATAACACTTGCAGCACCTTTAAAGTCCCTAAGCTCCCTAAAAAATCTCATATTTTCTTGTGTTAGCTTTAACGAGCATTGGCTGACAAGGAATTACAGTAACACCACACCTGAGTGAGCCTATGAAACCAAAAACCATATCAATCTCTGCCAAACGTATTAACGGAGTGTGAAGCCACGTTAAGTTTGGCACGCCTAGAGACATTTCCTTCAATTTGCCAATGAAAACAGCGTAATTGGGGGGGGGGGGGTCCTAAGAAATATATACATTTGTTCTGTATTACTGTACTATTAATACTTCACTTTGCTATACCTACTTCCAATTTGAACTCAACAACCCACAGGAGATGCACGCAGCGGTGATACATCAGTGGGAGGGCAATTATAAATCAAACAGTACTATATTGACACTGTCGTGAAGAACTGGGTTTTAGTTTTATTTTATTTATCCAGGCAGTTATCAGGAAGTGGCATGGGAGCGAGGGGAACCATACATCTGTAGCCCTGGCACCATCATCAGGAAGTCAGTCTGTTCAGCTGGGGCTCTGGTAACACATCAAAGCCCTGACACTACTCTCTCTCTGTTGCACTGATAGCTGCTGGTTAGTGCTCCTTCATCGACTTGCACTGACAGAGCGGGTTTCCTCCATGTGATTTAGTGTATATGGGGCCCAGGCACTGTTGTCTTGCCCCAGGGAAGCTCATTTATCTCATTTATTTCGAATCAGTGCAGTGCCGCGCGTACAGCCCTCAGAACTTCAGTGGCGAACGCGCAGAGGCCCCAGACCAATGAGATCATAAAGTCTCTCTTCTAGCCGACCTGAGATAAATAAAAGAGTTGCAAAAAGCTGCACTTATTTTATTAGTGAGGTCTTGAACCTGGCTGCTTCATACAGGATTTAAGGCCTGATATATTAATCAGGCTTAACAGGTTCCTTTGATCCAGTTACCATATAAGTTACCACCCATGACAGGCTGACAGCAATCGGGGAAAAAACAAAAAAATTACTATAAATTGGTGTTAAAGACAAGCTATATCATTCCTTAAGAAAAACACATCGTTATAACAATATAAAAATGGCAACTGCTTGGAGAGGCCATGTTGACGTCTGCAGCACCGTTATCTAGTTTTATGTCATTGCCATCATTTCGTACTCACCATCATCAAGGTACATCTGGTCTAGCTCCTGTGGCTCCTGTTTGATGTTAATGGCCAGTGTGGGGGGGCTGGCCCCTTCCTGCAGGGAGGAGCGGCCTCTCTCCGACACCTTGGGGAGCGGCTGGGCCGCCGGGCTAGTGCTGCCACTGCCTGGCGTCAGGGAGAAGGGGGTCTCGGGGCCCGTGCCAGGGGTAGACGGCTGGGAGGTCGGGGAGGAGGAGGCACTGCTGGCTGCGTAAAGGCCAGACGGCTGATGGTAGCGCCCCGGCGTCTCCTGGATGATGGACACATGTGGGACCGGAGACTGTGCATTCGGCAAATCGGCGGAGAGGCCCTTGGAGAAGTGAGTGGGCGAGAGGTCGTGCAGTTTAGGGCTGGTGCTGGGGGAGGATGACGAGGATAGCGAGGAAGGCTTGGCTGCCAGTCTCTGCTGGCCGACGGGGTAGGACCCGCCGGCCACGCACGGCCGGAGGTCAGAGGGCATCATGGGAGTCATGGCTTGCGGGGTGAAGTATGGTTTGGGATGCAACGCCAGGCCAGTGCTGCGCTGGGTACAGACCAGAGCACCATCGTAGTCGTCGTGTGGCTCTGTTTTTATTGTCGGGACTGATAATAGAGTCACAGAGAGAAAAAGAAAAAAAGAAAGAATAAGAATAGAGAATTATTAGTAAACCTACGTCTCGGTCCCCTTTGCGAGTGTGATCGGGAGAGTAAGTGTGTGAGTGAGTGGGTTTGTGGCTAGGATACCCAGTGCCAAACAAACAGTCGCATCAATGAGACTCTCTGTCTAGGCCCTAAGCTCTCCCACCCGGGCTGAAAATATTCACAAAACAGGGAAAAAAAGGGATGAATCATCACCACAAGAGACATCCAGCTGGTTCTATAATAAAAGGGCCTATTTTCTTTGGATCCTTCCCTGGCGCTAATATCCTCTAAATGTGCAATATGAAATATGTGGCTGCTGTAGAAGCTTCGTACTCAATGGGGTTCTGCAATTTAAAATAAATTACCGCATTCTCATGCAGGAGAGGATTCAACGCAATGTAAAAGTTGTGTGTGTGTGTGTGTGTGTGTGTGTGTGTGTGTGTGTGTGTGTGTGTGTGTGTGTGTGTGTGTGTGTGTGTGTTAACATAACCCCTTATTTCAAGACGTGGCTAAGTGAAACAAAATGGTGGAGTGGTGCACTCGAGGCTTTGCGGACTGTGGTGATTATACAAGTGGGGACCATGGTTGGAGCTCAGACAAGCTGGGTACTTCTCCGCAGCCTTGTTCTTAGTCCCCAGGACTTGGCCACCCGGCCAGATTCCAGCATAGCTCATGTTGAACATAAAGTTTTGAAATGAGGGCCCTCAATCTGCTCCCGTTTATGATACAGCATCAATCTTATATAACAAGCGACGCTGCGCTGTCCATCTATAGGGAAACGAGTGCAATGTTCTGGGCCCCAGTTTCATCACCGCATCAGCCTTCTTTAATCACAGTAAACGGGGATCTATCACTTCTTTTCATGGACGTGAGGATTGAGAAGCTGTTTCACATTACCAAGAGAAGCGCGTGCTTGGGTTCAGGGCTAAAGCAGTAAATAACTCTCTCTTTATTCTTTTTACTGCGTGTCTTATTGGACGTTCTCAGTTTGTGTTGGCTACCTACAGTGAACCGTTTGTATTCGATTTTGATTTTGTCTGTACTTGCGGAGGTTTGTGCAATCTGTGTTTTGCCAGGATGCTTGTCTTCTTAGCCAGGTCTCTTGAGATGAGAGCCTTTCTTTTCTATCGCAGCAGGACTGGCCGGGTAGCCACTTTAACCATTGCATGTAGTGCAACACATTACTTGACACTTGTTGCTCAAACAAACAGAAAAAGCTAACATTTTTCAAAAGAATTTCAGGGAAGAAATAGTGAAGAAATAGCTGATCTACAGTACATCTCACAACACGCTGCAATGTGACACGTTGTGAGCTTGTAGATAGTCTATGTTCACTATAGGTATAAGTGGTTAATTGAAAATGTATTGTTTGGGGGTCTTGAGTTGAAAAAGTTTGTGAAACACTGGCATAGAACAGTCCGCCATCCAGCCCTCCCTCCCTCCATCCTCTGTCAACAACTCTATTGCAGGAACTGTGATGAGACGCCTCACACCAACCACAGGACTAAAATAGCAGGCGCACCCCTATTTTAGGCACAGCCACAGGAAGCACGTCTGTTACAGGACAGACAGATGCAGAAATCACACAAACGAGTGGGAGAACTGCAAATGTTTGTCTTTGCCACAAAAAATAACCTTGTGAGAGTGCACACAGTAAAACTCCTGATTGTTCCGTCTTGAGTGCCCAAATGGACCAAAACACGCTACAAGTGCACACGTGTGAAAAGTAATGGTCAGCGTAAGTTTCTAAATAAATGGAAATATGTAATCAAACTGATTCAGAATCTGGTGGCGTCATTATTCAAACAGCTTTTGATATCACCCCTCTGAATTAAATATACATGCGCTTCTTTTTGAGAAAGTCTCTCAGATATATTGCATTGAACAATGTATTGAAGATGTATGTTCACATTAACCCTGGTGTCACAATTGATCAAAATAAGCTTGGATATAACTTAAATAGCGGAATAGCTTAAAGTCGCAGTTTACACGTGTGGTTTCCGTTTCATTCGTCCAAAAGGTCTATGTCTGATCAATAAATGTTCACGTTAAAGTGCTTTTCTCACCCCAAAAAAGCCCATAAAGGAGTTTTTATAGAACCTCAAAACTGCCTCTTTGCCCTCATTTAGCTTTCCAGGATCTATTACTTATGCCAATATGTCACACTGACACATGTAAAGTTAGAGTTGCATGCACTACTGTCGCAGTTTTCAGTGAGTGCTGGTTTGAAAAAACACATTTTTGGAGGTACAAATCCATATGAATATCCTTTAGAGATATGCAGAGTGCCAAAAACCACCAAGATTTTCATAAGTAAGCAAAAACATATTAACCACACACAAAAACACGATTTTTGTTGGAGTGGGTCTTTAAATAGCAGAAATAGCAGATTTTTCCACAACACAGATATAAATACTCAGAACGCACTGTGAGCTCATAGATCATCTATTTTCACTATTTGGTGTACAATGAAGTATATGGGGCTTATGTGGTTAAGAAAATTGCAAATTGAACCCTGCCGTTAAGTTTCTTAAAAAAAATCCCATTGGTTTTCTACCCAGGGGGGTCCCCAAATTATTGGGGGGGGTCCCCCAGATGATTATAGAGGGTATCAGCACATTTCTAAAGTGACAATTAAAGTACTTTTTAAATACCTTTGAAATGAAAAATGTAATATTGGCCAAATTGTCAAATATTAGAGGCGTTGTGAGCATGTAGATCTGCTTTTTTCACAATAGAACCGTGTTATACAAAATGTAATGCCTCAACTCTTAGTGCTCTTCAGGGTGGGGGGGTGGGGGGGTCCCCAGTTAAAATATGATTATTTTGGGGGTCGCGGCCTGAAAATGTTGAGAACCTCTGTTTTAGAAGACAGTGACTGGCTGTCCCCTTCTGATTGTCCCCTGCCAGACTCTCCCTCATCATCAGGCTGCAGGACAATGCTCCACTTTCACAGCAGGGCACTGTGGCCCCCACATACAGGGCAGGGCCAGTGCCGTTGAATCACAGCTTTGAACCACCCTGGATGCTCGCTCCAAGTCCCAACGGCAATTAGCAGTGCTTTTCTTTTTTCTTTTTCTTCAGCTGTTGGGTCAGCGGTTTTATTTAGTCTGGCAATAGGTTTGCTATTCACATGACAGGCCTTTCCCATGGCCTTGCGTTTCCCCGCCCTTCTATGCCCCATTCATAGCAGAGTTCCTATAGCTACAGGTACGGAAAAGAACACATTTTATGGAGATGGATTTTTACAATGGAGGAATAATAGCATCGCTTTGTTCCTCCCTTGCAAACCACAATACAAAGGGAACACGATCTGTTTGTTCTTGTTCTCAAGATGTAAAAATGGTGGCTAAGATGACGCTAATTTTGTCTAGGATCTGAAAGGACAAAGGGCAGACAGAGTTGGATTTGGAGTTAATAATTAAAGTGAGGGTAGAGTTTGGTTTGTAAAAAATAAATAAGATATTCATAATCTTCACATAATGCTTTGTTGAACAACAAATACAATATTTTCATGAACATAAAAATGATACATATCACACAGTCTACAGTCCTAGCAGATCTACAAGCTCACAACACCTCTGCTGCGAGGCGTTGTGAGCTTGTAGACTGGCTAGGCTGTCAAAGTGTTCTTGAGCAAGGCACTGAGACACATACCCATTTCAGTGAGCCACAAGACAACAGTGTCAGCAAATATGCCTAAGAGTGAAAAGTGAATGAGTCAGAGAGAGAGAATTTACCATTGGCAGGCACAAAGGTGAAACGCTGGTACTGGCTTCTTTTCCTCTTGCCGTTGCACACATAGAAATTCACTTGGACTGGGGTGGATAGTCTCTGGTTCCGATAAGGAGGGATTTCAACCAGAAGTGAATTCTGCAACACACACACACACGCACACGCACACGCACACGCACACGCACACACACACACACACACACAAACCTCAATGTGTCGTCATGGCATCAGGTGCAAACAAATCAAGTCAGCTCCATATATGGGCACAAAATATACTAAAATATACTGACTGGGAATAAAAGGTACAAGGACTGACAGATACAGAGATCCGGTTGTCCAGAGCCACAGATTCGACAGCTATGACCATACTGTATGGTCATGTGTCATAAATGGGACCGACCAACTTAAAACTCGGCGCACACACCGGCAAGGACTTGATCGAGGGAGTGCGGTGCCCGCCGTTGAGTAGACTGGATATCTGAATATCTAGTTGTCCAGAACCGCCGATCCAACCAATATGCCCATATATGGACATTCCAATACATGGACTTTGCTTACTGTACGACAAATAACAAAAATAGACGATCTAGAAGCTGGACGATTTATTTGCGTGCTATTTTATTTTTATTTTTTTCAAAATTTGTATCCCACAATTTTGTAACCCATTTTTTTCACCCAGTGCCAATTGCCTATGTAATCCTGGGCTCTGCTCTCCCTCTGCCGCGCCTGGGGAGACAACGGACTGACCTCATGCTTCCTTCTATGCATGAGGAGTCCAAGTTGCTTCTTTTCACCTGACAGTGGAGATTTCCCTGGTTTGGACGTAGCGAGTGGAAGGAACACGTTATTCCAACCAGTTCCTTTCCCCTCCATCAGGCGCCGCGGCTGGCCAGGGGGAGGTATTATTGAGACCAGGATTACTGCATGTTTTTGTGAGGGTATTAACCCTAGGAGACATGGGGAGAACATGCAAACTCCACACAGAAAGGGCCTATCGCCAACCCCACCTAGGGTGTGGGCACTGATGACACGGAGGGAGGAACACGCCGCCACGCCCGCCAGTGCCCACAACGTCCCCGGGGGGAATCGAACCCAGGACCTTCTAACAGTGAGGCAAAGCGCTAACCACTGCGCCACCGTGCCCCCTTTGCGTGCTATTTATTGCCATAAATAGGAATGCCACGTATAAAACAGAAGATTTATGTTCAATTGCTGGGCAGGAATATTTGTACCTTTCTTCCTAAATCCCAATTGATAAGGGTTGTGTTGCTAAATAGGAAAAGGCTAGGTCAAATGACATAGACCCCTCTCTTGACAAATATCGTTGACTAAACCCAGTCCTCACCTGAATAAATAAATCAAATACACTCGATGCAGAGTAAGAATATTACCAGAGCCAGGAAGCAATGAAATGACCATAAATACTATTCTCAAACTGATTTTGAGTTCCATTTTCCCTTATACCCCTGGATATAAAAACAGGGTTTTTAAAACCAAATTATTGTCCATATGGGAGAGACAGTGAGAAGCCCCGAAGTAAGGTCATAGTAAACCATGGCTGTTTTCACGGCGAGTTACTCTAAATTCAACTAGGGAGGATCCAGACAGTTTATTTCCCCTGTGCAGCTCCCTGCTGTCTCAGGAGCGAGCACAGAGCCGCGAGTAGCCAAGAAGCCGGGTTCAACCCCTGGCCATGTAAACTACACAAGATCTATGTGTTTATGTGACTGGGTGGAAGTTACACTGGTGTGTGTGTGTGTGTGTGTGTGTGTGTGTGTGTGTGTGTGTGTGTGTGTGTGTGTGTGTGTGTGTGTGTGTGTGTGTGTGTGTGTGCTTGTGTTAGGTGGAGGTGCACATGTTGTGTGTTTGCTTATGTGCCTATGTGCAGAATTAGCAGATTGTGTGTGTGATATATGGTTGTTACATGAATGTGAGTATGTGTGTCAGTGTAATTCATCTTACGACACACTTAGAATAGGAGAATATTGCAACACAACGTAAGCTTGTAGCTGTAGATCGTCTGTTTTCGGTGCGCAAGACCATTTTACGCCGAACAACAGTATAAATCACCCCTACGTTTGTGTGTTGTGTGAGTGAGAGTGTGTCAGAGAAAGAGAGCACGTGCATGCATGCACGCACACAGTGCTATTCAGTAGCCAGAGAGGAAGTCATCTGTCTGGGTATTATGGTTTGGAGGAAGGCTAACTCTGACAGGTACAGGTGAGACATGACACACGATGAGTTAAATCACTGCAGTCATAAAGTCAAGTGAAGCCAGATGGGGCACTTCACCCTCTCTTCCTCAATGCCTTCCAACCTGCACTGCACAACACCACACCACAGGAAAACAAGCTCCTGAATCCGTCATCCGCTATAACTGTGAGTAAGCCGAACAGAAAGGTCAATTATGCATTTCATGGCCATCGGTCACTTTAAGGAATGATTAGGCTATGGCTATCAGAGATTTTGTGTTTTTCACCAAACATCTATAATCTATAATTGAAATTATATAATGGGCTCTCAGTCAATTCCACACATGCTCTACCCACATTATTACTTGGCCATACTTGTGTATGATGAAAGAGCAAAATGTGAATAAGTCAATGTCATGCTTTAATTCAAGTTAAAAAGATCAGAGAATCACACAGCTTAAAAATAAACTACATATTTAGCTGTAGTTTTTTTAAGAGTAAATTGGTAGGATTTCACTTTGTTGTACTGTGTCCTACCAACCAACAGGGTTTTCATTATTTCTGCAATATTGCTCAAGATCTCCTGAAAAAGATGTATAATGTTTCATGGTTTTTACACTCTTTCTGAATAGTTTCTGCTCTCGTTCGATTGCCTTGTGGCCGATCAGTCACTTGCTCCTGAACTCTTCAAATCCCTTTCTCTCTAGGGATGCTAGAGATACTGTAATTGTCAGCCTCAGTTGTGATTCAAGCACCAGTACTGCCAGAAATTTGTTTTGCAAAAATCAACCTCATGGCGGCGATATAACAGGCCCATGTGAAAAATGTGGGGCAGAGCTTCTGCAAAATAGAGATGCCAGGGTTAATGTGGTTCAGATAATACCAGTAAGACTCCCTAATAGGGAGATAAGCGACCGTCAGGTCGCAGCGTGATTTTAGGGCAAAATCTGTAGGAGCAGTGTCCAGAAATGTGTTTGAAAAAGTCGGCCTGAAGGTGGCGCTATATGGGACAGATCCATGTTGATGACATGAGTGTAGTAGACACACTGTGTACCGATTTGCGTGATTTTAGGGCAAAATCTGTAGGAGCAGAGTCCAAAAATGTGTTTTAAAAAATCGTCCTTAAGGTGGCGCTATATGGGACAGATCCATGTTTATGACATGAGTGTAGACATACTGTGTAGCGATTTGCGTGATTTTAGGGCAAAATCTGTAGGAGCAGTGGCCAAAAATGTGTTTGAAAAAATCGGCCTGAAGGTGGCGCTATATGGGACAGATCCATGTTGATGACATAAGTGTAGACACACTGTGTACCGATTTGCGTGATTTTAGGGCAAAATCTGTAGGAGCAGTGTCCAAAAATGTGTTTTAAAAACCATCCTGAAGGTGGCGCTATATGGGACAGATCCATGTTGATGACATGAGTGTAGACATACTGTGTACCGATTTGCGTGATTTTAGGGCAAAAATTGTAGGAGCTGTGTCCAAAAATGTGTTTTGCAAGAATCGGCCTCAGGGTGGCGCTAGAAGAGGGTCATGTGTGAATTGATGGGTGGAGGTTGTGATTTGGCAGGCAAGGAGTATATGTGCAAAATTTGGCATGGATCGGGGCAACGGTTGCGGAGATATGAGCAGGGCAAAAGTGTGACGTCTGACGTGTGACAGACAGACTGACTGACTGACGGACTCACAGCTGGTCGAGGATTTGATAGTAACTGCGACCTGACGGTCGCAATCAAACATTTGACACGTTTGACTTTGTTGGAAAGGTCAAGACAGAGTAGAACACTATCAAGATCTCCACCTGAGTTTGTGATTAAAAAGGTGTCATGACGGGGCAAGTTAAGACAGGTTACTCCGGCTCTGGAAATCTGTCTAAAGACTTTAAATCACTTCAAATATAGCCAAGATTATGGCCAGTATTACTCACTAGAGGTTCTTATCTGACAACTGCAATTTGTTTTATTTCGTAATGGGAACACGGAACTATGAAAAATGTAGCATGTGAGGGAAATTTTAAGGCAGGTCTATAGACAGTCTAAACCCCCAAGCATCTTAACTCTATACAAGTAATCTGAAGCATCAGACCTAATGCAACCTGATGTAAATAACTATCCTAAATCACCATGTAATCCCTACCTTTTCCTAAATCTGTCTTTAGAGGAAGGTCAGTCCTTGACAATGACAGAGACGGTGAGGTATTCCTGAATGTGCAGTCTGCTCTGCTTTGTGGTGCAATAGAATAGGTACAGCCTTTGCCAAGGCACTGTCAAGTGTTTGAAATGGGACAAGTCCAGGAGACTGAGGCTGAGAGCCCTGTGTGTGTTAGAGCATCCCACAGCTGTCTCCCTGCTGTGTGTGTGTGTGTGTGTGTGTGTGTGTGTGTGTGTGTGTGTGTGTGTGTGTGTGTGTGTGTGTGTGTGTGTGTGTGTGTGTGTGTGTGTGTGTGTGTGTGTGTGTGTGTGTGTGTGTGTGTGTGTGTGCGTGCATACGTGCGTGCATACGTGCGTGCATACGTGCGTGTGTGCGTGCGTACACACATCTGTGCATATGTGTGAACAATATGTGTGTATGTGTGTGTGTGTGTGTGTGTGTGTGTGTGTGTATGCTGTGGGGAGACACAGGGAGCAGGTGCGGTGTCTCATATGTAGACACCCTCTAATCCCCTCGTCCATCTCCCAGACTCCCAGAACACATTGCTCACTCTCACTCTCCATCTCTCTCTAGTCCTTGCAGCATCTCCAGGCTTGCCCCCCAGCTGTTCCAGGCTAAAGCAAGGACACATGGTGGCCGAAGCTGGCCAAACTCTTTTACACTTTCAAAGTAAAATGAACATTCTGGATTTGGCCATGCAATGCACAGTAGATGTGCTTTTTTGTGCGTTTACAGTTTACTTTCAATTAAGTAAATTCAGGAGGTTCATTCCCTTAAAACAGGAAAATGGCCATCTGAATTAAACTGAATGAATCTGAGCGAGTGGCCAATCACAAGAAAAACGAGTGTCAATTCATATTTTCAAATGATTGCATTCAAAGCAACTTAAAGCTATACTGTAAAGTTGCTCAACTTGTGGTCAGTAGCTCTATAGCAAACCTCGGTCGCGTCCGCGTCTTTCGGACGTTTTTTGGTTCTCACACCCCCGCGTCTGCCTCCACCTCGCCGAGATCTATCTTTTGAGGGGTCCCTGGTTCCTGTGCGTTCAGCCATTCCGGAGATACACTCCTTCACCCATGCCTCCCTGTGCAACCGAGTATACAGACACACGGGAGACTACAAATATGGCCGCCCTAGCGACCCCACTCCAAGATGCGCTGTGATTGGCCGGCAGTGTATAACCCTTGCTGTGATTGGCCGGTAGTATGATGACGTCATTTTGCCGCGAAATTCTACCCCCTCACGGCTCATAGAAAACATATAAAGAGAAGGCTTTTGAAGCTGAAAATAACGGAGTGGGGGTTCTAAAACTTTAGCGATTTAACAGTTAGGACCATTTTAAGATTTGTTTTATAAAAAAAGTTACATGGTATAACTTTAAACCATTCTCAATAAGGGTTATAAATATATTTAAGCTGTTCTCAGACAGACAGACAGACAGACAGACAGACAGACAGACAGACAGACAGACAGACAGACAGACAGATAGATGTAGTAATTCATAATAATAATAATAATAATAATAATGATAACTGTATTACTTACAGACTTAGAGGAATCCCTGTCAACCTTGGCCTCAGTCTCCCACAGGTGGTGACCATCTATAAAAAGGAGCAAAGAAAATAGTGAGACATTTCACAACAGTATAACCCAATACGGAAAAAAAAGACACCCTATTTGGATTCCCATTCAACAATGATGAAATCATAAGAAATGCAACAAGTGTTGTTATTATTATCTGTTACATCAGTGATATATAAAACAGCTGTGGAGAGCCAAGGCTATCGCAAACGTCATTTGTCTGACCCACAACTCATGAGTTCATATCCTTAGTCTGAGTCTAACTCCGTAACTAACAACTGTATGGGGAGGGGGGGAGCAGACACAAAAAAACTCAAGAGAAAGTTCAGATCGAGACAGTTGTAAAAACAGAGGAAGACAGAAAAAGACACAAAGACAGAAAGAAACTGAATACTGCTAAGAGACAGAGTCAGTCAGACGGACAACGTTTACAGATGGATGCACAGACAGAGCCGGATGGGAATCTGATGCAATTCTGAACACTGAGCCAGAAAGAGAAGAGTGACGTCTTTGGTGGATAGCAGAAACCTTAACTTCAATCCTGCGCATTCCCAACATGCATAACCGATTCCGACTAGCTCGGCTCGTTAAAAGAGCTATAAAATGGGGATTCCGATAACCAGTGGGCAGAGGATGACTGGAAACTGACGACTTAATCCTCAATTTTCACCATTGTTGAAGGCTCCTCATACACACACACACACACACACACACACACACACACACACTCACTCACACACACACACACACACACACACACACACACACACACACACACACACACACACACACACACACACACACACACACACACACACACACACACACACACACACACACACACACACAAACCAATATCAGCCTTTTCTGTCTTTGTGTTTTTCCTTACATAGCCTAATAATGTTTATGGTAATGCCCCATCAACTTAAACCTGTCCCAATAAAGCAGCTTTCCCCATCAGGCAATAAAACAGGGTATTTGTTGGAAAACATGTGTCTCTCACTGAAACCCAAAAACATAAGAAGCTTTTCTGGTCAATGTGAGAGAAAGAAAAGTCATTTTCACAATTTTCCCACAGTTTTATGACATTAAGAAGGAAACCATTGCACTTTCTTAATAACTTTTTTTTAACAAGGCCCCAAAACAGACTTGAAATCACTGTGAAAATGCCCTTTGCATTATGGAGACTGCGGCTCTGAGAACTTGAATGTCTGGCTGTGGCCATTCTGCAGGCCAGCTTCATTGAAGGTAAATGAACTGAGACGGGTAGCGTACTGTGCTTGCTCAGACGGGAGGATGCCTGCGTGGTATATTTGATAAGTGGCCAGTTAGAGTTGCATGGACAGCGTGATGGATGTGGTGTCCCTGGTCTGAGCCGTGAGGTGACAGAGATACGAGAGGCACATGATGACGCCTCCTATTATGTGTGCTGCACCGCCCATTCACCTCCAACTCCTCTTTCTCTCTCCCTTTACAGTATCCTCTCTTTTAAGTTACTACCATCCATCTATCCATTCATACACACAGTATAATAATTATATATATATTTAAAATATGTAAAGACTAAGGTCTGTCTGCCTGTCTCATTTTATATCATTGTCTGTCTGTCTGTCTGTCTGTCTGTCTGTCTGTCTGTCTGTCTGTCTGTCTGTCTGTCTCTCTGCACCGACTCTTTCTTTGTCGGTCTGTCTGTCTCTCTCTCTCCACCAGAATGGAATCCCTTAAGGAATATGTATCAATCCACAGGAGATAAACATGTTTTTCAGTTCATCCTGTCTCTATTTTGTTTCAGACACAATAAAGTACCATTTTTTTCTGCACATATTAGAACAGACGCAAAAAATATCAAACAGAGCAATTTGTCCTCTTTTTCTTTTTTGCCCTCCTCTTTGCTGCCAGGAAAATTGTTTTCCAGAAATGGACTTAAAATGCGTGGGCTACCTCTGTTTGAAAAGAGTGTACCGGATAGCTGATAACCACAGAATGTTCCAGAGCCATGGCAACATCCACGCACATCACTTTCACCAATCCAGTCAAAAATGATATACACACACACACACACACACACACACACACACACACACACACACACACACACACACACACACACACACACACACACACACACAGAGTAAATAAATAAATAAAAGCAGCTAGGCTACATTTGAAAACTTTAAGTGAAAGCCTCAATAAAACTAACCTCCCTCTTACCCACTGTTGTGGACAATATCCAATATTTTATCTAAAGTTTGCTAGTCCACTCAATGTAAAACCTCGCTCCCCCCGAAACCACCTCAGCCATATAAACCCAGTACGCCTCTTAGTACGCCTCACTCACCCAAGTGCCCAAACCCCATTCAACTTGGCCACAGCCCAGAGTTGCAGTTGAAGTCTTGATAATTCACATTTCTTTTAGCTGTGGTCTATACAAGTCATTACCATTGCACGGACAGACATAACACAGAGCAGTCAATGACACAGCAGGATTGGTGTACTGTACACAGCCAAGGCAGGCCTGTGTTGGGGGGGTGGGGGGTGGGGGGTGGGGGATAAACAGTATACAATACGGCTATTTGTCATGCAGGGTTTATAAAGGGAATCAAACGGCTCCTTGTGCTCCTTAATTGGGGTTGGGGTGGAGTAACTCTGGATGCCCAGAGCAAAACAGCGGGGTGGCATGTGCCCAAATCCCCCATAACACACGGTAAATATAAACACATGCGCTGCTGCCTGGGCCCATGTGGCACGTTGAAAGAGTTCCCTTGTCCTCCCCATCTGATGACTGAACCTTCTTCTTCCATTCCTTGGTGCCCTCAGAAAACACAGGGATCATGGGTGTTGCATGCAAGCAGTTGCATGGAAGGGGTGGGGGGGGCAATTGAGACAAGCCAGCTCTCCAAAACTAGCTATGATAAAGGCCAGCCGCAGAGGACATACTCAACTACTGAACGCTCTTCGGCACAGTGCAGCGTAGCCCCTTAAGGTGGTGCTGTCTCTGCACAATGTCGTCCGCATATAGTGTGTCATAAATCAAGCCCCTATTCATCAAAAATTGACCCTCGGGCTTCCACCAGCAGGCCCGTGATTTTATGAACCACACAGTGTAATTGATGAAACTATGAAGACTCTGTTTATGTGACTATAATTTATTTGTTTATGAAAACAACCATTGTTCTCAGAAGTGTTGGGGAGGCGGCCAAACCGCTAAACGTCTTCGAGTGGAAGTCATTGTTCTATGAATGCAATGAATCCGATCCAAAGCTCCACTGACCATGTACTGTACACCACGAGGGGAAAGCAAACCCCCTCCCACCAAAAACTAAACCATTTCTCTAAGGAGACCCACAAACCACTAGCTGGCAAAATATACATCTCGCTCTCTTCTGTGTGCGTGTGTTTCAAGAGGAACCCTCATTCACTGCAGCTATTAGAGTGCTTTCATCTTGGTCAGGCTCTTGCAGGTTTTGCCTGTTAAAAGGAGGACGGTTATCTGTAATTTTCTACGGGTAATTCCAGACAGCACCTGGCAGCTTCCGTGTGTGATAATCTTTGCGCAATTCAATTTTAAGGTCCTCTTACTTGCACAGTAACAGCAGCCAAGAACAACTAGACTAGAGCTGCTGGGGAAAGCCGGTCGGGAATGCATTGGAGAATCACGGGGCAGGCCCCTACCTGCTTGGACCTATTCTGCTTTGGCTCAATGACACAGAGACAGTGAGACTGGGGTCACGGGTCACATGCAGAAAGAGACACATCCTGGCTGGCTAAACTGACTCAGGGCCTTCACTTCAGAGAGAGACCATGAGTTATTCGCCATGATACTGACTGCTGTGGAGTAGGCAGGCAGCCATCCAGAATGCCTGGCCAGATGTGAAAGCGTTCTTTTCATAAGGGTGTTTCTCAATGTCTGACTCCTCCGCAAGGATTCCCTTCAGGCTCTCGCAGTCATTTTCAGCCACTATCCACAATGGTAGAGAAATACTGAGCAGAATCCTGTACTAGCTACATTAGTACAGGAGTATCCTGGAAAACCTGAGTTACAGTAGTTGCACGAGGATGTTGTACATCAAAAATAGCCAACTTACACGCTCACAACAGCTTGTAGATCATCTAATATCTTTGATTTATACTCAGCTGCAACGAAGTATAAATCGGGTGTAATATCCATCTGTAAATTCACAAAATATCTGTCTGTCTGTCTGTATGTCTGATTGTCCCAGACATATCTCGGCGCCATCCAACCAATTGACCTCAAACTTGGCGTGTGTGTCCCAAATGACCCGGGGTGCTTAGTCGAAATTCGGTCGAACCAGCAGTTTCCGAGAAACGAAAAACCACGAATATCTGTCTGATTTTTCCGTGGGTCTGTCGAGGATGCACCAAATCTCTGTGTGTTTGGGAGGTTGTGAGTATTGGCTTCCCTGATTGGCCAACCAGATCCGTCGGCTTCATTGATTGGCTTAGCTTAGTGTCACGTTTTGGCCGCTTCGCCAATATAAGTTGTAGGCTAACTCCTCCATCTTCAAATGTTAGATCACTCTAAAGCTTGATTTTATGTTTTAACATAGACATGGTTAAAACATGGCAATGATAGTCAAATTGCTAAATTATGCCATTCCTCTTACTGTATGTGTGATTGTGTTTTCCAATGTGTCTAAAAATATACCAGTAAGACTCCCTAATCGGGAGATAAGCGACCGTATTGTTTCCCAAAAAATATTTTTAGCTAATGTTAACATAATCCCAACAGTAGTCTGAGGGAGAACTTTGTGTTTGAAACGTTACAGAGTTATTTGCTGCAATAGGGTTAGGGTTAGTGAAAGTGAAAGTTTATTTATGTATCAATCCTATACAGTCCATTGCTCAGCACCTGCCTAAACTTGGGTTAGGGATGTGCACAGCTGTTCTCTCTTTTAATATACGTATCCCAACATTCTGCTGTGAATACCTTTGTTAATGGTTTAAAACTTTAGAAACTGCGGTGCATAGTTATGCAAGTATAATACAATTTACAATTTATAATTTAGGCATTTAGCAGACGCTAGGATGTAAGAATGTTGGCTGGTTGAATGTATTAGGCGGACCGACAAACACACAGGTTCACTACCAACAGTTGAAGGTCTTAATGGCCTATTACAATAAGATAGTTAAGAATCAGATTTTTTTCATGAGCAATACATATTCCTAGATTTTTATTTCATTCTGTTGAAAGTCTCTTAAACCAATTTTAATTTGTGTAAATCTTCAAGAGAAGAATATCTTGCGTTATTATACATTTTCACTTACAAGGATGAAGGTAACAGATCCATCTCTGCTCCAATATAATTCGTTGATGTACCTACTTGTCCTTACCCTACGTCTACGACTTGAGGCCTATTTATGCCAATTCTTGTGATCTCATGGATATTGTGTCTCACATGAAACCTTCCTTGTGTCTTGTTGATATTATACCGTCGACATTTCTTGTAGATGTGGTAGTAGTAATTGACCCTTACTTGCTTTCCATTTTTAACAGCTCCCTATTCTCTGGATCTCTCCCTGATTATTTTAAGATCACTTCTCTTGAGTTCAGCCTCTCCAAAACCCTGGTCTTTACCTAGCTCTGGTCCATAGCATTAGTGGAGTTCTCCCTAACGCTATGTTCGTCTACCTCCCAAATCCTTGGCAAATCCGGAAAGACCTGTCGTCTGGTCCGAAAATAACAAAAACTGTTTCGCCCCTCACCAAACCATCAGTGGACAGTTGAAAGCTTACTCTACTTAGTGGACGCGGGCTGAGCCCCCCACCACACGCTTAAAATAATTTCTAGGGCGAAATGAAAAATAATCCACCGGATGGAGACTCCACTTTTTCTAGTTTTTCACTATTTGTCGTCGCCATCACGGTGCCAACTCACTACTGCCGCACAGGTCAGAGGACCGAAATGCACCGCATTAACAGAGCATTTGTCGCGTTGGGTGTTATTCAGCTCTGCGACGTTGGAAGCGATGTTTCGTAAAAACAGTTTTCACCCTAGAAATGTATTTTAAGCGTGTGGTGGGGGGGCTCAGTCCGCGTCCATTAAGTAGAGTAAGCTTTCAACTGTCCAGTGATACCTTTGGTTTGGTGAGGGGCGAAACAGTTTTTGTTATTTTCGGACCAGACAACGGGTCTTTCCGGATTTGCCAAGGATTTGGGAGGTAGACAAACATAGCGTTAGGGAGAACTCCAGTAACGCTATGGACCAGAGCTAGTCTTTACCCAACCAATTGTTACAATCACATGCCCATTTCTAAATTGAATTCTAGTTTTGATACAACTTCTGGCAGACGTGAAAGACAATTATATATTTTAAAAAATTCAGTCACAGTAGCAAGACTGCAGAGTCAGTCCCATAGTATTAGATGTGAGTGCAGCTTGACACCATTGATCATGCTATTCTTCCTCAGGCACGCATTAATTTTGTAACATTGTTTTAACAGTGTTTTAGTAGTTGTTGTTACTGTATTATTATTATTGTTATTATTGATTTAACAGAATATGATCTACTTCAGAGGCGCGCAATGCATACAATAGTTTATAGTATCCCTATCTTTTTATGCCTTGGCACGCATACTGTGTTTTTCTTGCGATTTGCAGTGAGTGCCAGTGACTATCATTCATTACTTGCAGACAACATAGAGAAATTGCCCAACTGTCCAGTAGCACCTTAAATACTAAACCACAAAAGACCAGAGGTGAATAAAGGACATGTGCAGAGCAAACCCTAATTTCCCAAATGGACAGACTGGGTTTTATCAGTGGCAGCATCTTTTGGGCAGGCCGGGGCTGGGAGAATGAAAGGGAGGTCAGGTTGAGCTAAACTCAGATTACAGCGCTGATGTCTGCAGTACTACAGTGTATACAGTAATCTCTTATGACTGATTGGCTGTAACCAGGAGTGACAACTTAACTGATGTTATCATATATCTCTGTGTTGAGACAGGGAGGGGCAGACGAGGATGACTGCTATGTTTTTTAGAGGCTGGATGCAGAAGTACTTGGGAGCAGGTGGTGGTACAGTATGGACTCTCTCTTGCTCTCTTAAGGGAGATAGGGATTCCCTTCTGCATGACGCACGGAGAGCAACAATCACACAGATGCACAAACAAACACATGCATGTTGTTGATGCACATAAACTCTCACTATCTCACTCACACGTGCACACAACCACATCCAAACAAACACACTGATATGTACGTATATTGCCCATCCACATAGATACACACGCAAACAGAAACACATGGTTGCAGACACTGATACTAACAAACGTCCAACTTAAGAGTATGTTAAGGTCCAACTTGCCTTGTGAGACTTGTATTTGTGGGTGTTCTTTGCTGGAATATATGAAGGAAAACTGCACATTGGTAAGATAAATGGTTAAGCTCTCGGCAGCAGAATCCACTGCTCTGGATTTATGAGGCTGATCGTTAAACAGTTTCTCAGTCCTCTGCTTTGGCACGAGCAAAACAACAATAAAAACGGTATGATTTAAAAGTAAGGCATATAACAAATATTGTAAATACCTAATCCTATTTTTACATCTGTGTACACAGGCACTAGTTAAAATATGTATAAACATTATTGGGAAACGTTTCCATAGCTGAAATAGTATATGTTTTCAATGGATGCAATGTTTTGTTGCTTTAATTCACTTTGTCTTGACTCATTTAGTATCTCATGACGATGCCCTGGTTTTTCCCCCAGGAATGAAGAAATCTACCGTATCTATTTGCCAGTCTACCCGAAGACCAGCTGTAGAGAAGGTTCAATGGGATCCACAGGGACCTTAGAGCTCACAGAGTTAATGAATTGGGATATGGAGGCACACGAGATGCAGCTTGGATAAAGGATTGGAAGGATCCTTTTTTTTGTGGGGGGGGGGGGGGCGTCACACCAAATTCTGGGCCCTGGGTACAAGGATTCACTGCGGGCCCCCCATGAATGTTAACTATTAAAAAATAGCAGATATACAAGCTCACAGCGCTTTTCACGATTTTGAAAAATCGTGAAAATGTGTGCAAGAAACCTATGTCAAGGACCCCCAAGATGATATGTATTTGGCCACGGACCCCGATCTCAAAATATTTAGTTCCAGGGACCCCCAGAAGCAAAATTTGAGTTAGAAATGTTCGCTTAAAAAATACATATGTTCAAAGATTGTCACACATTTTCAACTTTTCAAAAATAGCAGATCTACAAGCTCGCAGTGTGAGCTTCTATTTTTCAAAAGATAAAGTTATTAGGCCCCCTCCACCTTGGGCCCCAGTAACTCAGTCCTACTTTCTACTACCCCTTGTGACGCCCCTGGGGGGGGGGGGGGGGGGGTGCATGGCTGTGGTGGAAGCCTGGCTTAAGGGTGTTTCCGTGGTAGGTTTGCCCAGGAATCCAATGCGAGTGCCAGACGTGGGGAAACCCTCATCAAAAACAAGGGAGCACACCCACCATCAACAACAGCCGGCCTGCAGACAGAAGCACAGCGCCGGGCCCTAAAGATAGTCGGCTTCAGATCTGCTCATCAGGAGAGTTCTGAACCGCTGTGGACAGACAACTGGAGAACTATTGAGCCAAACTCAAATAC
Source organism: Nannobrachium achirus (assembly GCF_963921795.1). Classification (NCBI taxonomy): domain Eukaryota; kingdom Metazoa; phylum Chordata; class Actinopteri; order Myctophiformes; family Myctophidae; genus Nannobrachium; species Nannobrachium achirus. Next base: position 35,351,190 of record NC_137819.1, on the reverse strand, counting down.
GTCGTATAGACTCAGTTGTACGCTTGGAAAAATCGCTTTCCTCCGTCGATGAGATCAGAGAGGCGATAACAAAGCCTGCTCGTGCACAATCACTTCTTGTTTTGGTAAACAATCCCACTGCTCTATTGTGAGTCCCCCCCACAGGACTTTTCTTTTTCACAGGTGGAACAATGTGACGGCTTCCCTCTCCATTGGGTGACTCACCGGGGGCTGATAGCATCGCACGTGTTTACATCGCTCAGCCTCGGCCCAAACCATAGCTCACGTTGCTTGTCTAAAGCTAATCAAGGAAATTGCTGTTTGTAAACCACCTCGAATCAACATCTGGGAACACTCGCCGCTCCCACCAAACCAGAAGAGCTTAGAGTAAGAAAAGGAGAAACAAATACTGCTGGGGGATGACAGACACACGTGTGTGTGTGTGTGTGTGTGTGTGTGTGTGTGTGTGTGTGTGTGTGTGTGTGTGTGTGTGTGTGTGTGTGTGTGTGTGTGTGTGTGTGTGTGTGTGTGTGTACGCTCGCACACACGCATGTGACTGCACAAACACGCACTCACCGCAGAAACACATGTAAAGTGTGCATGCATAGGGCACGTGCATGCACAAAATACACATGGCACATGCACGCCCACGCACAGGCACACGGGGCATATGCTGCGTTTGTGATCCATTCCTCCACTGAACAGGCAATGGAAACTTCTGCAAATGTAAATGTGCTGGGTTAAAAATACAGCGCATTAATGTGCACCACATGTGGCACTCTGGCAGCATGGTGGATATTTTGACGGCGGGGGAAAGAGGAGGGAGGGAGAGAGAAAGAGAGAGAGAGAGAGAGAGAGAGAGAGAGGGAGAAGTCCTGGGGTTACTCCAGTGACAGAGAGGGAAACACACACACATACACACAAAATCCCATCCACCACATAGTCTTCGACACACGCACGCACGCACAAGCACACACGCACGTGACGCACGCACGAGCGCGGACACGCTGCCTCTAAAACAGCTTAACGTTGGCTCCAAAATACCCTCCTCTACCTTGGGCCTTTTCCACGAACACCACCTTGGAGTCGTGCTGGAAGTTGTGTCCGCTGAGGAGCATCCTCTCCCCGCCGGGGGCAGGGCAGGTCTCCAGGCTCTGCTTGTCCACCAGAGGCAGCTCCTGGGCCGATCTCTGGGCTGTGGGAGGGAGAGAGGAACCGTCCTCAGCGCTCAGCGCTAATACACACACACACCCACTCCCCATGCAGACCCGAGCATCCAGATCCAAGTTAGAATCGCAACCTCAGACGGCTTTCAGGGAGCTGTCGTGGCTCCTGCGGCCCTGCCCCCTTCTTCTCAGTGAGAAATGAGACTCTCCTTTTGCCGTTGGTGGAGAGAGAAATCATCTGTGTTGTGTTTATTTTTGTGATTCTGGTATTCGGTACGAATATCTTGCCATGAACTGTTTATCATTGTATCGTCGTTCTTCCCCCCGTGCTCCTTTTCGCTTCCTTTCTGACTTTTTCCTGAAATGATTTTATTGTATTCATTGTTTGTTTGTTTTTCTGTCTGTTACTGCAGAGTTGACTATATCTCAATTGGAATGAGAGTCAACTTCATCATGACTAATATGGAGAGATAAAGGTGAAATGTGGTTGTAATTAAGTCTTTGGAAACAATTGAATCACGTTGTGGACAAACGTTTTGGTCAAAACTGTTGCTTTATGGCAACGGTTTAACAACCCGACAATAGTCTATTTCAAGAGGCTGAGTTCATAGTTATACCACTGATTTTCAGTTGCCTCATACGACTTGATCTGTATGGTGGCTATCATTGCCAGAACCGCATGACACAGAAGCTGATCTGCTGGGGTTTGTCCAAGTTCACAGAAAGGTTTTGCAGCATGAAGTCAATAATCGTTATTGAACAAAGCCTAACTGACCATTAACATGGACAGATATTACACAACGATGATTTAGATGCATGAGCCACGAGGAAGAGAGCCCTGTGGAAGCTAATTAGTAAAGCTGTGTTTAAAAGGTGCTTTTTAAAACCGCAGTCACAGAGTGCTTTACAATGGGTTACTGTGCAATACAAAATGAGAATAAGGCACATAACTCTACAAAAATAAACCGTGGATAACATTAAAAGACACGGTACAAAAGGCCTAGTTAAGTCTTTGAGGAAAACGCAACTGCACAGAACTGTATTCACACATACTGCACATTCGAACAGTGGTTGTCAGGAGACTCAGGACTGCCTGAGGGGACTCAACATACTGTAATTGCTGTGGGTCACAAGATTATATTATACTCTATGCGGTATGAGAGTTGTAAACAACCAAATCATCAGAGTTCATTTATCCATTTAACACTTTCGAGTTCTTAATATTTGGCACCCACATTTTGGGCATGCAATTATAGCCAAAGATTATTATATTATAATTTGAGAACAGCCATTTCCTCAAACGTTGTGTATAGGTGAACAACGTTCAAAATGTATTCACTTTTTTGTTTCTAATTTTTATTTTCTTAGTCTGTTTTCTTAATGATTTACCATTTTAATGTAGCATTTTGAGATTTGCTTCAAATGTAAAGTCCATTACAATTATGATGTAAGGATATATCATATGAAAAGAAGATCTACAAACTCACAACAATTGGCGATGCAACGTGTTGTAAGCTTGTAATAAAACAGCTATTTTCTCCCAAATAATATCCAAGTGTATTAATACTCACAGCATTCGATGGGGTTGGATGCGGCCTGCAGGGACACAGTCCTGCCTGTGGGGTGGCTGATGTGCACCCGGAACACCATCCGAACGCGGGTGTTCTTGCGCCCGATGTCAGTCTCGCCCTTGCGGAGCTCAATGTCCGAATTACGGAGCTTCAAGATCCCCGCGCAGTCGATTCTGGACGGAGAAAGACACAATGGTCAGAAATGGGACTTTGTGAGGATAGAAAGTGCTAGTGGGACCCCAAAAAAAGGTTTTAAAATAGGAAAAGTGAAAATTCATGGTGTATCACCTTTAAACGGTACACGAGAGAACCCCTTTGGGGATTTCCCCCAATGGGAAGGATTGCATATCATTTAAAGAAAATCACACCTAGTGTAAAGTGGCCGGTGCTATTTAAGAGTTAATTTCATTAAGCGTCCCACGAAGCTTGGCCAATGTGACCCTGGGGGTACAACAAACTTTGGACAAACGGACAAAGCCAGATGTTGGAGCTTAGCTCCTTCCAGGAGCACCACTCAAAAATAAATAATTTTTACAGTCCCCTAAACTTTCATCACTCTTCATAAACACCCCATCCTCAAACCCTGCTTACCCCACTCCTCTTAAGTCTATGCCACATTGTCATCTAATGTTTCACACTTTAATAGTTCTAGCTTTTCCATATTACATTTTAGTTATTTCCCATCTCCTTACTCGATGCTGCATCTTGTGTATCTTGTATCCTGGTGAGTTGATGAAATTGGTATCCTGGCCTTAAAATGTATTTTTTGTTACTGTTAACAAGCATTCTCTAATCAATGAGATTACGGAATATAGAGCATACGGATGACTTATTTGCACCAAAGAGAATATCACTCTTCCTTCAGTAATGCCTGGTTAACTATCAACTTTTAAACTTATTCTAGCACTCCCTGACATTCTTCACCAGATATTGAGGTCTCTGCTTTACTGGAGAAGCAATCAGGTGTTGATGCTCGAACCCCAGCTGTTCAGCTCTCCGCCTATGTAGACAGCTTGCACTGTGCTGTGAACAAAACCGCATTCCGAGGTGTCTATTCAATGCCTGACAAAAGAGGGTTCAAACGGCATAGTGCCAAAATGAGAAGAAACAACTTATTTTTCTCATTCTGGATCCATCGCAGGCCGGTTTAGTGTACGAGTTGAACGTATTCGTTTTCAGCTCTCAAGCTCGCCAGCAGCTCTTGTGGCCCTGCGCCAGAGAAGCTCAAGAAAAACTGAAAGCGAAGTTGATTCATGGCATAATTTAAGACATGCCTCTAATCCTGACGACCTAAATCACGATGAATGCACATTTGTGAAATATTACAATGCCCCTATTCTGTGCTGCGCCGCAGAGCATCTATACGTCACGTTAGAATGCATGTCAGAATTAATAAATCTCAAACAAATCCCTCGCCTATATACCGTAACCGCTCTGAGGCGGGTCCTCCCTGAAAGAAAGAGGAAACCATATCCTGAGCTGCAGGAGTTATATAAGGGGAGCCTAGCCTACAGTATGTGTTACATCCATTAAACAGTAGAGAAAGTGCTGAGGCTAGCAGGCTGCTACCGCCTGGAGCTCAGACACAGCCCAGACCCCCGTTAGCAGCTTTGAGGTTCCCTCCAGTAATCTGATCGCAGAGGCTTATAAAAGTGGGAAACCCGCTCTTCTGTGTGCAGAGGGCACCCCGTTCCAAATGCGCGCACGCACACAAGCATGCACGCACGCACGGACACACATACACACGGATCTCCCCCAGCACAGCTGGCTCTTATTACAGTAGGTGTCATGGGCATAACTTTCCAGATAGTCACTCCATCATTTCATGGGGGTAAACAGTGGAGGTCCTCTACGTCCACTCACATGGCTCTCATGTTGTTCTCCGGCAGCAGGGGAATCTCCAGGACCTTGGTGTTGTTTTGCAGAGCCTCGTGGCTGGGCGTGGACACCGTCTTGCCCGTGATGCGGTGGACCTGGTAGAAGGCGTGGGGCCGCAGGAGCCGGTCGTCCGCCGTACCGATGAACAGCTGCAGCGTCAGGGGCTCGCTCTCCATGTAGCCGTGGAGCTACGTGGCAGAGGAGACGTCACGTTACTGTGCATGTCTCAAGGTTTCAATTAGGGCTGTCACGATTATGGCATTTTACATGACGATTAATTTTCTCTCAAATAATTGCGATTAACGATTTAATTGTGTTTTTGTCGTTGATAATTACGTTTCTGTTTGGCTTCTAGGCTTTGAAGTTGCACATGGTAGATATGACACATAACCTAAATATACAAATAAATTACTGACATATTTGACAACTTTATACTTAAAAAAGAACATTGATAGTGGAAATAGCCGATCTACAAGCTCACAACGCGTCGCAGAGCTTGTAGATCTGCTATTTCCACTATTTTTGACATGGAAACGATTATGAGGAAATCTTATGAAAGATAATCACGATTATGTCAAATAACCACGATTAGACGATTATGTAATAATTGTGACAGCCCTAGTTTCAATGTTTTTATTGGACAGGAGCGAAGAACAACACTTAAGCGAGGATAGAGGGAAGTAGGGCTGCAACTATTGTTCACTTCATAAGATTTAAACCCATGATATTGCTTTTATTCAGTGTGATTTGCAACAGGTGCAATAGAGAAATGAGCATCAACTCCTAAATCCGTCCGTTTGCAATTAACAACTGAGGGTCAGGACTGCAACAGAGTTGATTTCGTCAACTAAAACTATGACGAAAAATGTTTGTCGACTGCGTTTTTTTCACTGACGAAAACTAAATAAAAGCGAAATAAAAAGTAAGCTATGATGACTGAAACTAAGACTAAATATATTGACAATGTCATCAAGGCCTGCCAAAATACATTTTAGTTGACTAAATCAACTGTAGATTTAGTCACCTAAAATCTTATGATATTTAGTCGACTAAAATTAGACTTTAACTTTTCAGGTGACTAAATTATGACTAAAACTAAAATACATTTTATCAAAAGACTATGACTAAAACTAAATCAAAATCTGCTGTCAAAAACAACACTGGACAGCAAGAGGGAAACCTCAAGTTTCCAGCTTATGTGCTCCCTGAAAGGTCAAATTATTACATTATTAATTTACAAGAACAGAGATGAAAGCTATGAAGAGGGGTATTGGAGAACTTATACCCACTTAAACCCTATATACTTAGTTGATGGGTGTCCCCCAAAGTCCTATACTAGTCTCCCTCCTGTTTTTCCTCTGCACTAAATATTCTTGACAAATATAGCCTATCTTCATGCCTAACAACGTATCACAACAAGACGCATTGTGAGCTTGTAGATCAGCTATTTTCATAGAATGTTTCCCCCATAATAGGGATGCTAGAGTTCATGTGATTAAGTTCACAACCACTCACACACTAATGAAAATCGAACCTCTGTTCGAAGTGGAGCTGTGTGTGTGTGTGTGTGTGTGTGTGTGTGTGTGTGTGTGTGTGTGTGTGTGTGTGTGTGTGTGTGTGTGTGTGTGTGTGTGTGTATTGCAGTTGATGCTCAGGGCAGGCTAGACTCAACAGCACCTCTCTGGTCACCCAGGGTACTACATACAGGCTACATACAGACCCACCCACCCACAAACATACCTACAAACATACCTACACACACGGCCACGTATAGGGAGCTTGTGTTCCACACAGCTCCAAAAACAACACTCTTTGATCCGCAAGAAGCCATGCTCTATGGATGAGGGTTCAAACAAAGTGTCCATTTAGGAACTTGGTATCAGTCCCCTTTCTAGTTTATTCCTTAATTTACCACCAAGGACCCATATACACTTTCTCCATTAATGTCAGTCCAATTCTGGACTGATTGGCTGTTGGTCCTACAGTAGTTGGAACTCAAGGGCAATCGCTGCCACAGACCGGCGCAAAAAAAAAGCAAAAGAACCTTTAAGTACAAAACAACTCTGTGATTTGCGAGAGCGGTCAATGCCCACTGACAAGACCGAGCCAGTGTTACAGTGAAGCGAAGGTCACGTCAATTACGCCAGGCCCCCCGCTAATCAGGGTCAAGGAAACATCTCGGTGCTGACCCCCCAGCACCTCAGATCTTTATCAGTAAGATGATCCTGGACAGGATGCGTGATTTAGTTTGCAGAGGTGCTCAGAAAGAAAGCCTCTCTGACTGTATAGAGCTGGAGGGAGGGCTTGGCTCAACGGTTCTAAGAACTCCCAGATCGCTATAGGTGTTGCTTGACAGGAGGGCCCACTGCCAGCATGACCTCAACCACCCAGACTGTGGAGCGGAGGCATGGAGCCCAAACCCACCGTCTGAAACCCGAGAACAGCGGCTACTGCCGACACGCTGCCCCAGAGCTATGCATGTTATCTATACAGCTTGACAGGTGAGAAATTAGGAGGAGAATACTCGGCGTAGCATGTCAATATGGCTGAGTGAAATACAGAGGGGAGTCATAACAAGAAAATCACATTTTGTAAAGCGGCGATGGCAGGGTGGCCTCGTGGGTAAAGAGCTCTGCTCTGTCGTATGATGTTGTCAAAAATAGCAGATCTAATAGCTCATGATGTGTCGCATCTGCGATATACTGTGAGCTTATAGATTGGCTATATTAGGCACGCAACTCTGTCATATAATGGTGGTGTACAATACGGACTTAACTGAAAAATCATAGGTCAAATATGTGTCCTTGAGCAAGACACTGAATCCATAACTGCTCCCTCCAAAGTTCGCCTTGGATAGGAGCATCAGTTGGAACGCCAAAAATATAAGAAATGCATAAATGATGCCTGCTGTCTTCACCGACATATAAAAAGCACTGAACGCTCCCAAAATATGAACAAGGGCTTTGACTGGGGAAGCACAACATGTGATTTAGAGGAGGATCCCTTTGAGGGTTAAGAGCCTGCAAAAGCACTGTATATTTGTGTAAGGAAATGGGTTGCTGCCTAGCAATGCTGTTTATTTAGGCAGCAGGGAGTGAGTGTGTGTGATGGAGTGAGAGGCGGCCTTTTCACAAGGCTGAGCACATTTCTTCATAAATGAATTTCGTTACAGATTGCAAATTAGCCGCTCACAATTGCAGTCGGTGACATAATCGGTACCAAAAACATTAAATTCAGTGGTGTTATGTGATGAATGGGATTTCTTTGGCTTTAAAATCCATTTGTTGACAGGGGTCCCCCAGAGCTCTATACCAGGGGTCTTCAACGTTTTCAGGCCAAGGACCCCTTAGTTGAGAGAGAGATGAAGCAGGGACCCCAACAACCTTTTCATAGATTCCATATAGTGTAATTGTTTGACAGCACGATCATCAGTATATTTTGGATTCATGTCAATTTGTGTTTTCAGATATTTAACCACTTGAGCCGTCAATACTTAATAAACTGGACCTTTCACTCTGTTCTTAGTCTGCTCTTTTCCCCCTCTACACCAAACCTCTTTGCCGAAAATAGCCGATCTACAAGCTCACAACGCCTAGCAGCGCGAGGCATTGTGAGCTTGTGGATCTGCTATTATTGTCTAAAGTTCTCAGAATATGGATGCTACGGTTCAAGTATCTCGCAAAGATTTGTAGGACCCCCTGTAGTAACTCTGAGGACCCCCTAGGGGTCCCGGACCCCCTGTTGAAGACCCTTGCTCTATACTAGTAGGCACCCTTTCTTTTTTCCCTATACACACCAAATATAAATAAGCCATCCACAAGCTCACAACACCTCGCGATGCGACATGTTGAGAGATTGTAGATCTGCTATTTTCGCCAGCAGTTCGCCCGAGAACAGGAACACTAATGTTCATGTGGTAAATGGTGCTATTATCTCATTTATGTAAGCATTAGTGATGCATCTGTGTGTTTTTGTTCTCCAAAACCAATTTACAGTTTGCGGCAATCAGATTACCATAATCCCATTATGTGTAAGACATTACTCCTCAACGCTTGCCGTTTGACAAAGGCATTGCCTGCGCCCTGCCCTGGTTCACATTATCACCCACTAGAGGAATGCCAAGACTCCGGCCGCTCAAGGCACCAGAGAGGAGCAGAGCCAAGTGAGGACTGCATGGGCAGCCTCTCCATTCCTAGCACATAACCTCGCTGCTCCAAGTGATGATCACACTCACACACACACGCCCCACCTACAACAAATACACCCTTATGGGTCCATTTCTACACTCCCAGAGTTCACCGTGTAACATCTGCAAGTAAGTTTGATCCTCTTTGGAGTACCATTAGTACAGTATGTGTGGGGTTGGCCATACAATGAACACCACAAAGGTTTTTAGACAGCCACAGGAAATTCGATTACGTTGAAAGCCTGTTTTGTTCTGTGATTGACAACTCGCTGTCTCGTCCTGATGCTGTAACCACCATCCATCTAGCACTCTAGGTGGATACGTAAAGTGCTACTAAGCATTTGTCTGGATTGTCAAATTGACAAGGTTAAATATCTCTCTGTGTGTAGAATGTGAAAGCAAATGTATGTACCGCAATTAGAGTGACTAATTAGTCCTCGGTCATGTTTTTGATTCACATGACAGCTTAGTTTGAAAAACTAGGATGCTTCTAGGTCAGTTTGGGCAAGGGGGGTGGGGGGGGTGTCATATAAATATATCATTGGATATTGTAAACCCAAAAGGTTAATCTCATGTCCTCCTCAGCACACAAGATCTCCTTTCAGACATCGAAAAAGTTAAAGTAAAATATTTGGATTCGAGACGTAGTGGAGTAAAAGAATAGGACATTTAAAAAATACTCAAGTAAAGTACAAATACCCCAAAATTGTACCCAAGTACAGTACTTAAGTAAATGTACTTAGTTACTTTATACCAGTGGTTCTCAAAGTGGATTCCAGGGACTCCGTGGGTTCCTTTAGGGGGGGGGTCTAAATTGACCCATACAAGTCTGTAACTTTGACAGTGTACAAATGTTCCATTTGTACACTGTCAGAGTTAAGGGGAGACCTTGAAATGTGAAAGTTTGAGAAACACTGCTTTATACCACTGCATAACTGCAAAGACAGAACATGCTGCTTCGGAGAGGACACACTGCAGTCTGCCGTTGGAGTAACGGCGAAAAGTGGGGATGATTGAGACTGGAGGCAGAGGCCATGGCATTGAAAAAGAACAGAAAACACAGGGGCTTAGCTGTGCTGGACGTAGCGGAGCAGGAAAGCAAAGGAGAGAGAGAGAGAAAACCACACAGAACAAGACGCCTCCAGAATAAACTCTGTCAACGTTTTTAGGGCTGGGTTTGCCTCAGAGAAGCAAACGAGAGGCTTTCGTCTTGCTCATCAATGTCCACAGTGGCAGCGCGGCTGCAGCAACAGTGAACCATGTAATCAGGAAGCAGCAGAGAGAAGGAGATTGGGTTGCTTTCGTCCGTCCGTCCCTCCCTCCTCCCAGCATCTCCATCAGAGGCCTGCCAGAAGCGTGTGTGGTTTGCAGCCCCTGCCCACCTCCGCCTCCGCAGGACGCGGTGCGCGATGATGTCAACCATACACACGGGAACTTTCCTAAACAAAGGGAAGTCTGTGCATTTGGGGTGGAAGCGAGTGGTGAAGAAGGGAAGGGGGCGGGTGGCGGGCGGGCAGGCAGGCGGGTGGGTGGGTGGGTTTACTGGGTTGGTTTGGTTGAGGTTTACACAGAACACACTCGCTCCATTTCAGCCGGGGCACGTCCATTAAATCATTAGCACCTAATCAAGGACAAAAACATGTTCCCTGCACAGATGTGTAGCTACGATTAGGGACACGTGGATTGTTCAGGGGGTTCAGGGTTCCTTGGTCCTCATTCAACCGCTGCATCCTTAGTCAAGATCACCAGGTGGCCATGAACACAAAGCACCACCATGAGCACGTCTAGATACATTTCAACACGTCCAACCTTAAAGGGGATATGGTGATACTTTATTACCTGGTAACTACCGTACTATAAACTGTAAAACGGTACAGTAAAATCAACTTTAAGATATGCACTGGCAAAATATCAAGGTATCCCATAGAAATGACAACTCCACTTGATTTCTCAGTACATTTAACTAGTATACAAATGGACCTGTAAAGAGTCAATTTGGTTCCAATAGTACACTGCCAGGGTTAAATGAACACTCAGGATGTTGTGCTTTCTCTTATTATTCATGGTTCTTTGATTATTCATGGTTCTTTGATTCATTCTGAGACGAAGGTCAGTGGTGTGGACAGGCTAATAGTTTGATGGGGGAGGGGGGGGGGGCGGCAAGGAAACCTCAAAACCAAAACAGAACGGCGGTTTGCTCAATACTTTCTCTTCAGGCTTGGCCAACAGAAAGCTATAGTACAGTTGGTTAAAAGCTCATGACTAAGCTCTACTGGCCCACACCACCTCTCTTTGTAACTGTCTGCGCTGCACTTGAGAACGCAATGGAAAAGTTTGAGTCACCCATGTCTGGACAGGAACTGGCTGAGTGGACCAGTCTGTCTAATAGCATACCTATGGTATTTCATTCAGAAATGTGACATCTTCAAATAGCATCATAGCCAGGTCATGATCTAAAAAACACACGCCTGCTCATCTATTTTAACACAAAGTTGAAAAAAAAAGAAGAAGATGGAGAAAGCGGTAAGGCGAGAAGTGATGGGGCTAACAGTGATACCACTGAATGGGGGCCCCGGCCTAATGGCAGTACCGTGTGTAAGACGAATCACAAGAGCAGTCTAGCAGACCTGAATGACTGGATGTCCTCCCGCCATGGCCTTGACTGCCCCCCTGCTGCCCTCCGTCTCATAGTGGGCACGGTGGTGGGATTTGGGCTGGATGTCGATCTGCAGACTATATGGCCCCGAGCTGGATGGAAGCTGCCAGTCAAGGGCTGGGAGAGATGGGCTACGAGGAAGGAAGAAAAAAACACATTCACCACGTCAACTTTTAACGAGAGGGGAGTAGAGCTTATTTTAGATGCGCTTATCAAGTTGGAACGTGTAGAATGCAAAAACAGCACAGATAGGCCGGACCTTGTGATACGCTCGAAATGTTTTGTTTTACAAAATCTACTTGAACCTCACCATGGCATTGCAAATATGCAAAAACGTGTTTCCTCTCTCCTTATATGAATGTTTCAAAATACACCTTGAAATGTTTGGGTACTTGGGTTGCGCTGCATTTCTCATTACTGGTACTTGCTTGGATCTGGGCTGTTGTTGACAATACTGTTCTTCATCATTTAGAAAATGTGAACAGATTATTTTCAGGTGTTAAGTTAAACATTTCAGACCAGAGTCGTTCTCTAAATTGCACTATTTCCTTACCTGACATATTGCTTTGGCTTGGACCATGTGTATGGATGCTGTGGCACATCTAGGAACCCAGCGCAGAAGCTCTCCTTCTTTAAGGCCAGACGGGCTGCTGGGTGGTCATCCTGACAGAGCTCCCCGGGACTCAGTTCCTCTCCTCTGGGCTCCAACTTCAGGCTGAGGGCGGAGTTTGGATCTAGGCTTGTCTTTCGGGCCTTTGTAGGAACCCCTTCCCCCAGGTCGGCCAATCCATCTGTACTCAGGGCATTGATGGCCGCCAGTATGGCCGAGTTGGTGTACTGGTTGGTGTTGGCCAGCCAAGACTCTTCTGTCACACTGAGGCGTGGGGAGGTCTGTGGGGACAGCCCAGGGGAGTGGTTGGGGGAGTACGGAAATTGGAGCTTGTGGGACGTCGGGGGGCCACCTCCATTGAAGGTATACTTCCTCTTTGCGCCGCAGGGGGAGTTGGGCCTGCTGGAGCCACGCGACTGACCCATCCAGTTGTCATCGGTCACGCTCGCACGCGGCGAGGTGGAGGGGGAGTGGTGCGGGGAGCCACCCTTGGCACAGGCCTCACCCGGTAGGGCGAGGGTGGAGCCCTTGGGCGACACGCAGGGGGACTGCCACGGGGAGTTCTGGGGAGAGTTGTCGTAGTTGTAGGAGAAGCCCGACTCGTAGGACGAGGCATCAGAGTGACAGCTGCGGGATGATACGCTGCTGGCTGGGCTGAGGCAGCTGGGGTCTCTGTAGCCGTCGGCGTTGGGCAGCGTCAGCGTCACGATGGAGTTGACACGCTTGCCGGCGGGAAGGCTGCTCTCCTCCACCTCATCCTCTGAAAACTGCCCGTAAGCTGTGATCTCGATGCGCGGACTCTCCAGCGCCGGGGCCCCGTTTGGACGGATAATTGGGGATGAGTAATAAGCCGCATTTCTCATGTCCTCTTGGCTGCCGTAGCTTGGCGGCTGGCTGACAGAGACCGATATAATGGGGCTGGATTGGAGGCCGTGGTATTGGGATGGTAGACAAGGGTTGCCCAGCGCGAGAGAGAGACTGACATTTGGGGTGTAGCTGTAGGCATCTGAAAAGCAAACAAATTGAAATTGTAATCATAATAATCAAACACACATTCACTGGCTCCATTACTAAGAGGCTTATTGTAACAGCTGCCAGATTTTGCATTATGGGAGCTGTTGCAGTGTTGCCTATAATGGCATTAGAAACGGCATGCCTGGGACTAGCTCCAGATCTCTTGGCTAACCAGTAATGTAGTGATGTAGTGAGGCATGCACATTTCTCTTTCTAAATGAAAGCTAAACCATCAACCTCAAACCATCAGCCATGGGTTTTCCCCAAACACAGTCTTAGTTATAATAGCACACAGTGGCCCCATGACATTTAAGTCAGAACACAACCTCCACAAAGGAAGAAAGGTGAGACACAAATAAGAGAAAATAACCAACATTCTAAAACCACATCTAAAAATAACTTAAACGAGAGACCAGGTGATTACCCTCCCCGATTCCACACGTCACATTTATGCCACAGAACAACATACATGCAGCGGCAGCCATATAACACTATAAAAACACTGGTGCTTTTGTTGGCTTCTTTCAGCTTTCCCTCAGTCCCTCAAAAAATAAACGCAGGAGGCACATCTAGTTGGTTTGCATGCCACAAAATGTGCATGCTACCCAGCTCAGCAAAGTTAATGGGCCCAAGCCAACTCCCTCCACCTCATATAGTTATGAAGTACACATGAAACTCAGCCTTGCCACAAAATCTGTGGCAGAGGCTGAGGTCATGCACATAAGGGCTAGAGAAGCAGGGGAGTTATAGCCTACATATTTACTGTATGTGAATGGAGGCTGTGGTTTGCATGCATGGGGCTTAGCAACCAGTACAGTACAATATTGATGAGAGCTACTAACTGTCACTGCTATGGGCAGACAGACAGCCTACAGCTACCACAGCTCCCTGTCTGAGGCTAATTAAAAAGAATTAGGGGCCCAACCGTAAAGACGATGACATCAGTGCTGCACCATATGACTCCTTGTAATAAAAGGAAAATTATGTCCACATTTAACATTGTGGTGTGACACAGTAGCATTGCAATGTCTGTATTCTAAAAATAGATCACTTGGGGTTGTTGCTCTTCAGTGGACTGGGTTAGATTAGCCTGTTCCAACAGGTAAAAGAGGACACCCTTTGGATAACTATAGGCTCGATATTGATATGTGAGTCTTTCGTGGAACACAATATGTTGTCAAACTTTTTAAATTTGTATTTTTATAAGAAAGACTGGATTCTAAGAGCAATTCCAGTCACAAGAGAAGTCAGTCCAAACACGCCTATTTTGCCCAAATCACCAGGGAGGGGCACACACGCACGCAGCGCGCGCGCGCGCACACACACACACACACACACACACACACACACACACACACACACTTGCAATAATAAGGATTTCATGTTTTACCGTTTATACATGAATGTATGAAAGTCGAAAAGCCTTCAAAAAAGAAGCCAGCTGTTAAGAATGACAATTAGTGTAACATTGCATTATAAATGTGATACAGCTGTGTATACTGTATAGCCCAATGTAATGTCATGAGACAGCTCTCCAAACGCCAGGATCCCCATGGTTCTCTAGCTGTAGGTCGAACTGTGTAGATAAAAACTGGTAAATCAGACTCACCCTCTTCAGCAGCTTTCATTTTCGTTGTAGTAATACCACGAAGACGTAGCCTTATCCTATTATTAACGGAATCAAACTTTGAGCAAAGTAGCAGACGTGCAAGATCGCTTATCCATAAAGGGGGATGTTATCCAGCTGTTGCAGTTAATCTTCTTTCAGCGTAGGCTACTTACAGACTACAGTAGAGTTCGTACGAACAAGAAATCGCTTGATTAAACTTAGCATATATTTATAAAATTATTAAGCACCGATCCGAGTTATTAAAAAAAGGGAACACGTTGTTTCAGATAAATCTGAACGCTCGGGATGAGAGCATGCCTGAGATGCTCACGGGTGGATGCCCTTGGTTTTGATAATATTTGTGTCCGTGTGTGGAAATAATAATACCACTGATAGGGAATCCTGGCTTGTCTGGGAGTGTGTGACGCACTGCTTCGACACAGCGAGGACTTCTGCGCTTATAAACCCGGGGATCACCCCAGTAGCGCCGCCCCTCCAGCGATGACGCGCTCCTCCACGTCCTACTGCAGCCTACAAGCAGATGTGCTAAATGGAGATTCTCTCTGAGACTCTCATCTCACTCACTGGGGTTTCCAGCTGTTGTAGACAAGCCTGTAGGCTGTTTCCCAAACACTGGGTCGGGTCAAAGACCACTTTTTATGGGTCCACCACTCAAGCAAAAATCCCATTTCTTTTCCTTCATTTAAAAAAATATTATAGCCTATATCAAAAGAGTTTTTTAAATATATATTTAGTTTTAAAATAAACAAACTAACAAACAAATGTAAGAAATTCCATAAACAAAAAACTATAATCAGAAGTAATTAAAATAGCCGATCTACAAGCACACAATGTGTCGCTTTTGGAACGCATTGTGCGCTTTTAGATCTGCTATTTTCTTTTTTTAAAGATTTGTTTTGGGGCTTTTATGCCTTTATTGATAGGACAGTAGACTGACAGGAAATGGGGGGAGAGATGGGGAGTGACAAGACATGCGGCAAAGGTCGTCCGGATCGGGAATCGAACCGGCGACGCCGCCAGGCATCCATGCCTATATGTGACCAGCGGGCGCCCAGATCTGCTGGCGCCCAAATCTGCTGGCGCCCAGATCTGCTTTCTTTTGGGTCTCGACTCTCGACATAAAAAGTTTGGGAACAATGGGCTAGGCTACAACATGCAATGCATGCATAAAAGTCATCATTGCCACAGGAGAATCAAGGTCAAGTGCAACGGAAAAGCATATTTACGCAGCAGGAAAGTATCAGCATTCAGCTGGAAGGATTTCTTATTCTAGGCTATATAAACTTTATAAATAGCAGAACAGCACATTAGGATGACACCGCTTGTAAAGCATAGAAGTCAGATAACAAATCGTAACAATAACAACCACGTCTGCAATTCAAATCTCTTGAAGTCTGTTCTACATTAATCAATTCTCTCCACACCCTTCATGTATCTGCTCGCTCTGGCTCTGCGCACAAGGCCAAAGCTGTCATTGCATGACAGAACGCAGCATAACAATACTGCAAGAAGAATCTCCTAGATCAAGATTTTCGACAAGACTAATCCTTGCGAGCCTTTGATGCAAACATTGTCGGCTAATTACAACAGATGGTTTTTCTGCATAATGGCTACAGGCTACTGCCTGAGCCGTTGTACTTTTGTGGCAACAAAGCAAGAGACCAAAGAACAGGTGCCAGGGGTCATCACCATCTTGGCTTGTGGTGGACAGTTTTGTCAAAATTCAATTTTTGCCACGGACAAACAAAATGAGTGGACAATAATATTACCAGAAACACATAAAGAGCTAGTCTAGGTCTGTAACTCTGAGAGTGTAGAAATGGGACCAAATGTTGTCCCGAAATGGGACCTTTGTACACAAGAGTTATGGGGTCCTTGCAAGTAAAAGTTTGAGAACCACTAGTTCTAGTGGACTCATAATGTGCCGTAAATCAGTGTCAAACATGTTCTGAAGAAAATCAGTAATTGGGTATTTTGATCAAAATAAGAACATTATAATGGTGTGTAAAATATGCCACTATAGGCCAAGTCTTTGCCACGGACACATCTGTCCATGTACAGACTATATTGATGACCCCTGACAGGTGCCCTGGCCCCTGACACCAAACATGTCACAACATATTAGTATATGTCAGCCTTCACAACCTGGATAAATATGGATAATGCATCCTAAAACATTAAAAAAAAAAAAAACTGATGCATTTCTCTCAGATGTTCATAAAGGGCGTTCCGCAGGATTTCAAATTATTGCAAATAATTGCCTTTCCACTTCCCTTTGACAGTCTGCATGTCTGTGCCTGGGCAACAGAACACATAATTATCCATAAATGCATAGGAGGGCTCTATAAAAGTAAAGTCCTATACCCAGTCATTTGACACGGTGAACTGAGAATCTTCATAGGGCTTTTCCATATAGGCTTCTCGCTGCGGTGGCATCCATGTCTCGTGCCCCCTCAGCGTATACAAATCCGAGGCAGGGCCATCGCTGCTATCTTTGGCCGTCCTGGACATTTGGGTGCCGGCGCCCAACAGCGAGGCTGTGGTTTCTGTGATGACAGCAGTCACATGGTGGATCTCTCTGGAAGTGTGTCCATCCATGGAGGTGGGAGGAATCTGCACTACAACACTATGGCATCTTATCTGTCCCCCCACACCCCTTCCCAAGTGGTGCTGAAGTGCCAGGCCACAGTCAGCCTCAATGGAGATCTCTGACATGTGTTCAAAGATCCAACTGCTTGTTAATGTTGTAAGCTTATCATGTGACCGATGTCACTGCTTGGACCACTTTTTTGGGTCATGTATCAACAGTGATGCGTTTCCAGAAAACATGTACAGTATTTGTGTTTTTCCCAGGTTAAAAAGATAATACTTGCTGCTGTACAATAGCTCTCACTTGCTAGCCAAGCTTAATGTTTCAGCGTGGCAAGAAGAGGGTCTGTGTGTGTGTGTGTGTGTGTGTGTGTGTGTGTGTGTGTGTGTGTGTGTGTGTGTGTGTGTGTGTGTGTGTGTGTGTGTGTGTGTGTGTGTGTGTGTGTGTGTGTGTGTGCATGTATGTCTGTCTATTAATTGAAACAAGCCCAAAAGCTTTTTTTGTCTGTACGGTAAAAAAACCTGTACTGTCATGAAACTACCTTTTCCTATACAAACAATCAATCAATCAATCCGTGTGTGTGTGTGTGTGTGTGTGTGTGTGTGTGTGTGTGTGTGTGTGTGTGGATCTGCTACTTTTGATACTTTTTATTTGAACGCACACACACGCCACTGACTTGACCAATCCGCGCCACATTTCTTGTGCTTGATGCCAGTAGGCCAAGTAACTCCCCAACCCTTTTTATATAAATATTTTACGTTTTAAAAGTCAAAGGCAGTTGGATTGTCGGAAACTTTGCCCAAATATGAAGATGACTGACTTCATACTACTGATGTCATAGACTGGCCTCATGACAGCCACGCCGTTATTAGACCCGTCTTGTTTTAAGATACACAACTCTCAATTGAAAAAAAAGCGTAGCAAGTCAGTATAAAAGTCATTATGGTACCTATAAAAGATTTAAATAATGGCAAGAGGTTTCTTATATCTTATATAAATAACAATTCATACAAAAAAGCCATAACTTGGGTTTCCAAATATTTGCAGTCTCTCTTTGGGACAGTTTCAGTGATGTAAAGCAAGGATAATCATTTAGGGTTCCACTCTCCATTGTCGGACAATGTGGTGTGGAGCTCCACATCCAATGCAATACTTCCTCTTCTCCCGTCTGGATCTCTTTTCAACACAGCGATGGCACTTGTGAAACCCTAGCTGTCTGCTTCATCATGGGGCGCAGCAGACACCCCATTCTTTTAAAGAGCCACACTCATTTCTTTGACCTCATGGAAATCTGTCACTTGGGGGCTACGGGGGGGTGGGGGGGTGCCGGGTGAAGGGGGGGCATTGCTGCTCTCTGCAGCTATGTGTAACTGAAACATGTGCTGCAGTAAACACTTCCCCCTCGTCTGCAGTTAATAAATAGCACTGCTGTTGTTGATTGACGCTCGGCCCCCTTCTACGTCAGGGCCAGCACTTGGGCTCCATAGTTTTTCCACCCCGGGTCTGTTGTTGATTAGTGGACACCTTGGTAACCGTGGTAACAGTCCACTACAGCTGGAGGATGGTTCCGGAAGCACAACCAAAAGAAGAGTGCTGCAGATAATGAGAAACAATGCCAGTGTCCTGTGTTGATAATGTAAACACCAGACAGGACATAAAGGACATAAATCACCAGAGGCTGGTGAAATGGGTACACATGTAAGCTCTGGCCTTGAATCTTAACATTTGCAGCATTTTCTTTCTCAAATGTTTATCTCCATCATTCAAAACAACAACAATACAGTATATGAACTTTTAAAACCACAAATAACGGATGCAGATACAGTAAATGTGCAGTCCAAATGTAATGCATCCTCAAGAAGCATCATAAATGTCTCATGGAGACGAAACGGACCAGAGAATTCCATTTATCCACAGCGTGAAAGGTGGAGGTGGTCTTTCCTGCCTCACTGTTCACATGAGGAATGATAAATCTAATGTGTGTCAGGGTAAGTGCATTCATCAGATGTATGGAGGGAATGGTACCTTCTTAATAATGTGCCAACGTGTAACGTCTCCCCTGTGACTTCACTGGGTCAAGAGTAAAGCTCAGTGTCTTAACAGATGCCATGCTGTTCACTTTATCCAAAGCTTCATACAGGACTATGTACGCACGTACGCATATTTTTGGTGTGGAGTATGGAGGCAATCCCAGTGAAAATTGAGCCTCTAACGCCAACGTGCGTGCCATGTACTGTGCTATATACAGGACTGGTGAATCAACTCCATTACAGCCTGAGACAACGGTACCATGTTCTCAGGCCTTATCATAATCCATGTAATCATCCCTCTCTCTAGCTGCCTGCCACAGGCTGGACCCAGTTAAAGCCCAAACACGCAGAGCAGCTTTTTTTGGGCATCGTTTCCCAAGAAGTTGTCCTAAAACTGATTTTGACTTAATCACAGGATACATGAACGTCTTTGGGGTGTATCATGAATGTTGTGCATCATCATCACCCTTTTGGGAGGGGGGGGTCCTACTCACCTCGTCCGGTTGTCCATATGTGGCCGCCACCGAGTATTGATGGTAAAATTCTTGGGATGACGTGGTTTGGCCACTGTGCGGTGGAAAAGACCTCGGCTCGCTTTTCTTTCCACGGCTCTTACCCCCCCGAATCGGATGCATGGCTTTATTTGTGTCTGAACGAAAAAACATGATGGAACATAGGACAATATTGAAAGTTATTCACAAAAGAAAAACAGTGACATGACCAACCCAAATGTTTGGCTTGCCCATTTGCTGAATCACCTGTTTGTTTTGGGAAAATGAGCTGGAAAGAAACTGGAAAAAAGAACAGTAGCTCTTTGTTTTGTTGTTTGGTTTACACATCATACCGAGGGATCCCTCTTCACGTGCCCACTGTAACATATTAATTCATGCAGAGTCACAAAATATAATAAATTAATCTCCGCCATCGAACTGCACTGTCACAGTACAACGACTGCAAAACTGGCCTCAAACAGCATGTTATTTTAACATGGGTTCAGTGGGTGCTGGTGTGTGTGGGGGGGAGGCTGGCAAAGGAGGGGCAGGGTAGAGAGAGGTACCCACTCCCCTCCCCTAACAGTCAGCCTTCCTGTCTCCCATCAATGTTCTCCTTTTTTCTCTCCGGCGCGCTGTGACGGAATCCCCCAGTCTGTTTCCTGTTGTGCATGGCTGTTGCCAGGTTACGGCAGCCGGTCTCCAGTGTAGTGGAGAGGGGAGGGGGGAGCGCAGGGAGCCGCTCGCTCCAGATTCTGAGTTCTCACATTCTCCCTCCAACAGTCCCTGGAACAGCTGGAGGCATATACTTATCAGGGCTAGGCCAGACCCAGACACTGACCAACAACAGGCTTATATGATTTTGTGGATAAAATGAAATATTTTTTTGCAGTATGCAACTTGATTTGGAGGACAGGGATTCAACAATGGCACAGGAATACTGTATTTATAAACTTAAACACACAAAAGTTGCAGAAAAAAATGAATTTTACTCAATTTTACACATATTGCTGCCTTTACTGCAACCTACTGCAATCTACATGCAGAAAACTTCACATCGGGTATTGGGGCCTGCAAGTTAACACCTCTGAACTGCTCTCCAGCATGAAGCCAGTCAAGGCATATCATTGCTGGTAACTTTATCTGTGCTGGTTACTGCTTCTTAATTCAAACAGGGTGCCATGGAATCCTTTTTAACAAACCAGCTCAGATGGAGAACCATCTAGACATTTGCTAACAGGATAGCTTAATGGTAGGGCTCCCAAGTGAAAGCAGCATATACAAAAATAAAATAAAACCATTATGTGTATGTATGTATGTATGTATGTGCGTGTGTGCGTGTGCGCGTGTGTGTGTATATATATGTGTATATATATATATATATATATATATATATATATATATAACACACACACACACTTTATTCTACATGGGCTAGACCAAATTCTGAAGGGTTGACATTTATTTTATAGAGGCATCTTTGGTGGGCAATTTCGGGTGAAAAACAGCTAAGACACTACATTACAAATGCCCATCAAGCAAGTTCTTTCACTCATACATTCCATTCTGGGAATATAGCATCATAAATAGTAAGCAATGTACTTGAACTCTCATGTACATTTTACATACTAGATATTCAGGCCGCTGCCTTCAAATCCAGCTCTATATTGCGCTAATCAGAGCTGTGGTCACCGAGTTATGGCCATTTTACTTACTTAATGCTGTGTTAAAGGGATATTTCACTTTCAAAAAAACTTTTGGTAATTTTATCGTCTAATCAGGCTTTTATGAACACTCAGAAAAGTTTTTAATTTGCTTGATTCAATATTTAGATATTTGATGTAAATGTTATCAGGCCCTCCAGACCCAGGGCCTCTCCCCATACACAACCATTGTAACTTCAAACTCAATTTTAACCATGATAGATTCATTAAAAACACCCATTATTATTTCTGGTGACTCATATTACCCTCCTAATACGTGAGCAGGCCGTGTTTTTTTCAATAACTTTTTTCATTTATTTTTAATAATTCTTTGGGAAAATGGAAAAAATTAAATACAATAAAAAATGATTAAAAATAAATGAAAAAGGTTATCGAAAAAACACGGCCTGATCACGTTTTAGGAGGGTAGTATGCGTCACCAGAAAGAAATAATTGATGTTTTTGATTAATCTATCATGGTTAAAATGGAGTTAGAAGTTATAATGGGTGTGTATGGGGAGAAGTCCATGGAGGAGGAGGGCCTGGTAACATTTAATCAAGCAAATTAAAAACTGTTCAGGTGTTCATAAAAGCCTGATTGGATGATAAAATTACCAAAAGTTTTTTTGAAAGTGAAATACCCCTTTAAACACTACTGTAGCGCCCCATATGTGTGCATTTCTTTTTCTTTTTTCTTTTGGTTCAGACCCCTGAAGAGTGTTTGTGGCAAGTTCGCAAGTTTGGTGCAGATCTGCGTCATGCCTGTGGCCCCCTAACGTGGGCCAAAGTAATAACGGATCACACATGGCCCCTGGTATGGACTATTGTCATGCCAGACCCCTAACCAACCAGTGTTTTTGCCGATTGGAACAACAGTGCACCTGTGCCACATGGTATGCTATTGTGATGGCCGCTGATCAGTGTTTGTGCCAAGTTTCGTGTGTATCTGAGGTACGGTGTGACTCGCAAGTCTGCATATTACGTTTATGGCCTCCACCGTCCACCCACCCTCTAGGCATTTCTAATATAGGATGTAATACATATTTGACTGTCTAAATACTGACTCTGAATAATAGCCATATTTTCAGATTTAAACTTGAATGTCAGGCTAATTTCACAATACCGTGCTCGACTGTAACTGTTCTAGAAAACAGGCCAAAATGGTCTTCCATGTATATGCACATGGGAAGACATAAGTACTAGCCCACTCACAGAGCAGTACAGTACCTCTTTTCTTCTTGGGAACGTTAAGATACCAAGTGAAAACTAGGAGATGAAAGTAAATGTTTCTTCACATGTTAGAGCCATTGGACCATCACATTCATCACTGGGTCATCCACCGTAGACAAAGTACTTCCTGCTCCATGCAGTGAAATTGATAACACATTGTCTCCCTGCTGAATCATAAGTAGCTCAGGTTTCCCTGCCTGCTAAATACAGTATATCGTTGCTGTCGGGCAGAAACCTCTCAATCTCCATATTCTCTTGTTTTTTTGTAAATGAATGCCCTGCTTGATCACACTAGTGTCATAAAAAAGCATAAAACATAACAGATCTGCAAGCTTGTAGGTCTGCTTCTTTTGCCATTTTTTGAATCCTGAAAAGTACATTATGAGGTTTCCACCCGGCAAGGACAATAGACACAATATCAAATTTTTATGTTTATTAAATCTTCCTATTGTATGTGTTCTGGAAACAGCACATAAAATGTCTCCAGCTTATATAAATTTAAAAGGCCTGATCATTATTGCATCATGGGACCACCAAAACAGCAATTTTGAACTCGGCTTAATATTTGATTAGGAAAGCTTTCTTTACCTTGGAAATGTTCCATCAAAACAGCAGAGACCAGTACTATGCAAAAAATATTTTAGGAATTTAGATAACTTCATACCATACCAGATTGAAGCTGTAAGACGGCAATAGATGAACATACAATTTGAAACATAATTAGTTTTTACCTTGGACTTCACTGGCATGGTGAGAGGATTGTAGTAATTCTCTATGTCTTGTCCTGGCTATATGTCAGGTCTTTGTCTCCATCTTATGGCCAGATGGGTTTTCTTTCCCCCTTGTGGCTAGGACATAAAATGTACAAAACTTTAGAATTTCAACTTCCTGGTTTTTATTGCTCGGAAATCAATAGCAATATTATAAATAACGGTTGTTCTGTTAGAAATAACAGTGTAGGACATGGAAAGCAAAACCACAAACAAAGAATAGTTTCTACAATACCATACACACGACTCACGTCTCAACAGACAACACAGGAATAAAGAAACTCAAATTTCAACCTCCACACCGAAAAATAATTGACATCAAAGTGACATTGCCATACTTTCTTAAATCCTTCCACAACAACTACTGTACATCATTTTTTTTTTCCATTTCTTTAAAAATGTTTTAAGTGTTGCTACCAATTCACAGCACGGTTGCCACAATTAACCCAAACAGGTTATATTTAGGAATTATTTACCTGAGTTTGACCTCAAATAAGATACTGAACTGAAGGAAATCAAAACCAACCTATAGACAATCATTGCTGTACTACCCCATTTACTGCACCGTGTTAATGCAGAAACATTAAATGCAGAAATGTTTATTCTACGATGTTCACTTGAACAACTTTTACCTTCTGAGTCCACCTTCCGAGTCTAATATATGATGTCCAACTTAACCCTAGCGTCCATGGAATAAATGATAAAACTCATTCCTCCATAACAATTATCAACATCCACATCAGGCCAAAGTGACATATAAACCCGGGCGGTCATATGGTTTTAACAGTAAAGGCCTAACAAATATATAGCTTTTCAGTGATTTGGTGCCCCGTGTTGAGACGCCAAAAAAATAAGGTATGTCCATATCAAGCATTATAACTATAAACGACACAGTTATTTAAAACTGTAATAGTTTTAGAAATCGTTCCAACTCAACTGGATGGCGTCCACACACAACTAAGGACAACAGTGGTGAATATTGATGTAAAGTATAGTATAGTTATACAGCTGTCTCAAAAGATTTGAATATTGTGTAAAAAAGCACTGGAAGCAGCAGATGCCATAGCATCCCAAATCATCACTTACTGCGAAAACCTCACACTGGACTTCAAGCAACTCTGACTTCAGAAGGTTGACATTTCTCTAATTGTTTTGAGTGGTCTCATGTAATATTGTAATATTTTGAGATATGGACTTTTGATTTTCATAAGCTGTATGCAATTAAAACATTTATTTATATGGAATTACAGAAATAATTAACTTTTCTACAATATTCTTTTTCCTTTTTTTAGACAGAGCTGTACATAATAGTGCTTGTTGTGGACGGCCCCTTTCCTCCAACATACAATGGTGTCACTCACTGAAAATCAAAAAAGGAAATAAATAAATATATAAATCAGGTTTCATGGAATAGCATTGTCATTTTGTGAAAAGAACAATCACACAGATTGGTATAACGAGGCTCTCGAGAAGAGAAGATCTGTCAGAGCAGGAAATAGGGGCAGG
This sequence comes from Nannobrachium achirus, assembly GCF_963921795.1. Taxonomy (NCBI): domain Eukaryota; kingdom Metazoa; phylum Chordata; class Actinopteri; order Myctophiformes; family Myctophidae; genus Nannobrachium; species Nannobrachium achirus. Next base: position 35,326,180 of record NC_137819.1, on the reverse strand, counting down.
GCTTACAGAAAACCTATGATTGATTGATTGACTGAATGATTGACATCTAAAGCTGTGTGAGGTTTGGAATTTGTTTGAAATTTTGGCTTAAGTGATTAAAGGTAGGGCAAGTGATTTTCTTTGGTTAAAATAAGTGTTAAATATTTCTATATTCTGATAGTACTCATTGCTATCGAGTGTTTGTTCAGTAACAGGAGTCACCAATGTCAAACAGAAAACGCATTTTCAGGTCAGGATACTAATTTGATCCAATAAGGAGAGAGAAACCATACAGGATAAACCCATACAGGATATAGATTAAACAAGTGAAATTGGAAGTGATGTCACAAAGAAATGAGCAGACAAAATTGGAACTGGAACACTATAAACATGAAGCTGTTAAATGGGTATCCTCTCCTGATTGGCTGAAATGTTGCCACCTAGTACCTGAACATGTATTTTCTGTTTATTAAAGATCTGGAAAGACAACTCCTGTTACGGAACAAACACTCTATACTAGCAATGATTATTATCAGAATATAGTACTTTAATCTCTTAACAAAACACTTTTCTTTTAACCAAAAAATATCACTTACGCTACCTTAAAATACATTTACATACAATACAATAATGGTAATACCGAGGCACATTAGCTGCAATGAATATTGTCTGGTTCTGTCAGATCTCTCATTATACAATACAATCATCAAGGCCAAAATGTGAACAATACTGTAGCATTGTATAACATGTAGACTATGGAGTGCTGGTTTCATACAAGGAGGAATTATCAAGGATGGATGATAGATATGCCATACATGTCAACAAACATACAAAGTGTTGAAGTCAGCCCTACACAGTAAAATCTGGAGTGTCTCAAGATTTAAATTAACCTTTACCAGTCAAACTGTGCCCTCTCAAGAGTTAATGCTTCAAATCTTACTGTGTAAAACGATAATCCGAGAAGGAATATTTTTACATACATTGTGTATGATAACTTTTTTGGTTAATGTATTAATACTCTGTATAAAGGTAAGCAGAGTTAAACAGTGAGGTTTGCAGTAATAGTTAAAAATAAAAGGCTTATTAATAATTAGGAGCTGGAATTGCAATACGGCGCAGATAGTCACAACAGAGGTCTACAGACATTGTATCACAGAATGTCTTCGTGGTTGCCAATGTATACAGGTCACCAATGGTAACGCCATGCGACAGACCATGAAAAAGTGCGACGGAAAAAAGGAATATATTATAACAATCCGCTTTTTCTCCCTGGCAAAACAAAACACAATAACTAATTTCTGTTCTTAAAAAACACATAAAAAATCCATAGCTCCACATACAAAAATGTAAATGCTGAAAGTAAGTGAGTTGTTATAAAATTACATTTGGAACTGACTGGTTCAAAATGCACTAAAGCCCATGGAAGGCAAATTGACCAGGACTGTTTGAGGACAAGAGTTCAATAGTTCTGAGCCTTCCCGGTGCAGTGAGTCTGTTACACCACTTATCTCTTCTATCCTTAACTCTTCTCCCCTGCTCAACAAAGTCAATCTTTTAAGTCTTCAGTATGTGCTCCATATTTTTCAAGTATTCCAAAATGGCATAATGTGCTTTGTTCCAGTGACAAATTCAAAATTCCAGTGACATAAATCCAAAGAAATCTTTCTTCTTTTTAAACAGTTCCAGTGGTCGACTGAACTCTACTGGTCCCCTGTCCATTGCCGGAGATCAGTGAATACAAAAAAGAAAGTGCAAAGAAAAACAAATGTCAGAGAAGCCCAGAAAGTACAAAACAAATAGAAATAGGCAAATCTACGGTGTCCAGTTTGGCTCATGAAGACAGCTTGGAGTAGCTTGGCGGTGAGAATTTACGCTTCAGGTACTTGATGATGTACAGAGGAAGACAGCTGACCAGTGTGATTGCAGACACTTTCCAAAGGAAGGCCTTAGTTGTGATGAATGACAAGTCTGAAAAGCAACAGTGGCCAGAGTTAGACATCTACAGCCACATTGCAAATTGTACCACAATTATGCAACGTTTATATTTTTGTATTTAATGATAAAATCCAACCACAGGAAGACATTCTGTGTCAAATTGAATATTGAGATCATTATTTCAGATGCTTGATGTATTTTCCACAAACATAACATGCATATAATTCATTCAATTCCTATTTTATCTTCCAGTATTAATATACATTGTGATAAAAATGTGAGTTAGTGTACAGGTCATGAACTTCAAGACTGGAATATGAGACGTCAGTGAAATATCATGCTACAATGATGAAACCCAAAACAAATACGCACAACAAACATATTGACATTGACAACGCATCACATTGTGGCACAACACAGCAAGCAGTAATGGGGAGAGACAGAGGCAGAGAGACAGAGCGATAAGAGAAAGACAGAGGGAGAAAAAAGGGAATGCAAACATGAAGGAAGGAGTGAAAAGGGTTGTGTGTATAGGTGGGGATTTGAAGATATTGTTAGATCCGCATTGATGCACACCTACCCAAGAACGCTCCAAGGGACACCCTGCCTATGCCTTTTGCCAAGGAAACATACAGAAGCAAAAGAACAAGTATAGCAAAAAGAGAGTAAGTATAGTGCGAAAGAGAGAGAGAGAGAGAGAGAGAGAGAGAGAGAGAGAGAGAGAGAGAGAGAGAGAGAGAGAGAGAGAGAAAAGAGACAAGGGAGGGGAGCACTAGCAAAAGCAGGTGTCTGAGGGTTCTAGTAAAATTGTTGAGAAATTAAGTGCCAAGTACATGGAATTTAAACACAAAACAGGTGTGGTGCAAAGTGTGACACTCATCTTCCAGGAGGTTTAAAAGTAACCAGCCGTTCAACATCAGGAACAATATGGCACACATCCTTTCAACTACAACTATCCCCACTACATCCAAATATTGTACTTTTAATCCACTACATGTATTTGAAAACTTTAGTTACTAGTTACTTTGTAGATCGATTATTATTACAAAACATACCACATAACCACTTCAGCCCTATACCTTTCAGCCATTTGAAAATAGCCGATCTGCTATTTTCTATTACCCATCAGCCAGTGACCCAAACTGATGAAAACAGGAGATCTACAAGCTCACAACGCGTCACTTCGCGTCGCGTTGAGAGCTTGTAGATCGGCTATTTTCACTACTTCTTAATTACTATTATATTTTATTTATGGAATTTCTTAGATGCGTTTGTTTTTGTTTGAAAATGTATAAAATTCTCAATGCTATGTTTTATTTCTAAAAATAAAATGATTTGATTTGGGAGGGGAACCTTTTTTTTATATATACATAGTTTTCTTTCTTTCTTTTGTTGTAGGAAAAAAAATTGGCCCAGGACCCACAAATGGGTTTCCGACCCACTATTTGTGAAACGGTGCATGAGAAGACATGTGGACACTCTTACCAAAGTACTCGTTGAGGAAAGCGAGGGAGGCCACATAGGAGCTCAGGCTGAAGACCTCGGCCAGGACCATGAGCCAGTGCCAGGTCCGGATGGTCAGCGCCACCATGAGCAGCTCCGTCACGATGAGCGCCGTGAAGGAGATGGCCACCACGTGCACAAACTCCGACTCGAACAGCACCAGCGCGCCGTACATGAGGATACCACCTGGTGGCGCCAGAGGAAGTGTGCGTCAGCCACACAAAAACAAACAAAGACCGAAATGTGTTTTATTTGCTTAAAGGCCGGGAAGGAGAAATGATTAAACCCAGCATGAATTCACTAACTGTTATGTCTGCGTTTGGGTAATTGCCCGGAAGATATATTTTTATATTGCATGGAGTTTTGGTTAAGACTAGACATAGGTGTCAAACAAGGGCCACATAATAATTCTCAGCTTTTTGTTATGATCTGCTCTAAGTGCCACTTGGGTGGGGGTTTCAAGGCTTCAGGAATTCCAAAGGTAGCAAATCCTTTCTTAACCACAGAGAAAAGTGTATTAAATTTCAGGCAATTTGAAATAAAATGCATATATATATATATATATATATATATATATATATATATATATATATATATATATATATATATATATATATATATATATATATATATAATTGTCAAAACCTTCTGGACAGTTTAGAAGCATATTCCTAATCACTGCATAAGAGAGGAGAGAAAAAAAAGTAAGAAGCCGCATTAAAAGGTTTGGCCCCAGTCTACTCTACAATGTACAGACAGCTGACTTGGATCTTAGAATAAGGATGAATGCCTGTCTGGAGATAAGGATTGATTCAATAACATTTATGAGGGTAAAAGACAGACGACACAATGCGTCTCAGTGTGGTCCCGACCCTGGAGACGTCCCATGAAAGCCGGGCACTCACTCATCTGGGGGGCGCCTACTGTATTTTGATAGGCCCCTTCATTTAGTCATAACGCCACACAAATTGAGCTTAATAGCCTATAACTGATCACATAATTGGCTTTTCATAAAGCCTTCATACACAGTGCATTCCTGAGAGTTAAACTCTGTAATAAATTAAAGTGGATCATGGTGTGTGGGGTGGCGGGAGGGGGGGCTAATATTTTCCTCCTCTTCCTATGCGGTCGCTGTCATTCTCTCACTCTCATATCTTCTCCCAGTTTTCTTCGTTTTCTTCTTTTTTTTCATTGGACGTGGTATTAGTTTTTAATTAAAAAAACTAGAGCTGTCAGGAAGTCATGCTTGAGCAGGAACATAGATCTTTCACACACGCTGCATGGCTTAGCGATTACAGAAATATCGATTTACTGGACGGACAAAAGCCCGCATGTAACAGCGGATGACGCTCGGAAACCCAAGCTACTGAGAAAAGGACCGTCTGGGAATTTTGCAGGGGGCCAGGGGGTACTCTGGTATTAAGAGTAGTAAAATATGAAGAAATGCTAGCTGGAGGAGCTGAATTTAGGCTACACTACCATCATAATCTCTCAGGTTGATTTTGTGAAGGTTAAACAATGCTTCAAAACCAGGTGTGGAAACGTGTTCATCTGGCCAGTCATGGTGGTTGGTAGAGTTCATCATCCACCAGTCACTACTTTACCACCCAAGTAGGATTTCATTTTAGAATAGACCCCCTGAACAAGGCCCAGTTACCTGCCAAACTGGCTGATAGACTTGAGAAGTTAGCCAGATATGGTCAAAATGTACCAGCTTTTGGCCAGTGGCTATACAGGGCTCATTTCTCAGCCTGTTCAAAACACAGGACAGGACAGGGCTGAGGTTGCTTACAATCCTGAGGACTTTATGTGCACCTGGCTGACACCTGTTACAGCCTAATTTCTATAACACAATCCAGCATAAACAAACTGTGTGCTATTGTACACCCTTTGAAGTTCTCTGTGATGTGTGTGTGTGTGTGTGTGTTTGAATTTACTGTAAACCTATTCTATCATTGGACCCAGTCTAAACAAGTCTAAGGAACAGCATACATTAAATAAATGCCTTAAATAAGCATACTTTGTTACCTTGATAGATACTGATCAACACCCAAATGAGGAAAGTCTTGAAAGATAACGACCGTCCCTATAAAAAAAAAGGAAGATTGTTATTACATTTGAACTATCAATGACATACTGAGCTGATGATCAAATCTTAAACCTTAAAAAAAAAAGTGTTACAATTGTCTATGGCTGTTCATATGGAGATTATATTTATTTAATTTTATTCTCATAATATTTTAATCATTTTCATCTTTTCTTAATATACAAATGTTTGTACATGGTAAATGGACTGCATATATGTATATAGCGCCTTTCTAGTTTTTCTGACCCTTAGGGACACCAGAGGAAACCATGCGAGGCACCAACCTGCTCATCGGGAGCATTTAGGTGCTACATTTCTTGTCCAACGTCAGCCAGGAGGAGCCGGGGATTTTACCAGATTGCTTTTAATTCTTTAGTTTTCTTTATATTAAATACCTTTTGTATTCCATTATATACTGTACAAGTCAAGTTTAATATAACGTTTTCTACTATAGTAGTAATATACAGCATAACGGTCTATACAACTACTACTATATGTGTGTATAATGGCTGCTTACTATACACTATAGAAATACAGTACGTCAGGAGCCCATCTCTTGTTTTCTTAGCACGAGGTAACATGATGTACAAGTACACCACATAGACATGATACTACTATGTCACAGTTCCTTGCCCCCAATTTAACACTGATGCGTGTGCCAAGCAGGGACACATTGGGTACCGGTTTTCTTATCTTTTCCCCCCTTTTTTTTAAAGTCTTTGGCATGACTCGGTCAGGGATTGAACCCCATACCTCCCAATCTCTAACCACAAGGCCATTGAGCTGGTACTATATGTAAAGTATAATGTAGTTCATACGGTGGTTATCATATTTATTTATTATTATACTACCTTGGTAAGGTCTTTATAAAGCTCAGGGTAGAGCAGAGCCATCTCTGGTTTCACATCCTGGTCCAGAACCAAGGAGAACACTGGGAACATGGTATAGATGGTGGCGTACCTGTAGAGAAATAAATTATGTATTGAGACACAGGGAATGCCTGGGTCCATATTGTCGTTGTTGGGTGAAAACCTTGTATGTACAAAACTGTTCGTTTTGTATTTATTATTTTAAAATGATTTAAACTAGTTAAAATAAACTTTTATCAATTATTCCATAAGCACATGTACTGTATGAGTGTATCTAAAATATTTCAATCACAAAAGCACTTCCACATTCTTGGGCTAATTCTACAGTATGCTATGTTCAGTAAGGCACACCTACCCAACCATCAGGAAGCCCTGGTACAAAGGAACAGAGGCAAAGTAGAAAATAGAGGAGAATACCGCCTGGGGGAGAAAAAAGAACAGTGATGAATTCGATCATTCACAGAAAACTAATGTTTAATCGACCCTCAACAAACCTAGCACTCAACAAACCTAGTACTCTCAAGTCTTTATGAAGAATTTGTTCAGCATTTGCACTGGTTAGTGGCTGGGTGTGGTACCTGCATGGTGGAGATGATCATGCCTCTGTGCATGACAAACTGGCCCAGTGCAGCAGAGCGCTTGTAGCTGTTCCTGCCGTGGACCATGAGCAGTCGGCCGATGTGCTTGAACTGAGTGATGGAGAAGTCTGCAGCCAGCGATGCCTGCTTCCCCTCCTGTAGTTAGGATTACAGATGCATCGATGCTGCTGCAGTCATTCATGACATTTTTTCATAAGCAAAACAAAAAGTTACTTTATGAGATGTATCTGAGGTTTGACTGCTGAATGCTGAGTAATGGCTTTATTTATTTCTACGTTATCTATCTAAATCATTTTACATTTTATGTTGTATTATTTATTTAATCCTGGCAGCCATATAATTAAAATATTGTTGATGTCGGACAGAAACCTTGTTTCTCCATCTAAGCACCTTTCGACTTTTTTGTAAATGAATGCCCAACTTCAACAAACAAAAGTAGCTAAAATAGCCGACCTACAAACTCACATGTCACATCAGCTGGTGATCTGATGAACATTTAACCAATGAAAGGTATTAACAAGAGCTTGTGACTAAATAATAACTACATTGGTTTCCAACTGACAGCGACAATATTATTTTTAATGCAGTGCCCGTTCAGACCGTGTGACCATCAGCCATTCATTAGGAGCATTCATTAGGAGCAGGCTGGCTGCTTGGCACCCGGAAGTGCTGCTTGCCCCGTTCTCGAGAACTGCACATTGAATAGACTTCACACTCAAAAAGGTCCTCAGAAATACACAGATAAAGGTCAGACAGACATTCTGTGAATTTATAGATAGATTACATATCAGCTGTTACCTTTCCCTCTATTCCAATACCACAGTCTGCAGCCTGGATCATACTGACATCATTTCCTCCATCACCTGTCACCGAACAGAGAAGGAGCAGGTCAGACAAACGCTAACTAAATGCTGCATCACAGCTTCTGAAAGTAACAGCATCTAACATGTGAGCTTTGATTGCCATCATGTGGACACAAAAGGTAATACAGGGTTCCCACACATCTTTACCAATTAATTTCCAAAACCTTTCCAGAATATTTAACGCGATTTCCAGGACTATATAACAATAATTCAGCTCAATAACGAGTCGCTTACTCGTATGCGCAATGCCCAAAGACAAGTAGTGTATGCCAGGGGTTCTCAACCTTTTCAGGCCGTGATCCCCGAAATAATCATATTTGAACTGGGGACCCGGCACCCTGACGAGCACTAAGAATTTTATTGTGAAAATAGCTGATCTACATACTCACGTGAGCATGTAGATCTGCTATTTTCACAATTTATGCCTCTAATATTTGACAATTTGGCCAATGTTTAATTTGTCATTTCAGAGGTATTAACAAAATCAATAACCAATGACAATGCATAGCTATTTTTTCCAGGACCTTCCAGGACCCTTTTCCAGTACTAGAAAAATATTTTTCAAATTTCAAAATATTTCCAGGAATTTCATGACCGTGGGAACCCTGGTAATACTGTCTCCACTATTCTCTTCAACAGTGTTCTTGTTTGCTTATGAGTGAGAGTGAGAGAGTGAGAGAGAGAGACACCAGAGAGCCTACCTATGGCGCATGTTCTGTTGGCTGTGTGTTGTTGGAGTAGCTTGACGATCTGGGCCTTCTGAGTCGGGGAGCAACGACAGCACACCACTGCAGGACACTGACACGCCAGCTCCACAAACTCATGTTCATAGTACCGCAAGCACACCTGTCAGGACACAGCGTTAACACCGTGCAGTTACTGTCATGAGAGAACACCCTTTGACGAAAAGACAAGCACAAAAAACTGACAAAATTATTGTTCACGCAATGTCACAAACAACAGTGGTCAACGTCCAACAGACAGCTTATGTTTGGTTTTAACACACACACACACACACACACACACACACACACACACACACACACACACACACACACACACACACACACACACACACACACACACACACACACACACACACACACACACACACACACACACACACACACATTTCAGAGAGCAGGTGAAGGAATACAATGCAATTGAAACAAAGTTGGTCTGAACTCCTACAGTACATGTCGAATAATACCTTATGTGTTTTGTGCGCCTTTGTTTCCCCGTTACATTAAGGCCTTGGTTGAACTTCATTATTATTTTTGGCAATGCACGGAGCACAATACATTTTATTCTCTTTGCTTCTCATCTGCTTCTCTAAGTATCAGCACTGTGTGTTGTGTTGTGTTGTGTTGTGTTGTGTTGTGTTGTGTTGGGAGTACCTCTAAGGAGTCTCCAGAGACGACCAGAGCACAGTCATGTTTCCTTCTGAAGGCGTTGAGCTCCAGATGGGCCTCTCCTCTGTTGGAGACCTGCCCAAGAGCCATGTGAAACAATCATCCATCAGAATCATAGGACAGGACTTGTTATCTTACTACGAACCACCCCCTGAACATGAGATCATACAGTAAGAGCAAAATGGCAATCATGTGAATAATGGTGTATTACAGTGTTTCCCAAACAAAGAATCGTGACCCAAAATAGGAGCCAAGTAATATCCTGTTTTTGAATCTTTCCTGATAATTTCTTTCACAATTAAAATGAATACATTTGCAATGCTTGTGAGCTTGTATATGTTGCTAGTTTCATAATTATTGAAATAGGGCTTAACTCATTCACTACGAGGAATACATTCATTTTATAACTCTGGGAGAAGAACAAAGTGACTGGGATAGTCCACTCCATTGCTAGGCTTGTATGAATGCGGCTTGTTTACAGCAAAAACTCAAGAGATAATTGATATTTTGCAGACGTCAACAACACTGATTTATGTAAAAATCTCCGGATACGGAAATAGACGGATCTGGGCTAGCGGCCGGGAACCAGATACAGTGTTTCAGAAGCAGGACAAGAGCAGGGACTCGATTAAACGGCGATAAAACAATAATCTGTGAGATCTCGTCAAAGGTATTGGGGGCTTATAAAATAAATCTGTCAGATCTCGTCAATGGTAGTAGTGATTAATACATTTATTTTGGGGTCCTTGGGAAAAATTTCTATTTAGGGTCACAAGCTGAAAACGTTTGGTGGACAATCTGGATGAGGCGTACCGGTTTGAAGACATGGATGTCTTGATTTCTGGACACCAAATGTGAGCTCTTAGCGATGCAGGTGGCCGTCTCCAGCTTATCCCCCGTCAGCATCCAGATCTTGGCAGAATACAAATAGGAACAGCATATTAGAGTTATAAACTTATGACACAATGTACAGACTGACAGACAGACAGACAGACAGACAGACAGACAGACAGACAGACAGACAGACAGACAGAGAAGTGTCCTGCACCAAATGATGCCCAACCCACACAGGCTTACAAGACACTCACAAACATAATACATACATACACCAAGATACACCACAGACAAAAATGCTTAACAAGAACACATGGACAGTCCATTGATAGTCCATGCTGCTATTTAAGGGTACAATGTTCTCCAACGCAACTGCCATGCCTTCTCTATGAATTTTGCCAGAACAAAAACGTCCTTATTAAACAACCAGCGTAACATAGAACATTCAGACATCCAAAGCAAATCTGGATGTTTGGCTTGCATTTTTTCAAATAAGGAATTTCTTAGGTCATGATACAGTGGACAGTGAAAAACTCAATTTAACTCATCCTCCACAACTCCCAAATCACAAAGAACACACAAACGCTGCTCCTCAGGAATACCAGTATACCTACCAACCTCAATACAAGAGGACCTCACTGTACAAAAGCATCCCAACCTGTTGATTTGTGATATTACTTTATTGTCGCCTCTGATAATTTGTCCTCTGCATTCAGCCCATCCTAAGGATGCTCGGGACCAACTGCAGTAGTAATACCAGTATCTTGGTCAAGGGCACTAGCAGGATTGCATGTCTTTTGGTGTGGGAGTAAACTAGAGTACTCGGCAGAAACCCAACACAAACACGGGGAGAACATAAAAACTCATTTGTGAGAATCACTCTCAACAACAGCAGCGTCTAAGTATAATTATACTCGCGCTGCCACAGGGTAAAGCATTATTATATTTGGAACATAATTATGCATTAATACAGTGGTTCTCAACCTGTGGGTCGGGTCAAATTATTTTGGGGGGTCCCCAGATGATGATGAACTTAATGTGGAACATTGTTTTCTCACTCAACAGAAAACAAACCAACATAACGTTTAAGTGCATAGAGGGTATCTGCACATTTCTAAAGTGACAATTTAAGGACTTTTTAATCTATCTATAAATGCGACAAATCTCTGTCTGTTTGTTTGTTTGTTTGTTTGTTTGTAATCCGCGTATCTCGAGAACCGTTCGTCCCACCGGCTTCAGATTCGGCACGCGCGTTCCCCGCTGCGGCGCGGAGTGCAGTGCCGGGCCTCGGCCCGACTCGGCATGCGGTTTTCCCGAAGCGGCGCGAAACGTTCGGAATCTCCTTACGCGGAGCTGATTGTTAACATCAGGCTGTTCCTGAGGAAATCGGCACAATCGCTGACTCATTGTGACATCACTTCATAAAAGGCTCTGACATCACGTACGCCAGGAGTCAACAAAAAATCTCTGTGAATGTGTATGTATGTATGTGAATCTCGAGAACCGTTCTTCCCACCGGCACGCGCGTTCTCCAGATATGGGCATAAAATTAATCCCCGAATGCGGAGCTGATGTCTGACATCAGAGTTTTCCGCAACCGGTACTGTGTGTGCAGAGATCTCCATATATTGGGGTTTGCATTAAAGGGTGGGGACAAAGGCTAACAGAAGGCAAACAGATGGTCAAAACGGGTCCTATGACAACATGACAACAGGTATATTGGGGTTTGCATTAAAGGGTGGGGACAAAGGCTAACAGAAGGCAAACAGATGGTCAAAACGGGTCCTATGACAACAGGTATATTGGGGTTTGCATTAAAGGGTGGGGACAAAGGCTAACAGATGGTCAAAACGGGTCCTATGACAACAGGTATATTGGGGTTTGCATTAAAGGGTGGGGCAGGCATAAAATGGACGCAAATAGACAGATATCTCCATATATGGGCATATGGGCATAAAATGGACCCAGAACTATATCTGCAGTGATCTCCATATATGGACATAAAATGGACGCCGACAGACAGACAGATACAGATATCTCCATATATGGGCATAAATGGACACAGGCAAACAGATGGTCAAAACGGGTCCTATGACAACAGGTATAATGGGGTTTGCATTAAAGGGCGGGGCATTCATTCTCTATTTACATCGTTCCCGAGTTGGCCAGGTCGCCGACTAGACGCTGGGCCGCCCGAAGGGCGGCCCAGCTTCTAGTACCTCTAAAATGACAAATTAAACATTGGCCAAATTGTCTAAAATTAGAGGCAGAAATTGTGAAAATAGACGATCTACATGCTCAAAACGCCACGCAACGCGAGGCATTGTGCGCATGTAGATCTGCTATTTTCCCAAGAGAACCGTGTTATACAACACGTAACTCTTAGTGCTCGTCAGGGTGGGGGGGGGGTCACCAGTTAAAATATGATTATTTTGGGGGTCGCGGCATGAAAAGGTTGAGAACCACTGCATTAATGAACCGTAAGTAAGAGGCTGTCGTTGGACTGGCGTACCTTGATGCCAGCGTTCCTGAGCAGCTCTAGGGTGGGCCTGACGTCAGCCTGCAGCTGGTCTTCCACTCCCGTTAGACACAGCAGCTCCATCTCCCTCTCCAGACTCTCCACCACCGCTGCCACCTTCAGGGTCCGGTCGTGGATGCTCAGCTTTGCCTGGTTGTATCTGTTCTGTAACGCACAGAGGAAGAGAACAGGGGAGATGGTCAAAGAGGCCATCCCATACACGTTAGGCCTCAGTGTATACAGTATACAGACATCTACCGTTCACCTCTCCAAGTAGCACCACTGTGTTCACACTAGCACATTTTGCACTGTCGCCACTGAAGTGTTGCTCGACATACTCATTGATCTCATCAAGCGTGTGCCCGTATGTATGAGGGGACAACCAACAGGAATGTAAAGGAAAATATAAAGCAGAAGAGAGGAGAAAGGAATTTATTTTCATTATATCAAAGTTAAAAAAGTTAATTCGGTACCTCAAAATCTTGATACTGCTCTTCAGACAGAGATTTCTTAGCCACCACCAGCGTCCTCAGACCTTCCCTGGCCATGTTCCCACACTGAGAGGCAGGATAAGAAAACATTACAAAGGTACAGCCTGCTTTATACTTAGTTGTGTGCAGTTGTCACACACTTAAAATTGTGAGCTTGCAGATGAGCCGTATTTTGGCTACTAAGTAACACATCTGGCATTAGTCAAAGCATCAAGCATGGTTATACAGCAGATGTAATTTACAAAAGTTATTGTAAATCCTTTGCACCTGCAATGACAATGAAATTAACAAAATGAACTGAACTGAAGTCGTAGCTAATACACTTCATTATTATGATAGATGAAATCATTCAAATTCAGAACAACCAAATGCCTAATTATAATAAGCTTTGATTAAAATGTCAAAGTTTAAATTGAGGCCGAAATATGGGACAGTACAGTGTCATCCATAGCAGCACTGTACATTGTCAAATCAACACCAAGACAAATCAATGGCGAATGACGTGGCCTCTGGCAATGTTCGGGGGACACGATAAAAATGCAGGGATGGACGGAGGTTTATTTTTGATATGAAAAGCCAATAGGGGTTGAAACGGCCGTGCTGATTGGTTATTGACAAGCGTGGCTGGCTGCTGCTGCAGCGGTGGCTAACGTGACAGCGGGGTTATTACAGCCAATGGTCCATCATTAGCGCCATTGTTCGTTAATATGACATACTGTAATTACCTCAACTTTATCTAGGTCAGTAATTAAATCAAAAGCTGCCCCCGGGTGGTAATTGACTCGATAATGCCAATATAATTATGAACATACACGCACACTAGACCTTCGACCACCAAACCCGGTGGTTGGCCATGGCCTGTTGATCTCTTGATTAGTTACTGAGATTATTGGACGTGGCGAGAGTAACGACTGCCATAATTGAATATGCTCTCGGGTTTGTTCATTATTTCATCTCTGAACGTTGTCGATATTACTGTACACTATAGCAGTTATTCTCAACCTTTTTTTATTGTCAACGACCGCCAGTTTGATACTGGATTGAATTAGGTCACAGACTGCCATTTGATACAATATTTATCACTGGGACCCCAATCTACACTGTAAATTCCTCAGTGTTAATTAAATTAAATGAATAGATCATGACATGACCCTTATGGGTCCATGGGACCATACAGAAAAGGGTGAGAATTGAGGAGCCTATTGTCCTTTCTCAGCCCTATCTTAACAACAGCACTTCGGCGGGAGCGAGTAGTCCCGCTGCTCCACATCTGCAGCTGTGTATGGAGCGGGGAGGTTACAGAGGTTGTAGAAGTCTGATCATAATAAAACCTTTAACCCTCTGAAGTCGGGGCGCCCGCCGGCCTACTGGTCCAGGCGCATACCGTTTAGGCATTGCCACATAGGCATGGATGCCTGGTAGCGGCGCCGGTTCGATTCCCGATCCGGACGACCTTTGCCGTGTGTCACTTCCCATCTCTCCCCATTTCCTGTCAGTCTACTGTCCAATCCAATAAAGGCATAAAAGCCCAAAAACAAAAACTCTGAAGTTGTCGGCTATATTCACATAAAGTAACAAGTAACAACATGCCCATTCAGATTGCGTTACCGAACTGGAAAAACAAACTAGTTGCGTTACCCTAGCGCATTTCTTTCTAACACGTTTTCCCGGCGCTGTTAACAGCAGAGATTTCTTTGATGGTGATTGGTCAGATTTATGTTAAATTACTGAACAATCAGTCAGCATAATCTGTCAGCACCACTACCCTAAACATGCAATGTTGTTTGTTAGTAGGAATAAACACACAAGCACCCGGGAGGAAGTGGACTAAGAAAGAGGAGGAGACAAACCAACTTCCTGTTTCTACACAAAAAAGGAGGTGGTGCTCCCAGAGGCAAAAACAAAATATATTTGTTTTCCTTTTTAACCGAGTGCGTTCCCAGATTGGGCACAGTGTTGATGCTGTTGAGCGTGTGGAGTCCCTACCTCCTCTTCCAACCAGTCATTATACTGCACAATGCTCGCCATGGCAACATCAGCACCCTTCATGTAAAATGTGATGTCTCCAGTTGACTCCTCCTGAATCAAATAAGAAACATCCAAAATCAGATACTTTCATAAACCAATACATTCATGTATACAATCTTCTTTACTATATAATTATTGTAATGCGGAAGGTTTCTATACCCAAAATCACATGGTGCCAAGGTTCACTTCCCGCACATATGGTACAAATGCATGAATCGATGGTACTTTGATGTACTTGTTAAGTAATCCCTTTAAAAAGGGATAGTTCACACAAAAAATAACACATTTCCTATCAAACACTGACCCCATGGAGACTTATTCATGGATATTATTTTGTTTTTGGCACATTCCGAAGCCAATAAATTAATGACTGACAGTGGTTCCCTAAGGAGACATAAAGGGTCATACAATTATTGGCTTGGGAATGCGAAAAAACAAGAAAATAAATTAAAAAAAAAGTCATTTTGGGGGTGAACTATACCTTTAACCACTTAAAGCCCATATACTCGTTGAACGGGGTCCTCCAAGGGTCTGTCCTTCCTTGGCCCCCTTCTTTTCCCCCTCTACATCAAATCTCTTTCAAAATTCCCGAACTCAAAACGCATTGCAAGGTTAGTATTGTGAGCTTGTAGATCTACTATTTTCGCTGAATGTTCACCTATTAAGACATGCCCAGTAGAGGGATGCTACTCGTGCCAGGGTTCAAGCGGTTAACCTCATATTACAAAAAAAAACACACAGTCAAACTGGTGCAGTGATAAACAGTTTAAAAGCCCTGAGTTGGGGACAAAGGGACCTCACATGGCTGTCAAAAGAATCCTACCCTGACAATGATACCCATCCTCTTGCTTTCTGAGGTGAAGGGGAAGATCTGCAGGATGTAGAAGGTGAGGACTTGTCCAGATGGAGTCCTCAGCTGCAGTGAGGTCAGGTCTCGGTTCACCAGGGTCAGACCAACGCTCTCTGTCCACTGCACCAAGGCTACCTGACAGGGTACACATGTACAGACACACATACAGTAAAAACACATGCAGAGTACATGCAAATGTACATACAGTACAATGTATCCATGACCACAACACACACATAAATGCACATTGCACAAGCATTAGTTTACAGACAAAGGATTCAACCTTTGAGCTCTTTACTATTGCTCTCTATAACAACTTACAGTAAGCCCCATCATGTACAGTACAGTGTATACTTTGTTGTACAACAAATAGCGAAAATAGCCCCCCAAAAGATATGGTCATTGGAAGTGTGCTGTTGTTGGCTGTCTACAGCTAGAAAGAAATGTTGCATCTTATGAATATTAATGCTAATATTATTTGCTAATACAAGTGCAAGATGAAAATTCCATACTGTGTGTTTCAAGTGACAATACGGTGGGTGGCCTTGTGCTTAGAAAGCCACAGGTTAGATACACCCGGACCACGTACTGTATATACACACACCAAAGCCCTAAAAATCCCTAATCGTAGATAAGCGACCGTCACGTCGCATACACAAACTTTAGAAGGCAATCGTAGCGAATCAGGAGGGAATATGGGAAATGGGACAGATCCATGTTGATGACCTGTGTCCAAAAATGTGTTTTGCAAAAACGGGCCTGATGGTGGCGCTAGAGGAGGGCCAATTGAGAAATTAGGGGCGGAGGTTGTGATTTGCCTTCCAAGGAGTGTGTGTGCAAAGTTTGGCATCAATTGGGCCAACGGTGACAGAGATAAGAGTAGGGTAAAAGTGTGATGTGATGTGATGTGATGTGATGTGACGTGACGTGACGTGACGTGACGTGGCGGACAGACAGACAGACTGACTGACTGACAGCCGGTGGAGGTTTTGATAGTAACTGCGACCTGACGGTCGCAATAATCACCAAACAGCATGTTGCATTAGAGGGATGTGTGGAGCACAACTTTTAATTAACCGGAACAGTGAAGCCTTTAACGTCACAGATGTGTCCCATAGACATACCAGGTATACTCATTTGTTACAATGAAATACCCACCCTTCAATTTGGTCAATTTAGGAATTTGATATTATTCTGTTGCTCAGGTACCGTGTCAAGTCACTTGCCTTGTAAACGTCAATGCAAGACGTTCTTTTCCCAGTGAGGGCCAGTTAAGGTCTAATACAGAGGGTGGTAGAATGAAACAAGTGTGTATTCATAACGACTCAACTTCCTGAATATCTCCCTACCCCAACGGAGGAGGAAATGAAGAGCATAAAAATGACTTGTCCATTGTACTGCTGCTCACACCTGAAGGGGAATTGAATGAGTCACAATCGAGAGACTCTGTTGTGTGTTATTGTTAAACATTTTATTTAACCAGACATGGCTTGCTGAGCATCATTTAGATCTTCCAGAAATCCTCCCTGTTTCTCTAATCCTCCCTGTTTCTCTGTCATCCTGTTGAAATCAAAGTATTCTATTGTTGACCATTCACTGTAGAAATATGTGAGGTCAACTGCCTTGCTCAACAGCATCTCAACAGCTGTCACGGTAGGAGAGAGTTTCTACCAGTAATATTTAAACACTGCTAATGGCTAGGATGGTTTTAATGCAGAGGCCAGATTCCAGAAACTGTATGTGCAAATGTACTTACTTAGCCAATGAAACTTTCCCTTAGTAGAAACATAATTGCAAAAATATTTGTATAAAATGTTGCTTTGAGTTCAGACATATTTTTTTTGCCAAGATCATGAACTTAAAACAATCAAAAGCCTAATCCACAGGATTTAAAAAAGAATAAAAAAGCTCACTGGTGTGGACCTACAAGCTAAACTCATTACTGTGTTGTGTTGCGATTGCATGAAAGAAGTCATGAGTGCAGTGTACGCTACTGTATGTCGTATGATGCCGTACCGATGAAGTAATAAAAAAATTAAGCCGATCTACCGACTCACAACGCGTCACATCCGCGACGCATGGTGAGCTTGTAGATTGGCAATTTCCGATGCGCGACGCCGTCGTACGACAAGCATAAATCAGGTTTTAGCTCTTCCCATTCAGTTCCAGATGAGTGTTTTTTTGTTGCCTTTCCCCCACCGCTTGCTCCTTCTCCTCAGCAGGAACTGTGGCCCCCCGAGTGCGCGTTCAGCTGCACACGACTCCATTCTCAATGGGTTCATTTTCAATTTGCTCACTCAAAGGTTGTTATTATACTCTGACCTACAAATTGGAACTTCCTGCTAATACCCCATCATTTCTCCCGCTCCCCCTTTGAGCTCTCTGTAAAAGGGCTGCCTATATTTGCTTAACACACATCTGTGTGTCATTATCCTCCGTGCGTATGTGGCTGCACACATAGATGGCAGCACACTGAGACACATCCTCTCGCTCTCTCTCTCTCTCTCACACACACACACACACACACACACACACACACACACACACACACACACACACACACACAGGGACGTGCAGAGAATGTTAGAGAGGCAGGGGCTGACATTTCTAAAAGTGTCTTTTGGTGAAAATATCGAAAATAGCATTCTTGGAGGTCGGCTATTTTCGGTACTTGACACCACACTGAACTGTCTTCAGGTATGGCATGGAAAGAGGGCATTTGCACTTCTTTCACCATAGTGAAAACTGCATTCATGGTCTGGAGAGGGCACTTTTTACAGACGGATAAAAGGGCAGGGGCTCAAGCCCCCTTTGATGTCAATGTGTGCACGTGCCTGCACACACACACATCCAAGCACACTGATGCATTTCTCCACACAAAAATACTAACAGAATGCGAGGCAGAGACACACAAACACACGCACACACACACCACACCAATGCGCGTGCACGCACGCACACACGCACGCACACACACGCACGCACACAGGATCTAAAAACCCAGCTCTTCAATCTACTTTATCAGCTCCACGGGAACTATTTAAAGCTGTGTCAACTTCAATACAAACTGTATGTGAATCAGGGCATTACAACAGTAACAGAGGAGACTGGCCGTGACTACTTTACGACAGTGGCAGAGCAGTTTAAACAACCCAATCAATCATTTCAATAGCGTTCTGGACGTCCCGGCGATCATCTATATCAACATGGCAGCACTGACTTTAAAATTAACAGCACCTAAAGCATCTCATGATGAAAATGGATCCCTAATAGTTAAATTCTCCCCCCCTTAATGTCATCTGCAATATGAGGGCCACATTCTCAGGGTTGAATTCATTTTGGGATGGTTTGGGATGTTTTTACAATAGACTGAAGCTTGTTGGGGTGCATCTAAATACAGGGCAATAGTAGATTCCAGATGTGAGCTGGACTGGGAAAATAAATAAATAAAATGTTCCATAGTCGATAAATTCAGCTTCCGTCTTTCAAAAATTGAAAATGCTGCCTGTGAGGGATAATCAACGACTTGCACATTCAAGTCATTCCCTTCCAATAGTAACTACAGACATTGTACTCACGCCGAGATAACAATATCCAATTACCTGCAATTGAAAATGATAAACGGCTGGTTCATGAGACTCTGCAGCCATTAGAGGCCACAGTCAAATGTTCTCGGGCCAATATTGCAGGGGTCAAGTGTCAGAGGAGGGGTCTGTTCACAGCGGGCTGACCAGCAGGTCAGATGACCCCTGTTTTGACCTAAGGGGGGGGGGGGGGGGGCAGCCTGCTTCATCTCCTTAATATGGACTCATTACATTAGAGAGGCTGCTCTCTGAACAGGAATATATGGACCCTGCAGAAGTCTGGTGACCAGGCTGTGTAGACATGGTCAGTGAGACTGGTGAGAGAGAGGGACAGAGAGAGAGTGTGAAGAAAAATAAATGAAGAAAAAGGTACAAACGGAGAGAACGGTAGAAAGTAAAAGGGCTAGAGTGAAAAGAGAGACAGCGGGAAATAAATGTTAGATAGCCATCTATCTGTAGATGGAGAGACA
Source organism: Nannobrachium achirus (assembly GCF_963921795.1). Classification (NCBI taxonomy): domain Eukaryota; kingdom Metazoa; phylum Chordata; class Actinopteri; order Myctophiformes; family Myctophidae; genus Nannobrachium; species Nannobrachium achirus. Next base: position 35,306,159 of record NC_137819.1, on the reverse strand, counting down.
AGGAGGAAATAAAGGGATAGAGAGACAAGAAGGAATATGGTAGAGGTGATGGTGTGTGTGTGTGTGTGTGTGTGTGTGTGTGTGTGGGGGGGGGGGGGGGGTATCTCCATGAACAACCACAGACCACCCTCTCATCGTCTCTCAGAGAAAATTAAATATTGATCACTCTGAGCAGTGCGAGACAATGGAGCAGGGAGAGATAGAGCAGAGAGCGTGGGGAAATAAATAAATATATACATCAAATCAGGGGGAAGGACCGACAGGCAATCCAAGAGCAGTCTAAATGGGGAAACAGGGATTTATCTTTCGCTAGCTTTTTTATCTTCATTTTGACTGCCATAGGTGGGGGTCGGGGTTGTAGCACAAAAGGTGTGCTGCTGCTACTCGACTCTCACAAAAGGCTTTGACCGAATCCCACCACGGCATGAGCGCAAGTACATCAAATAATCCTCAAAACGCATTTTTCGTTTGCTTTGTTTTTGTCTCATATTCTAGATCAGGGGTCTTCAACATGGGGTCCCCAGAGTTACTACAGGGGGTTCTCCAAATCTTTGAGTGATAGAAACCTTTTTTTTCTCCTTTTTTATATTAACCACTTGAACCCTAGCGTCCATATTCTGAGGACTTTAGCCAAAAATAGCAGATCTACAAGCGCACAACGCCTCGCACCGCAAGGCATTGTGAGCTTGTAGATCGGTTATTTTCGGCAAAGAGCTTTGGTGTAGAGGGGAAAATGAGCAGACTAAGTACAGACTGAAAGGTGAAGTTTATTAAGTATTGACAGTTCAAGTGGTTAAAAATTTTAAAACACAAATTGAAACACTGATGATTGTGCTGCCAAACAATGAAACGATATGGAATCTATGAAAAGGTTGTGGGGGTCCCTGCTTCATCTCTCTCTAAACTAAATGGTCCTTAGCTTGGTCTGAAAATGTTGAAGACCCCTGTTCAAGCTATTCAATATTAATCAAGGACTCTTCTTGGGAGTGGCAATAGTATTGTTCATATTACCATTACAGAGCCTTAAATAACAACTCTAGTGACACACCCTACTAGTCGCAGAGGCCCAGGCTCTAGAGTTACACAGAGAGACAGTTAAAAGGAAGGGAAGCTACAGGGAATGTCTTAAAGGTCGTTATCACGCTGGATTCTTCCTTCAATTAGAGCAGTAAATCCTCAGGAAAACGATGCAGCTGATTAAATAGCTTAACCCCTCTAACAGGAGTTCATAACCTTTGACCCACAGTCCATGAAATGACCATTATGACAAAGGGGGGTTATAGTGGCAACGATTAAAGTATTAAGGGTGTTAGGAGGCGAAGACGGAAGGAAACGGGTTTCCATTTAGTCTTGTAAGCGTAAGCCTTTTCTTTGTAGATTATCAAATTATTTTAGTTAACACAAGGTAATATATATATATTTATTTTATTTCCGTATAAACCCCAGAAATGTGTACTGTGTCAGACTCATGGCACATCAGTAACAAGGATAGGCACCCATGGATGCCATGATCCTCCAATCAGCACCAGCCTGTTGTATCAGGGGATCAGACCAGCAATCAAGTTGTTAGTCTAGAACTCTCGCGTGGCCAGAATGTTGCCTCCCACAATTTGCAAATGCTCCCATCATACAGTCTGGGGAACAGAAGCTCTGATCATGAGTAAGCAATAAACAGAAGTAAAGCCTCCTTCCCACTTCCGTTTTGTTTTAACAAGTCGCGCACATTCATCCTAATATAAATCAAAACCATCTATGCATATTTAGCTTGCTGCTTAGCAGAAATGAGATTTTAATATGTATGTTCGTGAACCGAAATGCCAGCTTCGTTACTCGGATTTCAGGAGGTGTAGTTCAAGACTCTACGTATAGCAGTCGGATATTGTGGAATAGTTGCCTGGCTACACAAGACTATTAGTCTAGCAACTTTGATGTGTCAATAAATGTAGTTTTCCTAAACAAATGTTGAGGAAGATTATCCACGGTGGTTCAAATGTACCTCGTCAGGGCTGGAGGCCTGGTATGTGCGGTTGTCGTCACTGAAGTCCTGGTCAGCCTCGGCGGATTCCGGCTCCCCATTGACGGCGGCATGCGACTCGTACACAGGCGTGACGTTGTGACACAAGGCGATGGCCTTCACCGCCTCGTTGACGCGGCTGACGACGCTCTTGCGGACCTTCGGGCCGGTCGCCTGGGACTTCCGTGACGGCGTGGTGCTGGTGTTGCTGGCGCTGCCGTTGGATGGCTGGGGGGCCACCTACCCATGCAGAGGGATATCACATATTGTACAAAGTTTGGTAAATGCAGAAAAGAACTAGAATTGCACTCTGTCAAGGTGCCAACTTGTATGGCCGGCCTACTTGTGAGCCAGCAGAGCACGCCATGAGATGAGCTCACCACCGGCATCACCATTGGCGATGCTAGTGACATCACCACTGGTATCGCCAGGAATGCTGGTCGCTCATTGGCTGTTAATGATGACGTTGACAGAAATGCTGGTCCCTGATTGGGCTACGGGCTTAAACACACAGCTACCTAACTACCTACCTACATACCTACGGTACCTACATACGCAGCCGAACAAAGTTCTTCTTGTTGGAAATTGACAGCATTAGATGTGATTAGATGCAATCTCATTTATATTACAGCTACAGTACATAGAGCAACAGAGGCAGCATTACAAGCATTATCTGTTATATCGGTTTCAAATAAGACTAATTGTAAACCATAGTTGAACATAAATGCTGAAACTCTACTTGATGTAATGACTTGAGATTAGAGGGTGCAGGGTATACTTGTGTTCACACAGCAACATGCAATTGGCTTGTTCCAGTCCATAGACTGGCAGAACGCTTATCCCATAGTCTAGAGGGACAATTGCTCTGCAATTATATTAATCAGCATGTCAGCAAGCATGAGAAATATGATGCTAATTGGCCTAGTTGAATACAAGAATAGCTGCGTGGGCCTGGCGGAGGTGAATATACATCATAGGCTAGTCAATCTAAGGTTTGACCCAAAAGAAATTGCAATAGTAATGGTTCAAGGTTTTTTATGATCCTTAGGGTCATCCAAATAACATATTAAAAATTGTGAATTATATATTTAGTGGATCAAGGTAAATTCAGGGGGTTCATGTTTGAGTCCATTCACTTACTATAAAAAAAATGAAAAGAAAAGAAAATTTAGGAAACAAAAACATTGTCGCCTAAAGGTTCAAGTAGTGGACATGTCACTGGAAGGTTGCTGGTTCATAATCACAGAGAATAAAAATCTATCTGGACTTATTGAAAAAGTATTGTGACCATGATGATCAACTCTCAACTGCTCTAACATCGGTGCCAGCATACAATCGCAAAGTGTGCGTCTGTGTGCAAACCTCCCCCCCACTGAAACGGTTGGAGGGACGTGTTGTGTAAGTAAGATATCGTAACTTGTAAATAAATAAAAAACATCGAATATAAAATGGAGCGCTCCCTCTGAGTTAGAGTCAGAGTTATGAATCCTGGATTAAACCCCACATTGAGGGCCAATTCATTTTGACAGCCCTTTACAAGCTAAATGATACAGGAAAAACGCTGCATCACCATCTTTATCATGTCATATCTGGTTTGAGTGTCTTTTATGCCCCCTCCCCCTCCTCCGACAACTCCCATCAATTTAGCTCTGTGTCGGTGCGCGTAGCAGGCAGGCGGCCCACAGTGCCAGCTGGGTTTGACAGGGGCTGATGTGCTCCAGTGGAGCACATGAATTTGGCTTATTATTAACCTTCAGTGCTGCCAGGGCAGAGCGAGCGAACGGGGGAACTCCTACGAGGATGTGAGATGACAAGGCTTCACGGAAAGCAATTGTGTGTTTTACTGGAGAGATCAGTGGGTGAGGCTGTCAGACATGTTACCGCGGGCTTGCAATGGCGTGTCATACAGTGTGTTTACACAGCAGGGTCCACATGACTACGTACTGTATGGTTTATTTTTAGGGACAGATGTATAACAATATGGATAGGTTCTGTATAAGCAGCACGGTTGATTTAGCGTTTTGGTATTTTTAGATCATAGTAGCCAGTTTCCTGTTTCTGTCCTTCAGTGGTGTAAAGAAACTGTACTTAACTACAATTTTGAGGTATTTCTTTTTTTTTACAATTTGTCTATTGTTTTTTCCATTAACAAACTTATAGGACATGACACTTGATTACCAATTTTCTGTACTTACAGGTACTTCTACTCCACTACATCTTAAGAGGCAAATATTGTACTTTTACTCCACTATAATTATTTGAAAACTTTAGTTACTAGTCACTTTGTAGATTTTGATTATTATACTTTGTACATTTTGATTATTATAATGCAAAACATACAGTACATTAACCACTTCAGCCCTATATACATTTCGGCCATCTAAAAATAGCCGATGACGCATTGTGAGCTTGTAGATCTGCTATTCTCAAAAGATTTTGACACATTTAATACATTTAAAATTTTAAATGGGATATTCTGCATAATGAGTACTTTCTACTCTAAGTACATTTTGCTACCAATACCTTTGTTCTTTTACTCAAGTAAGTTCCAGACTTGTACTGCATTATTGATACATTTACAAAACATGAGTACTTTTTCCACCACTGCTGTCGTCCTTTGAGCAAGTTACTAGACATCTAGATGTAGAAGTTTGATTCTCTTGATTAGGGGCATATTATATGGCACCACCAACACCAGGGATTTAACCAGGAAACTACAGGCAATGTCATCCAACTAATCAACTTATATCTACTATTTTTGCCAAATGTTAACCTTTTATGACATGCCCAGAATAGAAATGCTAGGGTTCACGTGGCTAACTAAAGAAAATACATCTACTCTCTATAATGACCTGCCTTGCAAAAGCAGGGTGATGCTAAAACACACTAGTCATCTTTCATTAGCTGTGCCTCGAAACGTGAGTGCAGGCAGATGGTTTCAACCAGCTGTTTGGAGCAAGCAGAGTCTGAACAATATGATTCTGTCAAAACTTCCAGCCTGATCAGAGCCACCCAGAGAGGAATACCCAGGCGTACAACTCAGCTCAGGGACACAATTTGATGAATGAACAATATAGGCCTTCTTTCCTGGAAGATATTATCCATTGACCAATATTGGAGTAGTGGATATTGATCAAACTGAGAGATGGGGAACAGAGGGAAGGGCTAATATAGTTTGCAGGGAATATTTGTTCCTTGCACAAAGATTTTCATCCATGGCAAGCCACATGTTTTTAGATCAGGGGTTTTCAAAGTGGGTGACGGGGCACCCTGGGGTGCCGTGATGGCAGTCCAGGGGTGCCGCGAGATAATTTGATATTTGGAATTTATTTGGAGATTTAAAAATATATTTAGTATCATTTTAAGTACAAAGTTATTTTCAGTCAGTTCCAAAATGGCTGCTATCTCAATGTTTTCCTCACAAATAATGGCTAAAATATGCAATAAATATAAGGTGCTGGGAGTGAAAACGATCAATATCGTCACTGTCAGGCAAAAACCTTGTATCTCCAAGTTTCAAATGTGTATGTTTTTTGGTCAAATAAAAGCCCTAAATTTTCACAATTTTAAATTGTTTTTTAAAATACTAACACAAAAATAAAAGGTTTTGGAAGGTTTCCACCCGACAACGGCAAATGTAGGGGTGCCTCGGATGAAAAAAATATTCATGGGGTGCCCTGAGACAAAAAAGTTTGGGAACCCCTGTTTTAGATCATGGGTGAAAATATCTTTCATCACCTGTGCGTACGACTGGATGATGTGACTCTGTATCTCATCCATGGTGTCAGTTCCGTATGATACGGTTCCCAGGTGCAGCCGCTTGAAGATCATCTCGTTCTGCGTTAGAGTGCCTGCAGAGCAGGAAAGCACCACACACATAAACACACAAGCACAAACTGACAGAAACTTTTAAAAAAGGAAAACAATTCCAAAGGTGCTGACAAAATGCATCAAAAATTAATGTATTTATCTAATACTTGATACTTTTCATGGCTATACGTACGTTATTGCAATTGGGAAAATATATACAGTGCCACTTCACTGCTTTCATTTAAGTTGAACAACTGTACTTCAAATATCAACCTGTCAACGTTTAATTCGATTGTGTGGAATGTCATCATAACATCATAAAAAAATATCCTATTAAATATCTGAGTTGATGGCACTTATTTTATAGAGAATATCTTAATTATTGCAAAGATAATTGCAGATTCCAGATTGTTCATTTAAATGTCAAGTTAAATTAAAAGTCGGAATGTATACTACTACTGCAAAAACACCTGCATTGCAAAAACACCTGCATACAGCTACGTACGTGTATACAGACACCGACTGACCCACCCACCCACCCGGTAAAATCCTCAGTATCAATTGATCAATTTCTAAGTAACTCCGGGCGTGTATAAATGTAACCAAATGTTACATTTATAAACTCCCTGGCCTGAGTAACTTATAAGGGTCAATTTGTACATTCCCAGAGTTGAACTAACACTTAAGATTCTACGGTGCACAAAGACACACAAAAAGCTCAAAACAGAAGCAGAATGTCTAGATCAGGGATCGGCTATTTTTTAGCAAAGAGCTTTGGTGTAGAGGGGAAAAAGAGCAGACTAAGTACAGAGTGAAGGGTCAAGTTTATTACGTTGTGACGGTTCAAGTGCATTTTAAATATCTGAAAACACAAATTGACATGAATCCAAATTGTGCTGTCAAACGATGAAACTATGGAATCTATGAACAGGTTGCTTCATCTCTTTCTCAGCTAAGGGGTCCTTGGCCTGAAAACGTTAAATACCCCTGGTCTAGATGTATCATGAGACACGCAAGGGGGGGGTGTGACTGCTGTCTCATTGACCTAATCTAATTACCCATATGGGTTCCCCGTTCTCTCTAACTAAACGACAAGACGCATCACTGCATACAAAGAGACTGAGTGAGCGCTCAGACTATACTAGCGAAAAGAAAAAGAACCAAAAAAGGATTGCGATTGAAAATGGGGCCAATGGCCTCGTTTAATGGATGTCGGTTGCCAGAATGTGTATTGATAGAGCGTAAACCTGATTAGAGGGCATCTACCTTCCAATAACATTACAGCCACGGGGTTATCCAATTCTAATGGATTGATTGTTTGTTCCTCTTTTCCATGTGCTTTAACTATCAACTTGGATAAATAGGCTCTGAAGCCAATCTATTCCCCACCTAGATCACGCCGGGCCGAGACAAAGAAGCATGCCGAGACCACTATGGGAGTTTATCACAGCGATACAATGTCTGGCATTAGGGTAAGGAATGCTCGTTTGTTACCTGCGAATCAGGTCATCAAGTGAAAGCCAAGTGGAGGGTGGGCCTGAATGCCACGTTAATTCTTTGGGGTTTTGGAAATGTTACACGTCATAGACGATGGACGGAGGAATATATCTGTTACTTGTACCGTATAAGCCCATTTCAGAATAACATTGTAAGTTAGGTCTGCTGTTGAAACCTTCAAATGTTTTTTCCAAAAACAATTTGTGAATTATAACTTTGTATTTTTCTCCCAAATAAGTCATTATTGACTTAAGGGAGAAATCTTTCCCAGTTCTGGTCCCTGCTGAACAGACCAACCTGTGGGAGTCACTAGAGATCGCCCTATACCCAACTGGCTTTTCACCCTCAAACCTGGCAATTTGTGTCAATTGGAAAGCCTGGCCAAGCCAGAGGCACCATGGAGGAATCAAACCCCAGTCCCCAGCCCAGCCTCCACGGCAGTGGGCAGGATCTTTACGCCTGCACCAATGGGAACCCAAACAATATGTAATTTTACACAGCAACATCCAACAAGTACTCGTATTTGGTTTTATGGAACATTGGTCCGAAATAATAGAAATCTCTGAATTTTCACTTTGTCAATAGCAGTATATTTTAAGTCCCTCTACATAATCTGCTCTCTAAGAATGAACTGAGTGTAAATCTGTTGATTCTGTGAGCTCCTACCCGTTTTGTCCGTTAGCAGGTAGACTAGTCGTCCCAGTTCTTCAGGGATGGTGCTGGTCCGAACGACGGTACCAGGGATGTTCTCGTCCTTCATGATCATCCAGCCATAGGCAGACTTCCCCATGTCCAGGTTGACACGCAGGCTGGAGGCACGAAGTGACAAGTGATAAGCTTACTTTAAACCTAAAACTAAAATGTAATGTAGTGGTTGTGGTCATGGAATTAAGAACCATCAACATTATTGACCATACTGTATTCACACAGTGCCCTGTGGATGCATATTCTGCATTAAGAGTAAACGTGTTAATTTGGCTAATTCAATTTCTTGGCAAATGTATTCATGCATATTTCCAATTAATGTTTGTAAAGCATGATTTCCTTTCTTTTTACCTTTCTTTAAAAATAATTACGGCCATGAAAATTGGCCGATGGTGACAGGACAGTTGAATGAGCCGAAATTGAATTTCAAAACATTGAAGAAGAAAGAATAACTTAACAGTCACATAACGTAATACCTGATAGGGATGATGTAGGAGAACAGTACGACAAATCGGAACAGATTCCGGAACCAGGGTCCCACAAACCCCTGCACTGCTACCATGACAACAGACAAGACCACCTGGGCCAGGAACAGGGCCTTGGTGAGTCGGTTCAACTCCAAGTCCAGCAGTCCAACCTGAAGGGATGAGAGGTCAGACGTCAGGACGCGTAGAGCAGAGGTCTTCAACAGGGGGTCCGGGACCCCTCCGGGACCCCTAGGGGGTCCTCAGAGTTACTACAGGGGGTCCTCCAAATCTTTGTGAAATAGAAACCTTTTTTCCCCCTTTTTATATTAACCACTTGAACCCTAGCATCGATATTCTGAGAACATTAGCAAAAAATAACAGATCTACAAGCTCACAATGCCCCACACTGCGAGGCGTTGTGAGCTTGTAGATCGGCTATTTTCGGCAAGAGGTTTGGAGTAGAGGAGAAAAAGAGCAGACTAAGTACAGAGTGAAAGGTCAAGTTTATTAAGCATCAACGGTTCAAGTGGTTAAATATCTGAAAACACAAATTGACATGAATCCAAAATACACTGATGATCGTGCTGTCAAACGATGAAACTATATGAAATTCATGAAGAGGTTGTTGGGGTCCCTGCTTCATCTCTATCTCAACTAAGGGGTCCTTGGCCTGAAAACGTTGAAGACCCCTGGCGTAGAGCTTCCAACACACCCAACTTTCTAACAGCTTGTAGGGGAGTTGAACAAGCGCAGAGATTCAATCCCGGGTCAGGAAGGGGTAACTCTACATATCATCTGTGGACACACGATGAGTAAATGTTTGATTCATTGCATGATCCAACTGTTTAACAACAGTTGTCTTTTCCGTCAAAGTTAATAAACTTACATTGCTAGGGAAAGACTACACAAATGTACAAATGTTTTTCTCTGCAGCAAAGCGTGAACGACATTTGTTTATTATGGTTCTTTCTACTGGTAAAAACCACAGACTAAATCACTGTCACAACACTCCTTGAACACCAACAGCTGGTCAAAAGGGCTTGAATGTGGAAAAGTTCCCATATTGAGATAACCCTCTTAAAAAAAAAAAAAGTAACAGGGTCAGAGTTTTCTTCTCAGTTTTTCGAGTACATCTCCCATCCAATGAAGGATGTGGGAAAATAATGTCAAGGCAAAGAGGAGCGCTTCCCCTCGCCTTGGAACTGTTCGCAGCGAAGCCCCAAACACAGAGAGCCTTTCATCTGACACACCACGCTTACGAAAACACCAAAACATAACATCTCCCCCCACTGCTAAATAAAAGGAACGTCTCTGAAAAGGAGGGGAGGGGAGAGTGAACACGTATCAAAAGCAGAAAGGAGAATTCCTGTGCTGCCTGTAGCCCCGGCCGGCCGGCCCCCCAACGTTCCCCAGAGAGCTGGGAGAGTGACTGATTTATCAGTCGCTGTTCAAACTCACTCAGTAGCAGAGCAAAGGGGGGAAGGGGGGTGGAGAGTAAGAGATGGAGTTGGGAGGGCACCTCTCCCCATCCGGGTGTCTCGCTAACATGGTTCATGCTTGAGGTATTGAGAAAAATAGGGGGTTTGCTAGGATTAAAATGAAGAAAAATTAAGACCGAGTGAAACAGAGGGATCCCCTTTTTGCATGAACAATGGCCGGTCCAAATTTTCCTAGGCTTGCCGAGGATCAGATGAAGTCATTATTCATTCAGTCAAGGAGGAGGAAAAAAAGGACTCAATTACCTCAACCTAAAGATGCTATCAATGAATGAAAGTGCATATTTTAGCCCATTTATCCCAGGACTCATTAAAAGTGAAAGGAATGAGTCAATCTTCCCGCACTGCTTGTATTTTTGCATGTGTGTGAAATGTGATGAATCACTGCCCTGGGCCATGAATATTCATCAAGTTCAAATCTAAGAGGATCGGGACTTCAGAGAGTAAAACCCTTTTGAGGGAGAATCAAGAAAGTCTGTGAAATAAACTCTTATTGATTCAAAGTGTTGCAAGAATGTGACGAAAATCTGAGGAGATCAGAATTATAACAAAGTCAAACTTCAAACGGTCAATCTATGCTTGAGAATAGCTTCTGGCCAAATAACATTGTCCTGTCTCTTTACTTTGAAGGCGGTCTGTCTAACAATATTGAGACAAAGAGTGAATCTATTCCTGACGCCCCGTAGGATAGATCAAGTGCAGGCATTGTCCTGGCCGGTGTCACAACAGATTATATGAGGCCAAAACATTCTTGTGACTTTAGCCGCACTGTATTGACTTTCTCCCCACAATCTCCAGTCGCCGTATTGGCACTTCTGACATCATCTCCTTGAAATATTGAATTCCTCTCAGCCATGGAGCTTATACAAAACGCTGCTGCCCCCCAAACCCCACCCCCACAACCCCCTGCCGTTCGACCGGCCACATCAGCATTCTTATTAAAAGACACTTGTGTCAAGACAAAATAGATAAATAAATAAATAAATAGTAATAGTAAATACGGTAGTAATGCAACTGCAGTCACGAGTCTGTGTCACTGCACAACGCAAGAGCGTTGGAACAACAGACAAGGTACATGAAAAACTTTATGAATGTCATAGTATGGCAGGGATAGTCTTACAACATCGTCAAAACAGTGCCACCAGATCTCGAACACATCCTCCCCTCCACCCTACTCCATCAGATGACCTGTATCTATCTGAACTGGTGATCTTCCACGTAAAATCTTATATTTACGTAGAAGCACATTTTCATTAATCTTCTTGCAATCTGGGGGACAAAACGCTCGATGGGGATTCTGCGGGATTAACTTTCGGACTGAAAATGTCATTTAAATCCTCGGTCAGTTAATTTCCCTCTTGGTTAATTAGCGTCTGCCGGCGACCTTTTGCATTGACAGGTCCAACTTTATCTGGAAAGTCAAGGTTAAAAAACCACCTCACCAAAGTGATTGATTAGTGATTAGAGACAAGGGAAGGGAAAGAGAGAGGGAGAGATGGGGAAAAAGAGGCGAGAAAACTTTTGAGTGTGCTACCTTGCTACAAAAAAAAATCTTCAGTGTTAATTTAACTCTGAGAGTGTACCAAATGTTTGCTTACATTTGTACACTGCCAGAGTTACACATGGATACATTAACACTTAGTGTTTTATGTAAGCATAATACCGTAGCTTCAGTTGCATTTCAGAGGCATTTAGATTTAGGCAAATACCATGGTATCATGCCTTTAGTGTCATGTTTCTTACACATCAAATCCAATCCAAAAGAACACTGTGTAGTGCAGCTGTTCTTGTACACTAGGTATACTGTAGATCAGTTTGAGAGGTGATTAGAAGTTCTCCTAATTTGTAATACCCTTTTCTGTTGTTTGTAATCACATCCTTGGTTAATCATGACAAAATATTCTGTCCGTCTTTCATTAATTGTATTCGTGAACAATGCTCATGGAATCACAGAAGGTTCTATTTGTCTATATACCCCCCCCCCCCCCCCCCCCCCCCCCCCCAAAAAAAAAAAAAAAAAAGAAAAGAAAAGAAGAAGGTCTTCACCTTGTTCTTGGCGGAGGACGTGTTCAGTACACTTCTGGTCTCTTTGCCTGTGTAGATCACCACCCCTATCACTGTGCCTGCCAAGGACAGAGACAAGGAAAGTAATGCTGCTCATTAACTGGACCACACACACACACACACACCCCCACACACACACACAAACAGAAACATACATGTACACGCATTGCACACAAGCATGCACACACACACTGTCAGCTCAGTCAATTAAGATGAACTGCATGAGAAGAAACACAATAAGGCTGAGGCAGCTCTCCTTCATAGCCACTCAACCCAACAGTCAGGCACAACTTTAATACGTTTAGGCTCCCAGACCTTCAACCCATCCCATGGAAGCTCATAAAACCAGATCAATATGCTACTACCTTTATTTTCCGATTCATTAAGGTGGCCTTATTACAAAAGGATTAATGAGTCATTAATATTAAACAAGCTTAATGGGGGGAGTAAGGGTACTAATAAACATAAATACAGACCCTGGAGAAGAGAAGAGAAGAGAAGAGAAGAGAAGAGAAGAGAAGAGAAGAGAAGAGAAGAGAAGAGAAGAGAATAATTTCAAAGTAACTACAAAGTAATCAGTAATCTCTTGACTTCCATCTTGGGGGGAAAAAAATAATTTAAAAAAAAATGAAAACATGTGACAAATGGCCTGTGTCCCAGCATGGAGAAACCTTTTCATTTAAACATGCGGACAATCTAGCCTCTTGTCACAGCTGGACGCACACGGTTCATAAGAGAATGAATCCAATAGCGATCCAGACCATTCAGAGTAATGGGCACAGAACACCACTGTGAACATTATCAGGTGTCCTTCAAGGGGACACGTTGCAGAGGACAATGACACTCTCAACCAAAGGATGATGTCAGGCGTTCAAGTCAGACTCAGAGTTTGTGTGTAACATATAGAGAGCGATTGAAAGTGTGTGTATGAGTGCCAGAGAGAGAGAGAGAGAGAGAGAGAGAGAGAGAGAGAGAGAGAGAGTATTGTGTGTGTGTATGTGTGTGTGTGTGTGTGTGTGTGTGTGTGTGTGTGTGTGTGTGTGTGTGTGTGTGTGTGTGTGTGTGTGTGTGTGTGTGTGTGTGTGCATGTGTTGGTCAAGGTCAGGCCAGGGTGGAGTGGGACACCGCAAATCAATGGTGTGGCCATCGCTGTGAGTGTCACACACTCTCAACTGACACAAGCGTTCTGTGGGGAATCGCTTAGCGGTAGTTAAAAGAGGAGGATTACCTCAGCCGTACATTTTGGAAGAGTTTTTTCCAAAGTGCGGATAGTCGTTTCAGGGCCAACCTCCATCAACGGTTTAATGTCATGGGACTGGACAGTAAAGGGTATCAACGCAGCTTGAATGTCGCAGTCGGGAGTCACAATCATTTTAATCGCCAGTCAATCAGTGCAATAAATGGTTTGGTGAGATTGGTGTGAAGCTTGCCTTCAGGTCCACATTACATATTCACCCATGGCACAAAAAGGGAGGGAAAGGAAAATAAGGGGTAATCAACGTACGCTGGATGACTAAAATAAAGTTGCAGTGAAATTCTTACCAGTTTTATGATTGAACAATATTGAATAAGCAACTTGACCACTTACGCCCTATATACGTTGCTGTACAACAAAAAGTGAAAGTCGACGATGACGATCTAATAAGTACCAACGGCGTCGCAATGCAAAGTGTTGTGGACTTTTGCTGTCTTGATGCTTGATGTTTTGCGCAAAGCACTTTTAATTGTCTTGTGTTTAAATGTGCAGCCAGCTCAGTGGCTAAGAGTGTCCGCCCTGAGAATGGGAGGTTGGGGTTCGATCCCCGATCGGGTCATACCAAAGACTGAGAAAAATGGGACTACATCAAGCTGCCTCATGCTACAGAAACAGGAGATAGGTTCCTGCCCGATGGGCCTCATGGCTCGGCCGAGCCATATGGGCCTCATGGCTCGGCAAGGCTTACTTTTTTTTACTTGAAATGTACTCCCTGCCTGCCTTGCCTTGCTTTACATTTTATGAAGCTTCCTGGGTGCCAGAGTCCACATATATGGACCAATTCAATTATCATTTACTTACCAGATGCAACAACTGTGCTGGCCCAAAGGGTGTTCTCAATACTTAGGCTCTCGTGGACCTGAGGGTCACTGTCCTCCTGCAGAAAATAGAAAAAGTTTCTTATTTTCGATGATGGAAGGATCCCCAGAAAAAGATAGCAACACAATCATTTTAATCACTTTATCCATGTGTGTTACGAGCTTATCTGCTATTTTTGAAAATGGTTTTAAAAGAATATATAATTTGGAATTTTCTTAACATGAATCTTCTCTTCTGGGGGTCCCTGCCACAAAACCTTTTCAGATAAGGTTCCACGGACAAATGTATATCAATTTGGGGGTAGTATATCAATACTGATTGGTTGGGTTTGGGGCAAGCATGGAGCTTGAGCACTTGCAACCTTTTGTGTATCATTAATATCCAGAACAAGCACCTGACACTATAAGTAGCAATGTGGTACCACCTTTATCAATGCAACTCCCACCAGATTCTGGGTGGAGATACAGCCTGCCTTTTTAAAAACAGCATAAAGAAGAAGAGTGAGCAGAGATTTCAGTGATAAATAAACCCCTGGAGAGCATCTTGTTTCACCCCCCGCTACACACGCACTTAACCAACCCGCTCCATTCCTCTCTTAAATAAAGGTGAATGCTGAAAATGGCTCGAGTCAAGACTGCAGAGTTACAGGTTCCAGTTTCGTCTCAAATTGCCTGCCCGATATGATAATTATGATACCTAAGCACCCACATCCTGTCAATCCCACTAAAACATGGGAAGAGGAGCATGAGGAATAAATGGCAGGTTTGCAGAAAGCTTGACCGCCCCGACATTTGCATTGTACAAGGTCCTCATAACTGCTGAATGCAGAGCGGGAGGGAGGCATCAGGGAGCAAAGATGCACAACTGGCTAGATCCATCTCAAGGAAGGAATAAGGACAAAAAACAACACGAAAAATAAATCCTCATAAAAAGGTATGTTCATTTGCTGCGGGTCTGTGGGAACCTAGGACCCCCCCCCCCCCCCCCCACATCTCATCCCCACCCCAACCCCCGTCCTCCCCGGACTAAAAGCACACGTTATGCAAAAAGAAGGCCGCGGAGGATGAATGAGAAGGAGGAAGTGCTCGCTCACTAAGCCTGGTGTGTGGCCAAGAGTGAAGACCAGCCACAAAGCATGTCTTTGTACCGGGGCTCTCCTCTCCGTGGGGGCCACGCTAATCTGCTATTAATAAAAAAAAAAGAAAAGAAAAGAAAATTCACTGAGCAAAGAGAAGGGATGGATGGAGCGACGGAGCTGGAAGGGACCTGCCTGTGATGTAAGAGGCAGGCCTGCTGGAGATAGCGGAAACCCGACAAAGAGAGACGGACACACACACAGCCCTCATTGTTGCCGTTCATCAACACATTGCGGTGATACACATCAGTCGTGTCAATTTCTAATTTTATGAAGAAAACTTAAATTCACACGTTTTAAAAACATGTTTCGTGGTGAGGAGATCAACATATCAGTGAGTGACTCTACCCTGGTGAAGTTTCCCTCGAAGCTGTGGATGTCCAGCTGGGGCTTCTGGGCGTAGACGTAGGCACTGATGGAGAAGAGGTCCTAAGGGACAACGAGAGATAAGAGATAAGCGTTCAATAGCGATCACTGATCAGTCAAAGCAGAAGTAAACAATAGACATCCATGAGTTCTACAATTCACAAGTTGGCAACAGGAGATAAATTCAAACATTCACCTTAGCAGTGGACTTGCACCCAAGTCTGTGTTTGTTGCTTACAGTATAATATTTGGCAAAGTAGGTTTTTGTAGGTGAATATGCATCTCCTTTGGCATCTCCATGCCAAAGGAGATGGGTTTGAATTAGAGGGGAAACACAGCAATATCAAAACAATCCCATTAGCCATTAGCCAATACAAACACAAGAGAAATATGACATCACTCAACCATCCTCTTGTTCCTCCTGTTATCAGAATGTGGCAGACTGCAGCTATAAACCTGCCGAGCAGCGAACACCTAACACCGGCCCTCACTCCCAAGTGGCACAACAAAAATTGATTGTAAATATTAAATTATTCAGCCAGGCAGGCAGCCTCTGCAGCACCAGGCGGCCCTCAGCCATGCTCAGATAGTGTAGTGCTGGTGAGAACATGGGCAAAGTGGTTTAGAGGTGTAGTGGGGCGGATTATTTTTCTGGGCCCCCAATGGAGAATAAGGTTGCTCCAGTCCAAACCCTTACTGATGACAGCATAAAAAGACATGATGGAACCGTGTCAAGGTGCAGAGACATGGACAGAGATTTGACGGTTTCTGTTTCACTGGTGCTTCTTTTGGGCTTAACTTGGTATTGTGACAGTATTGATTATCCCTGTATTCATTTTACAAATTAGCAAACAGGCGTTACAAGTTGTGTTATGTGTGTATTTTCTCTATGTTCCAAATCTATGTAGTACTAGAAACCCCACACCAGTTCATTATAAGGCATTGCAGTGAGTGATTGCTTGATTCGTCAGCACCCGGGTTGGCTTTATCAGAGGCTTAAAATAAGTTTAAATAAATACTTTATGTGAATGGGGAAATCGCTTCTGGCACCAGAGTCAGGACAGGGCCAGGCTTAAACTGCGACTGTCTATAGCTCCACAGTTATGTTCTAAAACATCTTGCTCAGGAACACCTCAACACATTACCGGGGTCAGAATCAAACCTGGGACCTTCTGCTTCACAGGCGGGCTCTCTACCCATTCAGTTATCACCGCCCCCAATTATTCAGCACTCGAATCAGAGCCACATCAAGCATAAAACTATACTATATACAGAGAACATGTTCGGTTTTGACAATGAATACAAAAACTGTATGCAGTAGCCTTTAGTCTTCCATGTCACAAAACTAATTTCAACATAATAATTCAAAATTTGCAAGCTATGGTTAACAACTGTATGGATCCAACATGGATGTTATTATTTTCCTGGATATCACAATGAACTCATAGCCTTGTTTAAATTTGTATCGCTTCCAGGAAGACACTATCACAAGGCTATTTCACTGCTGATACTGGTGCAGTGTATTACACTTATTGTAGGTCTTGCCAAGACATAACACCACACAGAACCTAAAACCTTTTGCTTTGATATCCGACATGACATAAGTGGGTCTTGTTAGCAGACATTCGTATTGGGGGGAAATCTCAAATGCCAACACCCTATTCAAAACCAGGGATTAGGCTGATATGTGATACCACTATGGATATCAGAGCAGCCCTGGTTGAAAGGATGATAACATAGCACGTGTCGGGTTTGAATGAAGACCAACAGAAACACATCCATCGCTATCATTAAGCCACTAGAAACCTTATAGGGATGATAGTCCTCAATCATCAAATGACTTACTTAAACTTTAATTGTGTGATCACATTAAGTGGGAACGGAAAAAAGAAATCTTAAATCTTAAAGTGTTGAGTATCACCTCCAGTTAAAAGGAAGCTACGGTCAATGTCTAGGTTGTTCCTGCTGTCTGTCACTGCTGGCTGGGTTTCCATTACAGCTCAGAGCTGACTGCACTCTGACGACTGATGCTTTTAGAGATAAAGCAACATCAACTTGCTATTCATCCACATGGTTTTGGTATTCACTATTCAGACATTGTTTGTGGTTTTTGAGTCATTTGACAGTATTCGTAATTTCAGTCTTTGTAACTGTTCATTACAAAGAGTAATTACATAGGGAAATCTGACTGATGCCAGACATAGCAATCATATTGCTAGTTCCCAATAAAGCATGGCTAGCCTTACCTAATACCTACCTGTACTGCTATGCCAGACCTTGTGGTGAGGAGCTAGTTAGCAATTTATTTTTTCACCTCCACCAGTTAGGTTATGTTATTGTCTCAATCCATTTGTCTGTCTGTTTGTTAAATAGGCCTAATTAGATTTTTCTCTCACATGGTGAGAATTATCTGTAGGCTGCCCTAAAAAGATGATTTTGGGGTTGGAAACCTCAAAGATTAAGGTCACAATTAAGGCCAAGGTCAGACAGATGGGCAGATGTTTTTGTATTAAACTTGGGAATGAGCAGGAGACTGCCAAAAAATACATGATTAGCTTGGGGTTCATAAGGTTCAATCAAGGAAACGGGAAAATCTTTCTATTTTCGACTTCTTTACATTATATGATGTATTGTGTAATGACATTGTGTAATCGTACAACAGCTTTACTTGGGCTGGGCCTCATTCCAATTTCCAACTGCATCAGTTCTTATAATAACCTGCTAGCGATCCCTTGATGGCCCCTGAAAAAATGGGTCTCAAAGGATATATCATCTCACCCTCACAAGTCTCACCCGGTTATGCAATAACCATTGTATTTGTTGTCAGGGTACTCGTACCCATTGTCATTTGGGCTTAGTTTAACACCTTTCAACACCTTGGTAGTAGCATCCTAAACCCAGCCTTTCTGCATAAATATAGCCTTTGATGCTACTAAGTCTTTTACCGAAGTGTTATAGTATTGTATGTATCATTGTGTGTTACTGATGAATTGAGTACAATTGATGGAAAAACACAAACACACACACACAAAAACGTATAGATAGAATAGCCCTTTCAGCTATTATTACTGTATTCCTACCCCTAGTGCTGGAAGGCGTTGCGTACAGACAACAGCAACTTTCAGTTTCCAGTCTGTTTCGCCATCCAGTTGATCTGTTCTGATGAAACACGACCCTGGAAAAAAGCACAAAAAAAGACAAAAGACAAACACTGTTCAGTAATTGTATGTCTAGCACTGTGCACTGTGACTGCCCCAGTTACACTCAAAGTTAAGTGCTTTCCTGTATATTTTACCTGCAAAATATCACTAAGAGATGTAAACTTATTGTGTTTAGGAAACAGTAAATCATTTTCAACTGGACTTCAATCTTAGAATCTTCAAATGTAAACAAAGTCGGCCTGACAATGGCCAAAATGATTATTTTACGCTTTTGGGGGCATTTTTGAATAGAAACACATATATGAAGGTTCATCTTTTTTATATGTGTATATGGACGCTAGGTTTCAAGTGGTTAATATAGAAATTGAGAAAAAAAGTCACACAAAGATGTAGAAACTCTGAGGACCACCTAGGGGTCCCAGACCCCCTGTTGAAGACTGACCAGCAGGTTGGTGCCTTGCATGGTTACCTCCTCCCTCTGTGTAAAAATGTGTGATTGTAACACACATTGAGATATTTATAAAGGCGATGTAGAAATACAGAGTATTTATCATTTGCAGACCATTGTAAATGAAATGGTTTTTCAATATTGCTGGTATGTCAATATTATATTATCAGCTATAAAAACTAGAATTGCAACATGCAATCATACACCAATTGAGCTGCCCAAGTATGACATATAATCATACGCTACATAGTAAAACACATGTACCAGACACAAATATGGAAATGTTACTGTAGTTAATTGTCATAGGGTCATATCACAGTACATAAAGCCTGTGGCCGTGAGAGGGCCACCCGAGGCGCACACAAGAGCCCAATAAATGCTCAGCAGTCGTGACCCGTATTGATCTGAGGTAATATTCCATATGAAACTGATGGATGAGAGTGACTATTTGACAGAGAGAGGTCAAAGGGCAGGCATAAATGGTCCCCAGAGAGTTAAGTATGATGGAAAACATTATCACAAGGAGGATGATTCATGGTTTCCTTCCGCTGCAGATGACAGGTCCTCTCCTCCTCGCCGAGATGTGTGTCTCCAGTGTTTGTGTTTGTGTGTGCATGTGCGTGTGTGAGACTGACAGAGAGGAAGAAAAGGATCGATTGAACCGGTTGACAATATTTTCAAATAAAAAAGGTGTTGTTGGTGTATAAATTAATCATAATAAATTGTGAATGTCTGTGTGTGCGCGTGCCTGCGTACGTGCACATTCAACTCATGAAGACATCATCAGCGGTCTGCCATGCATATTGACAGATAAGAGATGGATGAGCATTTCCTCGTGCCCCTTAGAAAAAGGTGCGTCAATCTAACGAGTTTCATTGACTACATTCACATCATTAGTCACTGAAAGTATCTGGTCAGGTGGTTTCTAGTCTGTGCTATGCATGTTTTTTTTAAAGCCCTATTTTGGATATTCTGAAATTGAGAAATAATTTGAATTTTTTGTTGACATCGGTATCAGCCATTACATATTTCAGCAAAAGTGTTTAACCTTTTAAAACTATTAAATAATGCGAGTATAGATGCTTGTTCTTTTTTCCACTCTGCTGCAATGTCTGAGGAGCCAATTTTACTTTTATGTGTACCTTTATCCTCAATTTCTTAATGTTTTTTAAATGAATAAAGTCCAGTTTAAGTATATTTGATATCATTATTTGCTTGTTCATTGTATAATTAAAGCTAAATGCTCTTAATATATAACTTAATAAAATATTTGGGGCACCCGCTGGCCTTGTGGTCCAGACGCATACCACATAGGCTCTAATGCCGACAGCGCATCACGGGTTCGAATTCCGCTCCCGACGACCTCTGCTGCATGTCTTTCCCTGTGTCTCTCTCCCGCTTTCCTGTCCATCTTCACTTGATCCATCAATAAAGGCAGAAAAGCCAAAAACTAATATTTTATAATGAAAAATTAAAAATAAACTTTAATCAAGTCAGTCTAAACATTGGTAGTCTAGGACTCTCCAAACAGGGATTGTCATTGGAAGCAAAAATCTGGCATTAGTTGGGCTCTAATTCTATGATCCATATATTTTTCTACACAGCAGCTGCACATTCATTGCCTAAGTACTCACCATTTTTTTCAGACGTTCTCAGGAAAATCATGTCGGCAGGAATCCTCTGATTCTGCACAAAACAAAAAACAAAATTATTTACACCCTGCACAAATTTCACAGACACAATGCTATTGAGCACAGTAGCAACAACCCTTAGAATCCTCCTGCATAATTGAACAAGGTCACCACCTCATCCAGAGAGTGAAGGAGAGTCAGTTATCTCAAGCCTTTGGAAGACACAGTGATGGAAATTTAACCCATTCAGGCCGGGAACACATTTTGCTGTTTGGGAGGGGCTTACAGTACATGTACAGTATGTAGCAACATATTTGTTTTGTAGGCTAATTTCTGATTTAGCCCTATTCTAATAGGTTAGGCCTAAATGGGTTAACTTGTCCCACTGCCACCGGTGACAAGATTTCACATCGTCTGAGTTGAAGTTAAAGATCACCAGCCAGACAGCTGAGAAGCAAACTGCATAAGTGTATTCTCGGTTTCACTGTGGAAAGCCCTTTACAAGCTAACTTTAGCCCAAGTGCTTGCTTGGCCAATATGTGTTCTCCTAAAGATTGACGATTGCCTATTTCAAATCCTCTTGGTAGCATAGAGTATCTAATATTATGTCGTACTGTATATGAAGCATCACTTGACAGAACAGTGACTGTAAGTGCAACTTCAATCTTTTAGAAAACATGTTGATGATGATATTGAGCATACCAACTCCATGAAGAAAAAATATAAAAAGGAGACAGGTAACTCTTCATTGATAAGGGTTAACACGTGCATCTATTTACTAAGCACTGATGATTAACCAGGTCAGGGCCTGCTAGGATGCAATGAATGCATGGGATAGATTTCTAATAATAGATAGATGTGGGGGCATCTAGCCCCATTAACCCTTCTACCTCAAAGGCTACAGCCTACATTAATGTCTAAAGAAAACAATATTATATATTCAGTATTGTATTTTTCATTTTAAATAATGACATTATGACTTTTAATGGGAAAAGCAATATAAAGGTCCTTGCACATTGCTGCGTTTTTTCGGCCGAATATCGGTGCAAATTTCGGAGCACGTAAAATACACTTTTTTCAGTTTTTCGCAGCTGTTGCCACTGGCTCTCTCTCTCTCTCAGCTATGGTCATTGGCCTGAAAAAAAACACAGCAATGTGCAAGGTACTTATGAGTTTTTTCGTCTTTTTTTAATCTCTGGTGACTACAGTCCAGACAGATAAAGGACTATAACAGCATTACTTCATCTAGGCTATGAAAGAACTTTGGCTGGAACCTTGTTCATTAAAACATGGACACGGAGCCCCACCTTCTCCACAATGATGAGGTCTCCAACTTGTATATCGGAACTCTTCACTTGAATTTTACCTGGGGAGGAAAACAAGAGAGCATTATTCCTCACAAATGACAGAGACACATGTGGGAGAGGAGACTGAAACAAAAAGGTCAATAATCTTAAGTTCCCTTAGAAGACACATTCCAAGCAGATTGACTACCTCATAAGATGTGCTCTGAATGTTTAAACGGTGGTGAAATGAAACGCAGCTATTGATCCCTGGTCCTTGAAAATGACGCTGACTCTTAAAACCACAACCTTGTTTTCATATCGTTCTTCTCTTTCTCCCTCCAGTTTCAGAGAGATCAGTTACAGTACCTCGCCCATGCAAATGTAATACCCTTCTGTTTTGATCCCCGCTCTGAGGCGTGGACTAAAACAACGGAACATAGGGTCACACTCAATTATATCAGCTCAATATGCTCTAAAGACATAGCTGCTGTAAAATGGCTATGGCTAGTATGCTTGAATTAATGCTGTGATTTCACTCTGCAGAGGAAATTAAGTTACATGGAATGTTTTGGTTATCTAGCTGGTTGGAGTGATATGAGATCATACTTTTATCTATATCATCTTCTCTACAATGTAGCCAAGTAGAACTAATGGAGCATACTGTACATGCATGAATGCAAAGTTGTAAGAATGCAGCAGAATACATGCATGAATGCAGAGTTCTATAACGTGCGTCCACACAAATGATGTATGCACACGCATGCACAGGCACATGCAGACACACGTAGTGTGAAAGTTACATCCCTCGCCGCCACTGTTACAGATATTACGCTTGGGAATTGGCCACACATTCAACAGAGGGATGGATCTTAGATCATACAGTCTTGAGAAATCGGAGACAGGGAAACAAAATCAATGCAATTACAGCAAGAGGAATGACTTTTGTTACAAGTGTAGATCCATTTGAGTGTCGTCCCTTAATTGCATGGGGAAAAGCTTGACTGTACACTTGAATATCTGTTACCGTAATGTCAGCAAGGGGTTACAGTCATAAGGGAGAGAGCACAGCTAGGGTGATTCTTCCTAACCTCGCACTGTGAGCTTGCCGTAGAGCTGAGAGTTCATCTCTTTGTCGCGCTGGTAACGGCGCACCTCGTCCACAGCTTCTCGCACCATCGTCACAGCCAACACAAAGCCCTGGGCGACACAGCATATGCAACACAAAGTACACTTTTTAACATTTTTTGTTGCAAGTTCTGTATAAAAGTATATGATATGGTTGATAGACAGAGGCAGACAGACAGACAGAAAGACAGACAATTAGAGCCAGTCAGACAGACAGACAGACAGACAGACAGACAGACAGACAGACAGACAGACAGACAGACAGACAGACAGATAGATGGTGATATGATCACATGATGACGGGGCCTGCCAACAGAGAAGGTTATTCTTAACCTTAAAATGTTAAGAGCATTTACCAGAGGTGCCCAGTAAGTGTACAGATAGCCGATTTTTAGAGATGGCACGAACTGGGAGCAGGCCACCACAAGAAAGTAGAGGTTGAGGAAGAACTTGAACTGCTGGTAGAGAACCTGAGAGGGGTAAAAGAAGAGACAATGATTCTGCACGGTGATTGAATATGTCAGCAAGGTGAGACGAAGACGACTACGACATCCGCTGAGGAAGACTGCCAGAGCGCTAGCAAGCAGTCATAACGACGCACGGGCAAGGATGGGTTACACGGCACGAGGTGAAAAAAGATACATCTTAATGCTGTTACCTTTACATTAACCTAATGGAAACCCGGCTGCTTTTTTTTTTTAAAGTTGTCTTTCTAATGACGTTCGCAGGGTACAGATTTCACTTGGCATGGACACTTGTTACAGTGTCCGATGAAGGCCAGCAGTTTCCTGAGCATTACAGACTTATTCTGAAAATTGAAAAATAAAATAAGATACTCAACACGGATGACTGCATTAATGAACTAAACAGCAGCAGAGGAAATGTCTCAAGTCTTTGAAAGAACCATTTTCAGTCTTAAAAACATACCTATAGAGACTAGCCAGACTGACCCATAATTGGAAGATTACAGGTCTGGTTCCTAGTACCTCGGCGTACTGACAAAGTATTGTTGTTAAAGATAAGCACATATTTCATTGCAAGTCACGCTGGATTAGAGCATGACTTCAACCTGGTGTCCCTATTTTGGGCAAGTCAAAGTTCTTTGAAATGTTTCAAAGAATAGTAGATCTCTATTGTAATTTTCATACATTTTCAGAAATGGTCAAAAGGTAGCAGGGGTGTAAGATTTTTCAATAGGGCTAAAGAGGTTATCAAAGCGTTGCTATTTATTTTCCATTGCTATGTTTAATCATGCATGTTATGTACTGTATATATTGGACTTTGTAATTTCTATTTGACTGTGCCTTATTTGTTGTGATTTGACTGTGCTTTACTGTTATTTGTTGTGTTCTGTGTTCCTTTCTTCTCCATTCTCTTTTTCCCTATTTTAACTTATTATTTTAATAATTTTAGAAAGCTTGCAAAGAAAGGATTTGAATTGTGCAGTATGACTATAAAGTTGAATTTACCAGTGTCTTCATGTGAGATGTTATCAAAAGCCCTTCACTAACACATCCTCTCTATCAAGGAGTGATAGAAAAAGCGTTCTATAGAGATTTGTTGTTGGGTTTCTGTGCTGCTGCTCCTACTTCAGAGAGACCTTTAGCAGAAAGCAACAGGCTATTCATCTCTGCTCAGATTTTGAATAATGATCGCAATAATGAGAGTCTAGCGTCTAAGTCACAGATTATCAGAGACAATGGGATCGATGGGCGATGCTCTATAGTTAATGAACCCTCTGACCTTTAGGGAAAAATGCACACAGCTAAACTCAATCTGTGAGTATTTAATAATTCAAGGTGGAAGGAGAAAAACAGAGGTGTTTGGCCCGCTATCGATGAGAATATCTATGTGTCTGAGAGACAGTTGACATTTTATAGCTTGGCCAAATGAGCGTCTTCTTAATCATGGAGCCATTTGGTTTTTAATAAGGAACTGTGATGGATCTCAAGTGATCCCTACAGGAGTGAACCCTCACCTTAGTAATTGAGAGGTACAATTAACACATAGGATCACTCTAATGTGTGCTGGCACAATAGCCTCCACCATGGCTATCTGTGCAATTGCCTAGTGCATGTACTGTATGCACTAGGCAGTGAAAAGGTTAGAACAGTCAAATACAGGTATATATTTTGTACAAAGGCTAGTAATGTTTGTCAACTTTACCATCCACTTTGACAGGTAACCTACAATCTTATATTGAAGTATATATCCATTCCAAAAATTACATTGGCGTGAATACAATAGTCAAAAGCATTTGTGTATTTTGGAATCCGTCATCCACTGTGGGAAGGAGGTGAAAATATTTGTTTCCTGCCCTTGTAATTACATACAGAGCACTAAGTATACAGTGAACAAAGCAACAACTACCCGTAATTGCCGGACTATAAGCCGCGGCTTTTTTCCCATGGTTTGAACCCTGCGGCTTATACAACTGTGCGGATTATATATCGATTTTTACAGCTAACGGCCAGTTAGTTTGTTTTACAATGGTCTTTAACACATCGGACGCCCACGTGGTTTTGACGTCTTAATTTGCTGGTGCCCATGGCAACGCGTCATTTTACCTACCGGCGAGAGTACTGTCGAGAAAAGTAATCCGAGTATGTCCTGTTTATTTCGCGAAAATCTTTTCTTTCAGTCAGGACCGTTTTTTATCATTTCTAAGCCACAGTGTTTGTGTTACGGCATGTAGAAGAGGCTGCCGTTTTGAGAAAAAAATTAAAAAAGGAAGAGAATCCGGAGAAAACAGCATTTTTGTGCAGCCGCTAAACAGGAAGTCAACGAGACACACAGCACGTCCGGGTGACGTAATTGCGCGCTGCATGTTGGGAAATGGAGTTTGTTTCATCACCGCGGTAGCCAAGTGCAGTAGCTACAGTACAGTATAGTTTACTGTACAACGCGTCAAATGCGTCGTGGGCCTCCAGCGACATCAAAGAAATTGACTTGTAGACACCACGTGGGCATCCGATGTGTTAACAAGGATGTTAATATAGATTTTTACAGCTAACGGCCACCAGGGGCACTTTAGCGAGAAGCAGGAAGGACACCTGCGGCTTATAGTCAGGTGTGGCTTATATATGTAAACATTTGTTTTTTGTTCTAAATTTAGCTTGTGCGGCTTATATTCAGGTGCAGCTTATAGTCCAGCAATTACGGTACATGGGAGGCTAATATTGATAATTCTGAAAGCAAGCTCACCCCAGGCACAAAGGTGATAAAGTTGTACTTCTGGTTTTTGATGGCATTCTTGGGGTACTTCTCATCACACTTCTCGGGGCAGCCAAGCCATACTGTCCGGGCCTTCAGTTCCTTCTTTCTCCGACAAGTACGGAGCAAGCAATCACAGCAACTAAGTGGGAGGAACAGACATGATATGTTTGATAAAGTCCACCAGCAGCAACTCTAAGATTCTGTCCGGTTAGTCAGCCTACCTGAGCAACTACTTTGGCAGACCAGACATTATTTGGAGGCTCTATTCTACTGTACATTCTTATTGGCGGTAAATATTTGTGGGATTTACTGTATCAGTCACATTGCCCACTAGACAGAACGTTAGAACGGACCTCTGTGAGAGAATACAGTTGAGAACATAAATGAAGATACTCAAAGTGTATAAACAGTAACACAGGGTGCAGATGAGATCTCTCTGATTATACTGGCAGCAGGTTAGCCCAGTGGTTCAGCAGATCAACCGGTCAAACTGAGAAGTCAAAGCTTTGATCAAGGCTACAGCCATATTCTCTATGCAAGTTGTTCTGAATGAGAATGTCAGTCAAATGCATACAGTTAAGTGTCACATAAGAATATAAAATCTCTCGGCTCCATCCTACATAGCTAATTAATTCCAGGGTCCTGTCAGAGTTAATTAGATCTGCTAGGTTTCTTTTGACACCATTTTATAAAAGAGGCTCTTCTAGCACTTGAAAGAAGCTGAAATGGTAGTAGCACTTCAGGAGTGGCATTCCCATGCAACTGTCGTTGACGTGAGAAGTCACATTCAGAGATGAGGTCAGCTCAACTAAAAGACCCACACAGTGTTTCTGCATGGAGTATGTACATTCATGTAATAATATACAACTAGTCCAGTGCCCGGTGGGTGCGCACATTACAGTATATGAGGGATTGAATGTTGGAGTCTCAGAAGTAATGTTGGAGATCCCAGACATATCAGTGATATGCCCAAAAATATCCATATTTGGGCATTGTTTCAGCACGCGGATGTTACCATGGCAGCGATGCATGCACAGTACAGGCGGCGGAATCATTGATGTCAGAAATGTGGGCAATGTTGGGTACCGTTTATGCCCATATATGGTGTTCCGTGTCCTTTGCCATGTATGGTGTTCCGTGTTCAGGCCAGTATGGGACGTCCGTACTATGATGTCCTTGAGCCTGGGGTGTGAACAGTATGTAGGAGTCTCAGAAGTAATATTTGAGTGCCCGACACTGCCCGTTGGGCAAATCTTTATGCCCATATATCATGCTGTTATATGTTGGAGCGCCTGTTGGGAAGATCTTTATGCCCATACATGAACGGAATAATAGTTAGATACCATTGCAGAGACACGGTTTAGTATCAGTGATGTCAGTATGCTCATCTCCAAATTTGGATATTGTTTCAGCATGTGGCTGTTACTCATCTCCAGATTTTGGCATTGTTTCAGCAGGTGGCTGTTACCACGTTGGCAATACTGTTTAGTATCAGTGTTAGTTAGATACACAGTCTGGTGTTAATTTAACTCAGAGAGTGCACAATTTGGTTACATTTGCAACGTCATCCAGTTACAAATGGATAAATTAATTCTGAGTATTTTACAGCGTACAATTGTCTATGTAATTACCTGTTAGTTTAGAGATAGACTGCATTCTGTGAACCCAGACAAGGACAATATTGTCTTTCCCCTCCAATAATATTGTGTGAAAGTTCTAATAGAGTTGAGTGGTTTGTGAATAAATTCACAGTTTTGCACCTCCACTAGAAACTCCAGAAAGAGCAATTGAGATTCTATCAACCTGGAAATGGGCAAGTGGAGGGTTTTATCTTATCTGACAAACTCAAACATTCGAGTAGTAGTGTAGGGGTCAATTCAGAGCTGCTCGGTATGAACAGGCACTAAACTGGCACCAGTGGGGAACAAAAGGGAACATAGCCTGGCCTGGTTTTCATGTATGCCGTCATGCTGCTCGCTTTGGCTTTTCCACCCTGTAAGCAAGTTGGCAAAACAACATAAATCCACTAAAAGACGTGTTTGTGTTGGCCATGGCGTTCTCTGTCTCTGCGCTCCCGAATTCCTGATTCATAAGAGCGATTATTTGCGCAAATGAATGCTATTCAAATAATAAGCCATTTGAATAGGCAGGGCTTATTCAACGTGAATTATTTGCGTTTTATAATCCTAGGCTAAGCACACATAAAATTACTGGAAAGCATCAAACTGGTCAGCTGTGAAAAATCCGATTTGTTCATTAGTGGGGGTAAAAAAAATCAATATGCGGCTTGGAGGGAGGAGATGCATCACCGATAACCAAACGACACTGAAAACGTAATATTCTATGAAAATCATCCACAAACAAAAGGCTACTTTTTGGGTAATGAAATGCCCCACAAACATTTGTTTACAAATGTTATTACACTCCATTGTGCTGGCATTAACAAATAGTCCTCGCTCACATGTAGCCAAAATGGTCGTTGTTAGAGGGCAAAACCTGTCAAATGAATCATTAGCTGGATAAACCATGCCATTTTGTTTGACCTTAAAAATCTTTTTGGACTGTTGGTGCGCGTCGAGGAACTCGACCAAACAACGTGCCCTTATCCTCTCTTTGCACTTCACGCACAGCTGCCGGTGCGTTTGAAATCCAAACTAAGCATCATTGGCAATACTTGCTAACAATCTACACCATGCATGCACACACAAACACACATGTATATACAGATCCCTCTCAAAAAATTTGAATATTTTGTAAAAAAGCAGCAAAAGGCCATAGCATCACCGACTGCGAACACTTCACACTGTACTTCAAGCAACTCTGACTTCAGAAGGTTGACATTTCTCAGATTTCTGTATTATAAATACTTGTTTTGAGCGTGTAATATTGTAATATTTTGATATATGGCTTTTTTGATTTTCATGAGCTGTATGCCATTAAAAAAAAGTGTTTTAATATTTCACTGCATGCGCAATGTATCTAGAATATCCTTCCCAACTGTAAGCAACTCTCACAAGTATGGGAAACCAGAACAAATTATCAATGTACAAGTTTCAATTATATAAAACATTTTCTGTTTTTTTGAATACACAAAAGAAAATGGGTCCAAATTAATAACAATAGTCATATATCATCATTGGATCTTTTATTTATGTAATGGTGAAAGATAAAGGTTTTCATCATGTCTGCATGACTTCAAGTTAATTGATCCAAGTTCATTTATGATATCAATACCTGTGCACATGGGTCGTACAACCTAAGTGCTGTCCCTACAACATTATGAATGATTAAAAACACATGAATAATGAAGTGTATCGCCACATACCTGCCACAGAGTACTTTCCAGCCTCCACAGAGGAACCAGCCCAGTCCTCTGTGTCTCTGGTGGACCCGGGCCCTGGGCAGGGTCTGGTAGTCACTCTCGTCGTTCTCAAAGGCTTCCTCCGACATCATCAAGGGCATCTCATCCAAGTTGGAGGGCTCATCCTCTAGGGAGTATCTGTGAGCAAAGAACAAACATAATGGCAATGTTACATGATATAGTATATAGTAGTAGGTACAACATGTATAATACAGAGCAATAGAATATTTAAATAACAACAAATACAAATAATAACAACAATGTAACATTTAAAATGTTACATTTGTTAGATGTTTTAATCCAAAATGAAATAAAGCACAGAGGGTACAAACATTTTTTTTAATGTGGGGTGGACTCAGTGTGGGGTGTCAGCAAGTACTGTAGTAGAGATTGAGAAGCCTACATCCTCCATTCACATCAGTGAGACAGCTTTAAAAGGCAGATGGCAATTTGGCAAACAATCTTGAGCATGTAATGTCTTATTCATGAAGTCCTGCTGAGGAAGAGAACAGGTCTTTAGAGGTAAAGCACTCACCCAGAGTAGAAAAACTCACCAAGATAAATACAACACAAATAAGCATAAACTAATTCATTATCAGCCTGGGGTCCCAATTTTGGTCATGTCATTACTCATTATAGGCGATAATTGTCAAATCAGGCTTATTAAAGGACGGCTTCACCACTTTTCAATTGGTCCTCACTAATGTTCAAGATAAAATAGCACACTCTTTTTCTACTCTATCTCTTAGGAGAGCTGTGGGTAGTTCAAAAACCTGTCTGCCAGTGACATCATCGTTAGGCAGATCAGTTACATTTAAACAATTTAAAATATATATAATTAAATTTTTTTGATCACATGAACAATGGCTTCCATTATAACATTGCAACTTTTCAGGAATAAATAGCCTGGATTCTAGCTTGGATTCACCATTGATGATGTCACTGGCAGACAGGTTTCTGAACTGCCCACATCCCTCCTGTGAGAGACAGAGTAGATTTATTTTTGCTATTCTATCATGAACATTAGTGAGGACCAGTTATATGAAGATAGGTTGAAAAGTGGTGAAGTCGTCATTTAAGTGGCTAAATTGTATTGTTCATACAGTAGTATGCAGGAAGAGTCTGCACTCTGCAGGCCCCCCCAAAGCATTGGCAGCTAAACTGTGATACAGTAGATATATAGGCTGTGCTGTCAGCCCCAAGCACAATAAACGGACTCCCTGGGAGATATCAGAATTAGACTCACTATAAGGAGAGCAGCTTCTCCTCTGGTCACACATTCTTGACTGGATTTGCATGGGCCAAGCGCTTGTCTAGGTTCTCCAAACTTTTATGCAGTAGGGCTGGGTGATATGGACACAATCAAATCTGTCACAATATATTTGACAATATAGAGTGATATTAATATTGTGAGGCTGTAATGCAGCCTTTATAACGAGGAAGACACTTAGGCTATGCCATATCACAATATTATGATCCATATTACGATCTAAAATCTCAGACAATATCATAATATCACTGATATCAAACATATAATTTTCCAAATGTCTGTCTGTCTGTCTGTCTGTCTGTCTGTCTGTCTGTCTGTCTGTCTGAGTGCCTGTCTGAAACAGCGTTTCTCCTCAGTGGCTGGAGCAATTGATCTGAAATCGCATCACCATTAGCATATGAACACACCTAACTTAACTGTGAAGCCCGTTTGTCACTTTCACAAATCGTATGCTGTATATTAGCATTTTTATGGTGCATCTACTATCTATTCTGCATCTAGCATGAGGCCTATCTATTCTGCATCTAGCATGAGGCAACATGTTTAACCAGCTGTGTGTGTGTGTGTGTGTGTGTGTGTGTGTGTGTGTGTGTGTGTGTGTGTGTGTGTGTGTGTGTGTGTGTGTGTGTGTGTGTGTGTGTGTGTGTGTGTGCAGGCGGGGGGGTGGGGGGGAGTGTCATGGCCCTGTTACAGATGTTGTCCAAAAATCATGCAGATCAGTAGTAGTACACAGTATCTCTATAGCCAAACGAAACGGGTATTTCTTACATTGATGCTCCTACATATTATCATGTAAGCACCAGTTAAAGTTACCTTCCATCCTTCATATACTGTGTACCCAGAGTGCACCCCATAACCCACACACTGCACATCATTTCAGAGCTCATATCTTTGAACGGGTAAGGGCTAGTAATACTAATATATTGCAGATTGTACTGTAAGTGTCACAGACAGTTGACTGACTGGACTGAAACTTAACCAAACATACTCAATGCCTTTCCACCTATTTTCCACCTCTAAATTGATAATTAAGTACTTTATATCTAACAGATCACTATACAAATTAACCAGCGTGTCTTGCACTCACACAAAACAACATGGACATGTGATTATTAACAAACATAAAACTATCTTTAAGGGGATTGCGAGCTTAAGAGACCAAGACGGACCATCCTTTCACAATGATTCTGACTGATATTTTGTTGTGCTGAAGTCAACAGGCAGCAAATTGTAGAGGTACAGAGACTGTAATGGAACGTCCCAGACCAGGTTTGATCTCAGCCAACGTAAAGTGTGTCCATCAACAGCTAAATCTCATGTTCTTGAGGAAAACGGTGATCAACCAACTTTATACATGTTATGCTGTATAGAAATATCAGCTGAATGCCTAACATTGTAGTTTGAATTGAGTAACTTGAACAAACAATAGAGTTCCTACAACACAACAACGTTTGTTTGGCAGCTAATAATACGCCAGTGATTCTGGAGGCACTGAGTCACAGTCACACAACAACAACATGCTCGCTAAAACGGAGTCATTCCTTGCAATCAGACCCTACAAGTTGTCCATATGGCTTAGCCTGAGTGGCGCTGAGATAACTTCCTGGGATTCATTGTACTTGGCCACTGAAGGGATTCTAAGTGTACTCTCAACTTACCAAGAACTGAGGTTGAGCTGGGTGACTTGGACTGTTTAGATGATAAATCTATTTTGGCAGCACATCACAATATCAAACAGGCTCACACTACAGACAGACAGTGCCCTGATTGACACAAAAACAATGACAAGTGCTTCTCATGGCCTGGGCCACTGGCATAGTGCTCAAGGCTTCTAGGCTGGTAAACCAGCCTGACAGCGGTTCGCGGGTTCGAGTCCCGATTCCGACGACCTTTGCTGTGTGTCACCCCCCCCCCCCCCCCCCCTCTCTCTCTCCCCATTTCCCGTCAACCGACTGTATATACTTATCAATAAATGCATAAAAAGCCCCCAAAATATAACACATTAGTGCTTCTCTCAAGGCATACGCACAGCGTTTACTCACAACTCAAGTGTTTCTAGAGTTCTAGAGCAGTTCCTGTAACTTGAGGAGAGGACTGTCTATTCTGCAGTGTCTGAATCTGAAAACCACTGGTGGTATAATTCAGGTCAGGTGAGCAGTAGTTACATACAATGTCTGCCCTGAGGTGGCTCCAACAAAGACGTGCAGTGCGTGGGTGTGAACTTCATCAACAACAGTGGAAAAGGTCTGTACACACCCAAGTACTGCCAATGTGATGTCATGAGAGTTTGGTAAAGCCATTAGTTGTGGGTGGTCAAAAGGGAAGACATTTACACAGTGTATAACAGTGACAGCTGCTGTTCTTTCAAGTTATTGGTGTGGGTGTAGTTATTGGCCAAGAAGAAAGTGGTCATGCGATAACTGCAATTAACTTGTTTGGTATTTACAACTCGGAGCTTTGCCAGAGTCATGTGCTCTTTGGTCTCATCTGACAAATGCATGACTCTGCTCTCTGCTGGGATATGATGATGAAAAAATAAAATAACCCATATATCTAACTAGGCATAAACAGTCCAAAAATGGGGCTAAGGAATGTCATGTGACTTTAGAAAAAGCCTTTGTGACAATTTACTATATTTTACACGTCACGAATAAGATAAAAAAATAATAATACGACAAAAGCAATAAAGACAGACGTGACATTAAAATCGTGGCTTCAACATTGTTGAGGGAGAGAAAATACGAAGTGAAACAAGAAAGGGGACCTGTCAGGCTGACTGTCAGGCAGTCCGGCCGATAATAGCAGATCTACAAGCTCACACCGCATCGCGTCGCGACCCAGCGTGAGCTTGTGGATCCGCTATTTTCAGCGCGAGACACCGTCGGCGACGAAGTATCGGGCCTCAGTGTCGATGACAACAACAGCAAGCTAGCGCTAACGGTTCCAGGTAAACTGTGCATCAAAAAGCCACTCTCATCAAGTCACCGAGCCCTGCGACATTCAAACATTGAACACACGAACCTAAAGTGTTTCTCCGAAGACTCGGGCTCGCTCCTGCCTACCTTGAAAGCCTCGAAGAGTTGTAATACGGGGTTCTTTTCGAGCTCTTCCGCACCGGGTTCAACGGGATGCTGTCAGCCATCTTGGCTGGGGCAGTACACACGCGATGACGTCACTCGCACGCAGGGAAAAAAAAAAGGAAGCAGATTATTATCTGATCAAATAAAAATATAGTAGTGACACACACACACACACACACACACACACACACACACACACACACACACACACACACACACACACACACACACACTACACTACATGTTACTACTTTATGGAGAAAATAATAATTGGAACTGTGTCAAGGAAATACAATTCTCATTTTTGTATGATGCTAAGAGAGAAATACCAAATGCAATACTGTGGAATAAAGAAAAATTAGATCATCATCTTTGTATCTAATTTACAGTAATAGAGGCATACAGTGGTCCTATATAGGCCTATCTGTCAAATAATAATTGATTTAAAATATTATTTTATTGTTGCTGGTTTACCAACCATGATGTGGTTTGGGCCCTATTACATTTCTGATCAAGTGATAGCCTTCAATACATCATGAACCATCCAGAATTCTCAGGTTTTCTGGGACAGGTCTGCTTTCTTCTCTTCGAGTAGCCAATAATTAGTTTACCCCATTTTTCTCCCCAATGTTGTTGTTAATTCCTCCCACACACATTTTTATCACTGCTGTTATCCTACTGGCTCACCTGCCAGTGAGGAGCCCCCACCAGGACGACGTAGAGCCTTCATCCTGATCCTCCTGCCCAACACTCCCCGCCCCAGCCTGTGCAATGACTAACTATCACCATCCCTGCCCCAGCTTCCTTCCCCGGGCCAATTGTGTTCACGTAAACGCCCGACAAAGCTGGTTGCACCACGGTGGATTCAAACCCACAACCTCTGTGGTGGTGCTGGGCAGGGACTTTACCACTGCTGAGCCCCCAGAGTGCACAGGTCTGCTTTCTGAACCCAGAGTCAGAAATAAACAAGGACAAGCAGTGTTCCGTTTTCATGGACAACTATCTTTCTTGAATAAACTCCCAGAAAACTGCAGGTCTGCTGTAACCCTGTACCTCTAAATCAAAGCCGAAGACCTTTCTCTTTGCCGTTGCCTTTTACTGAGGTTTTAAAAAAATGTCTTCTTAATTTCGTATGTAAACTATTTAGTATTGTTCTGTATTTTCACTTTCTTAACGCTCACTTCAATTTCTTAATTTTCTTAGGACTTTGAATTGTCTTGTTGTTAATGCGTTATCATACAAATAAACTTGCCTTGCCTATACATTATTAAGCCGTTTATTACAGTAAAATTAGAGACAAGCAACAGTGGTGTTTTATGAGCTAAAGCATGCCCCCACTCGTATTAAAATGTTATAAAAATAGTTTTATACTATTATCTTTATCATCATCACTATTCACCCATTCTCACTTTACTAGTGTCATTTTAAAATATTAACGCCACAAATAAAATAAAAAACACAACCTTTGTTTACTTGTTTACTTTTATTTAAGTAAATGGCATATGAACCAGACAAAGAAAATATTCTCATTCGGTATGTTTCGGCCCAAAAGAATCTGTAAAAATATTTTCTGTGGGTAACAGGAGATTTCCATTGGTGTCCTTCTGATGCAGTCTAGAAAAATAGTGTCATTAACCTCTCACTGAAGATGCCTCTTCCTTATTTCAAAGCAAAGTTTGGGAAATAATGTAATGTAATGTTAGGTCAACACCAAGAATTACAATAAAATAAACATACAAAAACATCATAACATACATTCTGTTTTGTGTGTATCTTTACACTACAGTACTCGATTCTCCCGTCTTACATAATAAGTGAATGATTTTATTCCAGAAAGAAATAATAATAATTTATATGAAGGACAATGAAATATTTTGCTGAAAATGCATATAGGGTCAGGGAGTAAAGTAAATCTAGCAAAGCCAACTCACCAAGTGGCATGTATTGCAAGCTGCATGAAATGAAAGACATCAACCCGTGTTGAACATTGTAGCCTGTTTAAAAATCCATTGTCTAGCTTGTTCAATGACATTATTTCTCTATTTCCATTCAGTGTTTAAACATGAAATCACCAAAAAACCATGAAATGCCAAGCCAAGTGAGGTAGTGAACTTAACATAGACTGCAGTTTCTTCTAGTTTGTAGTCCAACTGTTTAATAAGAATGAGAGGAGATAGTGTTCATCATAAACTTAAGGATAGGTCATTACAAATCAGAAATATACACGTGAAATAACATTTTGTGCTTTGCACCAGCTAGCAGCATCGGGCGGCTGTTCAGAGAAGATTCTTGCAGATTCTTTGCATTATCGATTACATATAATGTTCCCTTTTTTCTTTTTTTCTTTTTTTGAGTGACAACAAATCTCCTTCATAAGCACCATGGGAATTCTCAGATACAATTTAAACAACTTATCTAATGTATAGAAAAACAAATGACAAATAAAATAGTAAAATCTGAATATCCTACTACTGTATGCTTGGTCAATTGATAAAAAGTTTTTTTTAAATCTGTATATAATACATTACATTACATAAGAACTGACAAGTTTTACAAATATTTCCAACGTGGTTTGCATAAAGTACCTATTCATCGTTCATTGTTTTCAGTTGATCCCAATCTCTTTACTGTCATCGATGAACATAGAAAAATGTCTGTTAGCTCCCAGTTCCATGCCTGTCTTTCCTAGACTGGTTATTGAGCTTCCAGCAGTGCTCACTCTGTCCATGCCATGGAGCTGAGGAATGCCTCTGTTCTGAATCACGGAGATCTCATTGTTCTTCATGGCCAGGCCGCTGGTGATAGCGGCTGCGTAGCGGTTCCAGAATCCTGGGTCTACATTCATGGCTCGGGCTGCAAGGTCCTTCTGGAACATCTCCCCAAACTTCAGGGCATCTCCTCCCAGCAGGGCCATGGGGTTCTCCACTGACAGCCGGCGGCCTCTCCGAGCTGGGGCGTTATTCCACATATGAGTGCCCATGTGAACCTGGAAGTGAAGAGAGAGGAAGACATGCAATCAAGGTCATGTCATGAGCTAAAGTACATATCGTTGTTGTCGGGTGGAAACCTTGTATGTCCAAAACCGTTCATTTTGTATTCATCACTTTAAAAATGATTTAAAATAGCTCATCTACATGCACACAACGCCTCGCGATGTAGATCTGCTATTTTCACTAGTTTCGTGTGACAGCCTTGTATGATGAAGCAGGGCTTTACTTAACGAAAAAATTTACACATATGGATATACGAGCTACGAGGTTCCTGCCCGACAGTGACGGTATGAACCCAGGAGTTAGGACCTTGTTATGTGTTTGTATTATTGTAAGTAACAGTAGTGATATGCGCCCTTGGCTTAAGCCTTAACACTCAGAATTTCACTCTTGCACTTCTTGTGTTTTTTTTTATTATAGATGTTGGAATTTAAGCTCATTGTGAGATACTCTGGAAAAGGATGTCTACAACTGTAAATGTAAAGTTAGGTATAATGATTACATTAGAGAGTAACTAATATCTACAGTCACACATGTAATTAACCTTTAAAATACATTACAATTTGTATCTATATAAATGTCACACAGATATCTTCTTTGCATTATGAGCAGGGATTGTAATCTGACAAACAAGCACAAAACTTTGCAATACCTTCAGATTGCCTTTAGTGGTGAAAGCTCTGCCGCAGATAGAGCAGACGAAGGGTTTCTCCCCAGTGTGTGTGCGCTCATGGATCTGCAGGGCACTGGCTGAGGAGAAGTTCTTCCCACACGCGTTACAGTTGTGCTGCTTCGGGGTCCGTCTGGGAGCAGCAGGCCCGAGCAGGGATGTCATTCCTGGGCTGCCAACAGACGGATAAACCGGAGGAATGTGGAGGCTAAACGGTGCATGTAGCGCCTCGTTTGGGTTGTTGGGGTGATTGTGCCCATTCATCTCACTTTTTATCATGCCTGATGCACTGTTGCTAATCAGGCTCGGAATGCTTTGACCTGCAGGTGAAATTAAAGAAAGGAATTCAAGTTTAGTTTTTTCTGAAGCCTTCATGGTTTATAAAATGTGCATGCTTTCAACAGAGTAGTGAGATATTTGATAAGGAATAATTATTTTGTAAATTTGTACAGTATGTTTCAAACCTTTGTCAGCAATTAAATATGTCTTGCAGTATTATTATTAGTATATCTACAGTATGGCATCATCATTGTAGCAGTTATTAATTTATTCAGAACAAAAAAAGTGAC
This sequence comes from Nannobrachium achirus, assembly GCF_963921795.1. Taxonomy (NCBI): domain Eukaryota; kingdom Metazoa; phylum Chordata; class Actinopteri; order Myctophiformes; family Myctophidae; genus Nannobrachium; species Nannobrachium achirus. Next base: position 35,267,724 of record NC_137819.1, on the reverse strand, counting down.
ATTTAAATATATGTGTAAAAACAAGACTACTCAACGCGCTGCGTGTGCAGCAAATATAGCTGTACCTCGTTCTCTGCTCAGATGAAAAGGCATACTGTGGGGACTCTCCTCTTTCACACATGGTTTGCCTGGCTGTATTCCCCTCAGGTCCTGTGTCCCTCCAAACCCTGATGTAGAGGTAGGAGAGTCAGATTGCTCCCTCTTCACTGAGGCAGCCAAAGGATCTTGAGAGTCTGATCTGCTAGTTGCTACCGGAGATTTGCCATCAGAATTGCACTGTATAGGAGATACATGGGGAGAGCTGGAGGTTTCGGAAACCGTAGGGCTTCCTGCATTGTGATTTCCAAACCTTTTCTCTGTAAAAGAGCAATTAATAACAGCCTCACGGCCTATAAAACCATTAGCCAGTGACTTCATGCCAAAAGAGTGGTTCAGGCCGACAGTGGAGTCAATCATTCTCATTTGGTTCTCCAGTGCTGCTATACTCGAAATAATAGCTGAGGACTTGGGGGGAGAATCACAGACTGATGCCAGGGGCTTGAAAGGACACAGGACATCCTCCTCCATATTTTCTTCCTCATATTCCTCTTCCTCGTCATCCTCGTCGTCCTCCATTGAAATGTCATCCATGAGGTCATTGTCATTGCTGCTGAGGCTGTTGAGGTTGTCTCTGTCCGCCTCCTGCCCCTCCTCTATAACCGACGAGTCTGGGATCTGACCAACCATGTGCATGCGAATGTGCTGCTGCAGCACAACGGCGTTGGTGAACTTCTTCTGGCAGATGGGGCACGAGTGCTGCACACGGAGTGGAGGGTTCTCTCTGTGAACACCAACATGGGTTTTCAGGTTGCCTTTGGTGGTGAACGCCCTGCCACACACCCTGCATTTATACGGCCTTTCTCCTGTGTGGATGCGGTAGTGCATCTTCAGCGCACTCTGACAGCTGAGGACGCGGTGGCAAAGGACACACTGGTTAGGATCAGTGATCTTTTTGTCAATATTCTCCACCAGCTGCTGAAGCTTTGAGGTTTCGGATGTTTGCATAGTGTCCAGCAGGCCGCCAGAGAGGAAGTTTGTGTGTTCTGAGTTAAGGGAGCGGGGTGGGGAGTCTGACACAGGGGATGCCTGCGCGGTGGGCTCTGGTGTGGGTGTGGTGGAAACAGTTGGAGTGGTGGTGCTTGTGGCCATACTAATTGAGTTGGACCTCATTCTTGCCATGCAGTTTTGAGGCAGGTGTACCCCTTCTGTTTTGAAGATATTATAGCCTTCATTCTCGCTGCAAGATTGTAGAGCCTCTGAGACAGGAGGGATACTAGGCTCACTGCCTATGCGATTAGGTGACAAAGACACACATTCACCTGAAGCTGTCCTATAGGGAGATTTAACGGATGGTATTACACTTGGAGCGTCATTTGAGCTTCCTATACTGGTGAGAGTAGTGGACAACGGAACACCCATTGGGGTGGGTAGAGTTGCCACCACAGGTTTGGTATCCAGCCAGGAGGACCCTGGTTTTTCTGGAGGGAACGACATCCCATACGGAATACCTGAACTTGTTGGCACATTGTCTAAGTATTCTGGCACGGGGTAAGGGTTCATCTGAACATGAGGGTACTTTTCTTTGTGTCTCTGGAAGTGGACCTTCAAGTTCCCCTTGGTGGAGAAGCGATTACCACAGATGTTGCACTTGAACGGTCTCTCTCCGGTGTGGGAGCGCAGGTGGATCTGCAGGGCGCTGTCACTGCCAAACACTTTGGCACAAAACCTGCATTTATGCTTGAAGAAGGGCTCCTCCGGGCCGGGCTTGGTGTCAAACAACGACACGTTGGGCAGCTTTCCCTTCCTGTGCTTCATCAAGGCGGCGAGGGGGTCGAGTGCGTTAGCCGTGGCAGCAATGCTAGCCAAGGGGTTGGGGAAAATGACGCTGCTAGGGGGGCTCTGAGGTAGAAACGGACGGCTGGAGGACGGGCTGAGGAGGCTGTTCTGCCCCAGCAGCAACGGACCGGGGGAGTCCAGTGTCTGGGCACAGCTAACGCTGGTTGTGTGTGAGCCTGTGTAAGGAGGCAGCAGCGTGGAAATGCTACCACTTGAATTGGACGGAGGCGGGGCTGAACTTTCTGAGGAGGCTGAAGTGTAGGGAGTGTCTCTAAAGTTGGACTGCACGCAGGCCTCCATTTGTGAGGAGACTGGTTGCGACCTCTCCCGCACAGAAGACAAGGAAATGGAGGCCTGTCCATTAACGGCCGACGGCATCGTCCCCGACAGCGGCAGTACGGGTGGAGTGATGAGGCCTTGAGGTGGAAACGGATTAGGAGCCAGAGGCAGGGCCCTGGAAGTGGGGTTTAACGCAGCCTGTGTGGGCTGTCTGTTCATGACGGCTACCTGGCTCCGGATCTGCTCGATGAGCTGCAGCTGGTGGACCTGTTGCTGCTGCAGAGCCAGCAGGTGCTCCAGGATCACTGGGATGGCCGCCGATGCCGCCTTCCCTCCGGCACTGCTGCCACTTATTCCCTGGGAGAACTGGGCTACGGCCACTCTGGTGCTGTGGAGGATCTCCAGCGTCACATTGGTACTGGGCATGCTGTAGCTGCTTACACCTGACATCAGAGGGGAAGGATTTAAATCAGTCGAATCTTGAGGCTTAGGGTTGGTGGTGGATGCTGTATGTTTGTCCTGTGGCCAGTGCTCAAGTTCTGTGGGCTCATCCTGGTCCCTCGCCTCCTCCAAAAGATCCAAGCTGTCGTTGTCATTCGACACCAGCATCTCTGCCACCTCAAGCCCAGTGTCTATGGATTCAACAACCGTAGAGTCGCTGGGCACCATGCTGGGAACTGGGGAGGGTCCTGCTGGGGAATCATCAGAAACAGGCATGGCGTCCTCGTCCTTAACTATGAACACCAGAGGGTCTTCAGTGCAGACTCTCTGATGCCCACACAGTTCACTCCAAGTGCAGAACTCAGCACAGCACTTCTCACATATGTGGGACTCCTCACTGCAATTGTGGATCTGCCCTCCGCTGAGCTCCTTCCTCTCAATGTCCCCAAGTACACCTGAAAACCAAGTAAAAGGGATACATATATGAGTTAGAACATGGTAAATAATTAATCATTAACAATTAATGATCTGATTATACATTTCCTAAAAAAAATTAAAAGTGTATGGAGTAAGAATTGTACAGCATGTTTTTTTTGCAAAGCGACTTTGGGAACTAAGAAAAGCGCCATATAAATCTTATGTATTATTATTATGACAATGAATATGTCACTAAAACAATTGATTTGAAGGGTACATAAAAGTTTCATTCACCAAAACGTATGTTCTGTTTTTCAATGCTCATATTATTTGCAAAATATACTGCTTGAAAGTTATCACAATTCTCGAATGGTGGGTGTAGACAGTTTAGACATTTACAGTATATATTTCAACATAGCATCACATCTGTGATTGAAAATGTAGCCTTGAATAGACTGATCAAAAAGAAACTGCAATACTTTTCTTCTTTGTTTATCTTCCTAGAAATACTTTGATGAGATTTATTGTTTATTTATTGTATTAATACCATTCAGATAGTCATAACGCTGTCAATGAATAAACTGATTTTGTGATTGTAATTTTCTTGTCAAATTAACAAGCTTCGCCCACATATAGCACTCAAAACAGGTAAAACCACTAATTAAAAGTGAAAACAATTTAATTGTGCTTTCATTCTGACAGACATCATCATATTTTCAAAGAATTTAACTCTTCCTCCATAACAAAAAGACGGAACAATAACAAACAAATACATATAATGTATTACAAATTATAGAAGTGCGCAATTTAATATGTGCTAAATTCCACTCTACCCTTACATTTTATAGATTCTGAATTTACAATAAAGTCAAATGTACCGACAGCAATGTAAATATTTAATCATATACTGTAAGATAATCGTCACATTTTATTGTCTGTTTTTAATCAGACGTTTACATTTGGTTAAATAATTCAATCTGCTGAAATCAAATGTACATATTTCCCATATAGGCTGCTGTATATTTACTTTTCTTTTAGGCTGAATATGATCTTTGATATCATATATTTAATTTTGCCTTACATAAGAGGAGTTGACATGTAGCGTCCCTCTTAAAAAGCTTATAATGATATGCTGTTACATCTGTTCAGGCTTTGGCCCATTAGGAAGCAGATAGCAATACCAGATGGAAAAATTCTGGGAAATTAAGGGAAATCATGGTTACATACACTCCAACCTCCCATCTCTTCCATCTTTTTTTGTAAACATCAAAGATCATTTTTAGTCACATTTTTAGTCAGAGTGACATACATTTGCAAGGAAAATGGTGTAACTAATTTTAAAGATTATGTTCAACACAAAATAAGGTTTGGGGATAATTATATTTATCACAAAATTTAGATTCAGAAATATAATATTTTGATAATGACAAAATAAAAAGTAGTACTGTAGTATACCAATAAAGAAACCTATAACATGTTTTGTATGTGTATAGCCTACGCACATGCATTTGTGCATGTCCATACATAACTATCAAGCACTTCTAAACATCTACAATGTGCAAATCTATAGCCATTGAGCCATATAAATTGTTGCGAACATAAACATTCACATGAGAGTACAAGTGCTGACTCAGGGTCAATAGGCCTACACTGAAGCGATTCACAAGATTCCCAACTTCATTGTCATACAAAACAAAGTTACTGCGAACGTGAATAGAATCGTAAGAACAAATACACATATACGCGTCTTTACAGATACTAAATATTGTCTGTGTAGGCTATTCATTCTTAGATTTAAAATATATACAGTATACTGTAAGAAGACTCAGGAAGAAAGCCATGTAAATATCAGAGTGGTCAGTCAGTCAGCATTTAACTATTTTAAATATATCACCTGTCACAACTACATAAACTGAGAAATGCATCAGAAAAATATGTATTTTCAACCGACACTTTCAATACTCCAATGAAGTCGTACAATAATCTGTGTCAGTGGCCCACCACTTGGGTGGTCTCAAGATCACCAAGGCGTTCCATCAAACAACATCATGCACAGCTTTCTTATACAGTATATAATGATGCGTGCAGCCTGCATGATCTGAGATTAACTAAAAACAAAATCAGATAAACAGTTTAATGTCCAGAACTATACCTTTAGAAATATCATGATAACCCACACACTATCAGTTTCATTAAAAAAATCCACTTCAAGACAGACCAAGAGTTATACACAACAAAATAAGTCTACAAATAGTTCCATTTGTACACTCTCGGGGCTAAATGAACACTCAGGAGTTTACGGTGTAGTAACGGCATGCCGGTTTAACGTCCACTAGGCCTATATTTGTTGTGTAAGTGACTGCTTATAATGCCGTAGAATCCTTGCAAACCCCAACAGTAATTCGGCACAGCATTAAAGCCCCTTTTTGCCTGTTCGGACCTCTAGGCTTCAGAGGTCAATGGCCCAGATGTACTAATTGTATTATGATCCTGACATGAAGCACTTGCCCCTAGCAGGGTGAGGTAGACAAAGGTTAAGTCAGCCGCCTCAATCAAAGCCTGTCCTAGAGATAGAACCCCCCTCTGTCCCTCATGTCTGTCTGTATGGCAGGCTGGGGGTGGGACGACTGGTGAGAAGGGCCTCGGCCCCCTCTCAACACCTTCTCATAGCCACAAATAATAAAGTGGCATAATAGCTACACTTAAGTGGCATAATAGCTAACAGATACTGTAGTACTAAAGTGACATTATGCTGTGCAACAAAGCATGGCACATGCAGAGCAATGATGACGAACGGTTGAGTTGCTGCGTTAAACAATCCTTTAAATGCGTTTGATGAGAAATGATGCTATAAAAAATGCACATAGACTAACGTGATCAAATTAAGCGAAAATAGAAAAACGTCCAAATAAATTGTTTTCCGTTAAGCTTTTAAAAGGGTTAATGTTTAGGCAAAAGCACATTGTGGACAATAATCTAATGGCCCCTGCTCGGTTGTTTTGAAACGTATTAAATGAGAGCATGCAGGTCAAATAGTGCAGTGGTTCTCAACCTTTTCAGGCCGTGACCCCCAAAATAATCATTTTTTTTAACTGGGGACCCCCCCACCCCATAAGCACTAAGAGTTGAGGCATTACATTTTGTATAACACGATTCTATTGTGAAAATAGCAGATCTACATGCTCTTGCGAGGCGTTGTGAGCATGTAGATCGGCTATTTTGTGTATACAAGTACATTGTGCTTCCTGGATAAAACTGACTATACTGAGCTGTAGGTCAGTTTATGGGTCAAAACTTTACTGTTGATAAGTGGCCTGCCTGGTTCCAAATGAATCTGCCACTGCAAAATAAAATTAAAACAATAAAATAAAAGCCCTTGCAGTGATATTGTCTGGCTAAGCTACCTGCTATAAACAAAATAATATGTGGTCTAATTTCTGATCATGAAGTTAATATTACATTATAAACTTGAAACAAACACATTTCAATACGTGACATTTTTGTTAAACAAAACAATTAACTATTGTAACATATATGTGGAATCATAACTAAATTATATTTTCTTAAAAGGTAATTTAGGCCTATACACACACCACACACACACACACACACACACACACACACACACACACACACACACACACACACACACACACACACACACACACACACACACACACACACACACACACGAGGCATGAATGATCAAGCGCACAAACACAAAATACATTTAAATTAAGAATTATTCATTTAACAATATAATCTTCAAGAACAATAACCTTGACTTTTATATGAAATTATTTCATCTCTCTCTATGGGCCAAATAACAATAAAGTCCTTAATAGAAGAAATGTGATACCTTGGCTATGATAGTATTATAAACCAAATTATTATAAATCACTGCAAGCAGAAGAGTAGGCTAATTTTATTAGAGCAAGCAAAGCAAGTAGCCTTAATTTCCATATTCAAATTAATTTCTCCTAAATAGCACTAGGTGGGTTCCTATTGTAATGTAAATAAGCCTACGTTGTCTTCAATTAAAGTGTAAATGTAAAATATTTTGACAGCTACAGGGAGGCCTTAATATGACAGGACGCATTGAGCAATATTCAATGCAATTAGTAAAGACAGTTATAGACGTCATAATACAGGCATATGATATGAGTATGGGCTGTATGGAAAATATGCATGCATTTGTCAATATATTTTTAGGCCTATTTTTGCCGTTGGAGTTTTTTTTTAAGAACATCTCATTTCAGGAGGATAACCTGCCAAGGGTTGAGGCGTATAGGGCCTGACCAGAAGAAATACAATAATTTAAAAGTTTAAAAACAAATCATTTACAAATAGGACTACATTCGCCTTTCTTCAAAGCCCAAAGTAGCTAATTAGGTTATAGGCTACAACCTAAACTTTTGTTGACTTGATTTGACATCATAGGCCTACATAGCTACTAAGATAGGCGTTACACTTAAATTAGGAATTATAAAATGCAATAGCCTATAATAAAATAAAACAAACGTAGCCTATGCTCTAAAGTTAACAGCAGAAGTTAAAAAGAGAACAGACAAACAGGTGTAACTCATCCATCCACATACCATGTTCAGAGAGGACATCAGGCTGTGATGTGTCTTCGTCTGACTTGAGATGCTGGGGCTTGGCTTGCTTGCGGCGGGACATGTTGATGATTCTCGGCGAGTTGCTCTCCTGTCTTTTGCCGATTCATCGGCAGCCAACAAATGGGACCCTTCAGCGAGAGTCGGCTCTGTGAAATAGGAGCATTAGCTGGTGTCGCCCGTGCTGTGCGGATTGCGCATGTCGGCGTAATTATGATGGAGGAAGGATAATGCTTTACGACTCTCGCTGCCCTTCGATAGGTGATTGGCTCATGTCCAGCAGATTCACACTGGATATGGAAATGAGGGATGGCTTTAATAATTGCGCTGGAGCATACAGCTGAGTTTACGCGTAACTCTGCTCCACTTCCAGTCCAGTCCCCAAGTTGTCTATAGCCTAGTTTCACGAGTGTTTCAAGACAGACAGTCATCCTATGGCTATGGCCACTGCATGGCACGATGTTGCTGCTTTGTAGACGTTAAGAGGTTTTTACATGTCCAAAAAGCGCGACATATAGTGATATAACCCGCGCTGCTTTCCTCTTGATTTGGTGTGAAATAGGTCCTCCGCTCCGCTTGCCTCTCGGGTGGCCCGTCTGGCTTGGAAACTCTCGCCGTTAATCTCACACAGGGACAGCCTTCCCTGGGCTGAACTGCACCGTTATGTTTCCGGGGAGGAATTTGGCTGCACCTTCAAACATTTACAGCTTATATAAAGTGCTTAAAAAGCAAGGTCCAGCTTATAAGCAAGCCATGAGCGAGACCGAAGAGTGGGTCCATATACGTGCGTAAAATATAGCCTAACTTTTTAGCTTGCACAGATCGCCGACATGACTTATCTCTGAAGTGCTCAAACAATCCTTGGTCTGGTAGTGTGTGTGTTGTGTATGTGTCTGTGGAACCGGGCGCTCTAGCTCTCTCTCTCTCTCTTGATTCCGCCAAGTTGCCTCCGCCTCCGGTCCATCATTAGTTGCCCTTGAGCCGACTGCGATAGGCTACTGCTAGGACACCACTGCAGAAGGTGTCGGAGAGCTGTTACTTCATTTGTAACGACCTCCCACTATTGGTGCCACAGTACAGTGGTTCTCAAACTTTTTCGCATCAAGGACCCCCAAAGTGACACTTATTAGCCCACAGACCCCAATATGAAAAGGTATGCCAGGGACCCCTTTAAGATTTTTATTAGGGCTCTAGCAGTAATTCCCAACCATTTTAATTTCAAGGACCCCAGGCAGTTTGACATGATGCATTTGAGGGTACGGACCCCCCTCTATATTGTAAAGTGTTAATGTAACTTAGAGAGTGTACAAATGGATTTTACACTCTCTGAATAGGCTCTATGCATATACGCCATTTTGTTCTACTTCCGGGTGTCTTTCGACTTCCTTCACAGGTGTTACTGATGATACTAATGAAGGCTCTGTTTGATTTATTGCACAGTGGTTCTTTAATTTCAAGGACCCCCATAACTCTGTACAAATGGAATCAACAAATGGAATCAAATGGACCCTTGCAGGTCCATTTGCTTCTCAGAGTTACCCACCTGTATGGGGACATTTGGAACCCACTCAAGAACACTTTGAGACCCACTGGTGTAGCAGAGTGTTTCCAGTGAGCCAGCATGCACAATATCAGCACCCTGACTCTGTTTGACCAGAATGGAACAGACCCTTCATTAGTATCATCGGTAACACCTGTGAAGGAAGTCAAAAGACACCCGGAAGTAGAACAAAATGGCGTATATGCATAGAGCCTATTACACCCATAAGTGTCCATTTGGTTCCCAATTTGGCTGGGGACCCCCTGGAACTCCCTCAAGGACCCCTGGGAGTCCGGGTCCCCGGACAAGACTTTGAGAACCACTGCCATAATACACTGAACGTCGGCATGCTGAGAAAATTATTCGACTTTGACTCATTATGCAAAAGCTCCAAACGAAGTGGCAAATTATAGGATTTATGATAAAAATCCATTTAGGTGTTATTATACACGTTCATCCATCTTTAACTCTATCATCCACACATGACATGTTAAATATAACAGAGAGGGATTAAACAGACCTAGGCTACTTGACCAAAGCTATAATCCCTTTCACCAGCCATTGTCCAAAAAGTTGTCATTATGGTATTAAAAGATGCAACCGGCAGTTGTTGATAACTGCAAGTACTACACAACAGTCTAGTATTGATCGCAGTGTCTCCCACTCCTCTGCTATGGCGAGATAAGAAGGCCCCCACTCCTGGTGGAATATAATTTCTTCTGACCTATCAGGACTCTACAGACTTATGATGAATAGCCAGAGTGGCCAAGAGAGCCCTTATCTAGATACTCAACCTGCCTTGATTTGATATTGATTCTCTGTAACCTGCTTCTGCACACAGAATCAAACCACCAACTATTATTACTTGACCATTATCTCGCTGCAAAATTCAAACTATAGGGCTTTTACCAAAGGTATCCCATCCCACTGATGTTTTATATAGACCTTGATTTCTTTTGACTGCGTAATGTCTAAATATACCACCATTTAGTATTGTGTATAGTTCAATAAAACGAGTAAAAAACATCTTGAACATACCATTCAATTGCACAAAGCCAGAGAAGAGCGGACATGCTTGCTGAGCTAGATTAGTGAAGGCGGTCACCCCAGTTTCTTTCTAAATAGTGCTATAATTAAAGTTCACTTTCATGCAGAGCACGCGGGCCCAAGGCCAGCCTGTGTAGTGATCTGTGAATGGAACAAAAATAGACACTGTATAATGTGGAATTTACCAACAAGCCCCTATCTAAGTCTATCTGCCTGAATGTGTATGTTCAGCTTGTAAATGTTTTTTGTTTAAAGCTATGTCTGTGCTAGTGTACGAGTTAGTGTGCCTCTGTGTGTTGCGTCATGATCGATTGCTTTTTAAACATCTACTTTTTGCATGGTTATTTTCATGTCCTTGTCTTAGACCTTGTGTATTTGCCTATGCTTTTGCCTGTACGTGTGTGAATGCATGCGCACGTGTGTCTTTGTACAAGCTTATATGTTTGCAGAAATAGATAAATGCATGAGGACATTTGTAAATAAGCTTATAAAGATTAGAGATAATGTTTATCATTGTAGATCACTGGTTCTTAAAGTAGGGTCAGGGGGCCACCAGGGGTCCTCGAGGGGGTTCCGGGGGGTCCCCAGAAAAATGAAGAATACTTTAAACCCTTTTTTTGCTTCATGAATAGCCGATCAATAAGCTTACATTGTGTTGCGATGCATGTTGAACTTGTAGATTTGCTATTTTTTTTATGTTGACAAAATGTTCTCTAATGGGGGTCCCTGGCTGACACAATATTTTCAAAGGGGGGTCCACGGACAAATACATATCAATTTGGGGGTCTCTTGACATGAAGACATTTGAGAACCACTGTTGTAGATTACAGTGCTGCCAGGGACGTGCTGGGCCCCTGATTCAGCCCGGGAAAAAGAGTTGTAGGCCCTCATTGCACGCTATAGAGAGAGATCTCTCTCTATAGCGCTGCTACTACTCAAAGATTTGCCATTTTAGTCTTAGATCATGACAAGTGACAAGCCAGTGGGCCAATTACATGAGTTATACTCACACAGCGAGGCGTTGTGTGCTTGCAGATCTGCTGTTTTCACTACTTTTGTGCGACGGCCTTGTATGATGAAGCAGGGCTTTGCTTTGCAAAAAACATTTTATTTTTAATTTTTTCCTATTGGCCGGCCGGGAATGAACCGGCTGTTCGGGAGTTGTCCCGCTTTTCCCAATGGCCAGCACGTCCCTGAGTGCTGCTGTGATTTACTAGCAGCCAAACAGATGATCATATTGAACCTCCTCCTGTCAGGCTGCGTCAGCCTGGAGGAATTTGAGTGCTGTGAGGATATGACAAACTAATGACCTCTGACCCCGAGCTAAGAAAGAGAGTGATCAGCAACAAGAACGAAAATAAATAAAAGCAAAGCTTTCCAATAATACATCGCGTCAAATGACATGACAGACATCCCTGCTAAAGGATGTCAAAGGAGGATGACAGAAATTATTTTGGGACACTGAGATCTACACGTCCATGAAATGTTATTTATGAGAGGGTACACTCTTTGGTTGTACTGTATAAAATGGTGTAAGTTATTGAAACTCTCTGGGTATACTTTAGGTATAAATGTACTGTATATACTGTATGACACAGAAAGTGTGTACAAATGGAACCAGATGGACACGTAGGAGTATTAATTTTACAGAGAAATGAAACAGGTTTTATTAGTTGCACACACACACGCACACACGCGCGCGCGCGTGCGCGCACACACACACACACACACACACACACACACACACACACACACACACACACACACACACACACACACACACACACACACACACACACACACACACAGAAAAAAAAAAAAAATGTGTATGATGATGAGTAGGCCAAACATCCTTGTAAGCCTATATTGCAAGCAAGGAGTATAAAAGACACAAAGTTAAAGGCAACATCACCCCACATCACCCAGTCCACCATGGCCATAGTTTGTAACTCATGTGGATAGCAAATCCTGTGTTGTTTTTACACATTTATATATATATATATCTTTCAGTTGGACCTAACTATTTTCAGTTGATATCTTTCTGCTTATGCCTGGGGAGTTCACTGTAGCAGTCCTTTGAGCACCTCACCAGTGTCCAAAACCGTTCGTTTTGTATTTATCATCTATAAAATGTACTAAACTAGTGAAAACAGCAGATCTACAAGCACACAACGCGATGCGAGGCGTTGTGTGCTTGTAGATCGGCTGTTTTCACTAGTTTTGTGCAACAGTCTTTACCAAAAGACGTACACATTTGAAACTTGGAGATACGAGGTTTCTGCCCGACAGTGACGATATTTTAGTGATTATGTTGTGAGGAAAACGTTGAGATAATAGCCATTTTGGTTAGAACTGACTGAAAATAACTTTGTACTTCAAGTTTAAAATGATACTAAATATTTGTCCAAATAAATTCCAAATATTATCAAATGATCTCGCGGCACCCCTGGACTGCCGTTGCGGCACCCAAGGGTGCCCCATCACCCACTTTGAAAACCCCTGCTCTAGGAGAAACACACACACACACACACACACACACACACACACACACACACACACACACACACACACACACACACACACACACACACACGCGCGCACGCGCGCACACACACACGCATTCAGGTCCTGTTTCCTCGTATAATCACACAAAGGGATTTTTCTAGAAAATGATCATAAATCACCAGGCGGATCAATACAGTGGGCCCTGGCTGCGGTGGCCTGATAACACAATCAATACAGGGTATTTGGATTTTAATTAATACATGACAGAGGCTCAGCCCTGAAACAATGAAATATGATCGTGCTCCCCTTTTTGAAATAAAGCCCTGTCCACCTGCAGAACGCCACCGATGTCCCCGATATCTTCCGCAGTTCATCAGATGTCATTGTGAATGTGACACCATACCTGGGAAGCAACGTAACACAGAGAGAGAGAGAGAGAGAGAGAGAGAGAGAGAGAGAGAGAGAGAGAGAGAGAGAGGAAAGACAAAGGAAAAGCAAAGAGAAAGACAGTTACACAAAAGTCCATATTGATCATTTCATTCTAAAAGTGTAAATTCAGACTACTGTAGATTTTACTGTGCATTTATTTGTACCAACACACAGGAAAAACAACAGACCCAACATGCAGTCCATTCACATAATTGTCAAAGAGCACATTGTAGCTCCTATTCAGACGGGCTCCTCGCAATATCCAAAACCTTCATTCAAGCATCTGCTGCCGCTGATTGAGAACCGCTTCTTCATCCCCGCAAACACAAAGAAAACACAACAGACCAAAAGAGAAAAAAGCGAGGTAAAGAAAAAACTAAATCAAAAGTGAACAAAGAGGGATTGAACAGAGAGCCGTGAGTGATAGACAGCGTTGAGACAGACCTGTTAGGTTATGTAGTCTGAAGGGCTGAGCACACTGGAAATTTCTGATCACTTTAATTCACTACAACCAACTGGGGCCCAGCGCTCGCTCCGCTCCCCCTCTTTGCTTTTATCTAACACTGTGTTGCTGTATTGATTTTTTTCCCCTCCTTCTTTATCTTCAAGGCTGGATAAGAGGACAGAGAACTAGGGGAGCGAGAGTGAATGGAGAACTTTCTTGAAGATTGCTGCCAGGGGTGTCACACCACATTCTGGGCCCTGGGTACAATGATTCACTGTGGGGCCCCTGTGCTTTGACTATTGAAAAACAGCAGATATACAAGCTCACATAGATCTGCTATTTTTGAAAAATCATGAATAATTCAAATCCTTCTAAGGTTTTTTTTTTTTTAAACTATGTTTCGATGTCAGTGAGTGGAGCTCAAACCTTTTCATGTGAAGGACCCCCAAAATGGTATGTATTTGGCCACGGACCCCCATCTCCAAATATTGAGTTCCAGGGACCCCCCCCCCCCAGAAGCAAAATTTGAGTTACAAAATACATAACATTCAAAGATTTTTGCACACATTTTCCACGACTTTTCAAAAATAGCAGATCTACAAGCTCGCAGCGCGGCACTCGGTGCCACGCTGTGAGCTTGTATATCTGCTATTTTTCAATAGTTAAAGTATAAAATAATTGAGGCCCCCTCCACCACCTTGGGCCCTAGTAACTCAGTCCCACTTTCCTACCCCTTGTGACGCCCCTGATTGCTGCTATTCTCCAGCTTATTGCCTCCTGTCGTTCATGGTTTCACATGACGTTCCCCGGGTGTCAAGATCGTCTCTGAGCAGCAAACGAGGTGGATGATGATACTATGGAGGACTGGGATCCAAAAGGAAAAAGAAAAAGAAAGAGAAGATGGGGAGTGTGATAGAAACTATACAAGACAGAAAAGAGAAATAGATTAAATGTAATAAATCCCCTCCTTTTGTTGTTATGCGATGAAGGATAATAAAAGACCAGTTTTGATATTTGACTTGAAGCTAGTGGGAAATTCTTTTTTTGTAAAAAAAAAAAGGGCCTCTTGAGAACTTTTGGTGGGAGCGTGTGTGTGTGTGTGTGTGTGTGTGTGTGTGTGTGTGTGTGTGTGTGTGTGTGTGTGTGTGTGTGTGCGTGCGCGCGCGCGCGCGCGCGTGCGTGCGTGCGTGCGTGTGTGTGTGTGTGTGTGAGAGTGCACATTCACACGTGCAAGTGTTTGTGTGTGTTTGTGATACATGAGGTAACTAAGATTAATCACCCTTTCTTTTGATGCCTTCTGACACATAAAAGTCTCATAATGACATGTTTGTGACTTTGTTGTACTCAAGTCTACATGACAACAACCTGTTGGCAAAATTTGAACGAAAAGGAGGAAATTATTTATTCTCAAAGCACACAAGCTTTACAACAATGGATGCAGTAAAACAGTAGGTAATTACAACCTTTGTGCGAAATAACATCTAAAAGAAGGAGAGGAAGCTCAAAGTACAATAATCTATGTAGCCTGTGTAGCTGAAATAGTCCAGACCCTGTTATTACAGTAAATTTCAAGAGTTTGGCAAAGTGATAAGTATATTAGACTGACCCTTTAGAGCAGTGGTTCTCAACCTTTTCAGGCTGCGACTCCCAAAATAATCATATTTTATCATGTGTGTTCTAGTGTGAAAATAGCAGATCTACATGCAGATCAGCTGTTTTCACAATTTCTGCCTCTAATATTAGACAATTTGGCCACGGTTTAATTTGTCATTTTAAAGGTATTAAAAAGTCACTTTAGAAAGTGACCTTTTTATTGTTAATCATCTGGGGTCCCGACCCACAGGTTGAGAACCACTGCTTTAGAGAGGCATAATATACTGGGATTATCCTACATATGGGATAGAGATACCCCATAAAGATACTGTACATTAGGACATGTTGCTGACAGTACATACACAGATTGTTACTACTAGTGACCCTCACGGCCTCACCGGTCCATTTTTAACACAGGTTTTTGTAGTGCAGTGATAAAATAGCAAGAGGGTTACAAAAAGCTTTTTGCCAATGGATTTCTTCAAAGAGGGAGATATTCCTGAATGTCTCTGCAGGTTGCCCATTCTTTAGGAAATCCCAGCAACAACAGACAATTGTTTTTGAACAACAATAAGCTCACTTGATCAAAGTAAGACTAAGAATCCTATATTCATAGTTGACTGACAAATCATTTTACCCACTAATATGTCCGTAAATATGTATGTTTAATTTCCAGCAGAGCAGAGTATTCCACGCCGACTGAAAACAATCTAGTTGTCAATCCCTTTAATCAGAGAGCCAATTAAGATAGGCCTCCCTGGGATTGTTAGGTTTTAATCATTTCATTTCCCTGACAAATTAATCTGCTGAAGAAGATTAAGGAAAACATTTGAGAAATCCACAAACTGTTGCTTTGTAGACTGTGACTGGTCGGTCAGTTCAAGATGTGAATAGAGATGATTCCATTGATGTGATGTCTTGTGATGTCTAGTGATGTCTCCAGAAGACATTGGACTGCTCTAGCACCAACACATATTGAAACAGTAACACAGGCCCAACGGGTATCTTTGACACATTAAAGCAACATATGTGAAAATTTCAGAGCCTCTTCCCAGTCCGGCATGCATCTCAGTAGGAGACAGGAGAAGAAAATAACGATTAGGAAACTCATTCTAAAGCACACTGGGAGAGACACATAACTATGTTAAAGTACTCATAACTCACCCTTGATGGCCAGTAACCGCCAGTAACAACAACCAAAATAATCTCCATGCCACATCAGCAGAGCTGGGCGCAGCAGCCTTAACAAAGTGAAACCAGTTGTCTCAAAACGACTACAATAACCACAGTGGTAGCTATTTCAGGTGACCGCTTTCATGTATTTATCTTCTATATAACAAGTGTTGGTGCTGCAAGCACTTTTCTTTATCGAACATCTTGTGGCGCAACTAAATCAGCTTACTGTAAATCACGTCAAGTCTCTTAACTTTCCCGTCTCATCACTATTTCTTCTAACTGCCAGGCAGTAATAACACGATAATAATACATCATGCAAAACTGCAGGCTGTGGCTTTGCAAGCATAAAGTACAATTTCCAACTCAGGCATTCAGCAGAATGCTCTCATACAGAGTGACGCACAAAGTGCAAGGTTAGAGTAAATGCATGAAAATGTCAACAACAACAGGATAAATGCTCTGGGAAATATCCTTGGAGAAGGATAGGCAACAAGAACAAGTAAGCAACTAGTATCTATTTCAAGAATATAAATATTAACACAAAACAAAACAGGACTTGTGTATCTGCAGTAGATTTGTACAAGTTAGACTTTTTTTTTTACTCTGACATGGAGTGAGATCTAGATCTCTTTCAGTGACTACATATGAATAATGACTGTTGATTCATCATGAGCAGCACTACTGCTGTGAACCATTGGATCCTTATGATGGTTGAATGTTGGGCCCAGTCCAGCAAAAGAGAATCAAATTAAGCTCACAAAGATCCCAGCACACAACTAGAGGTGTTGTCTCCTGCCCACAGTCAAACTCTTTTGCTACCGTCCACATACAATGAAAAGGGGGCGAGAAGAGAGAGAGAGAGTGCGAGAGAGAGAAAAACACTCCACCAGGCCGATTTTTATGTGAATGTTGACTAAGAATGGTCTCCATCTGTGTAAACCGTCTCAAACAGTGACTTCCTGTGAGTCACAGTCTGAGGCCTGGAGCAAATCACTGATATTTATCATGCAAGATGGCACACACTCCCAGGGTTACAAGTTACCCATCTGCTGGTCGCCTCGTCCATGGGGCCTGGGCTGGGCCCCCACTGTCCACTCTGCCCGCTGTGAGTCTTACCCCTGCCCCGTTGGTCGTACCACTCGTCATTTCAGGACATATATCTTCAAAGTTGTGGGTAAGATCTTTTTTCCTTTCCTTTCTTCCATTGGTTGTTTAATGAATTTCCATTAGCTGACGCCAAAGCAGTCAGCTAGGACTTCCTATAAGAATAAAACTTTATGGACCCAATATACTGTACATGGGAGTTAAGATAATTAGGACACAGCTTTGGTTTTTGTTTCTCGCCTGCACAATCTGTTGTTCATTTTTTATTTAAAATGTAAACGTTATTTTTCTTTTTTTTCTTTCTTTTTCTTTTTTTACAGAAAACAAAATGTCCAGGTCGGGATACTACTTTTATCCAATCAGGCGACAGGATAAACAAGTGAAATGACACAGTGATGACAAAGAAATAAGCAGACAAATTTGGAACGGTATTACTAAAATTCAAGCTGATACATTTTAAGTAAACAAAAAACAAGAAAAAAACATTTGAAGCTTCGATCTGAAGTTATAGAGCAGGAAGAATTACATGTTTTTGGTGTTAATAGTACAGTATACACTGTATAAAAGTAACAGTAACAGAGCTAAAAAATAAAAGAAACAACAGATTTTCCCAGCATTCCAGCAACTTTTTAACAGTGGAAATTTACAGCCTCCACAATAAGTCTCCATAAGACTTTCATGTGCCCCCCTCTCCTGCTCCGCTGAATATCCTCATAAAAGGCTTCTTCTTTTTTTGGGATTCCACATATATGACATGTTCTCCGAGGTTCCTAATATAGTCCAAACAAACCCAGGAGGTGGCACTGGAGGTAGGAGACATAAACAGCATAACAGTTTCCCAGGGCCATTCTTCTCTTTTCTCTCTCCGGTCCTCTTTTCTCTGATATTGCCATCTCTCTATGACACTATCCTAAACATTATGGTGTTCCTGTCCGTCACGGCAGATGCTGGAGTGATGCGTTCCTCCGGCTTCTTATTGAGACAGTAAATAAAATGCCACGACATCAAAGGCACGGACGAGATGGAGTCTCTAAGATTAGGTCGATCGTAAAGTTTTCATCTATCAGTTTTTACTATGATTTTGCTCCCCTCTGTTACAGCTGTGTTCATCTTTTTTCTTTTACAGTCCAACTGTAAAATATATAACTTGTTTGTTTTGGAAAATTCATAAGCTCTCCACTGGAGCTTTCATTTAATTTATTATCCCACGTTCAGGGGGGAGAGAGACTGTCGATGACACACATATAATAAAGATCAATACGGGTCGGTCACCGAATGTATTTTTCTTTTTTTGTTCCAGCTTGTAACAAACAGATCACTACGGATATTATGTTAATGAAAATAAAACCTTTCACCCTGGCCTGGCATCCCAAAATATATATATTTAAAAAATGTGTAAACTTCCACAATTTCTAATATAAAAAGAACTGCAGATCTACAAACTCACAGCACATTACAATGCAACGCATTGTGCTCTGTCTAGATCTGCTATTTTTGAATAGCCAATGTAAAAATAGGGTTTAAGTGGCTAAAACCCGTCATCAACCTTAGACATCAACTTTGTCACGCATTACTGATCAAATAAAAAGCTGTACCGCAGAAGGGGGTTACGGGTAACTGCAAAGTCATGCTCCATGAGGTTTAGGGTTGGTTTATTTGATTAACCTCTGCTGACAGGTCACATGTTGGGAGGCATTATTTTTCTCCCAGCCAGATGATCATGGCTAATTTATGACGTGCTGGCGATGGATAATCAATAGGTTGGATCGGCAGACTGCGGGAGTAGAGCTCGGACACAAGCTCTCGTCAGTGTAGTGTTTGTGTTATGGCTGTTCTGTCCTGGTGATGATCATAACTTTATCGGCTCGATGACACATTGCTGACTGTGATGTTGTGTAGTGTGTGTGTGTGTGTGTGTGTGTGTGTGTGTGTGTGTGTGTGTGTGTGTGTGTGTGTGTGTGTGTGTGTGTGTGTGTGTGTGTGTGTGTGTGTGTGTGTGTGTGTGCGTGCGTGCGTGCGTGCGTGCGTGCGTGCGTGCGTGCGTGCGTGCGTGCGTGCGTGCGTGCGTGCGTGCGTGCGTGCGTGCGTGCGTGCGTGCGTGCGTGCGTGCGTGCGTGCGTGCGTGCGTGCGTGCGTGTAGATAGACCTTTATTGATCATATATGGGAAGTTATTATGATGGCAATTATGGCAATACCGCTTATAAAACACAGACAGATACAGAATATAACAAAAAAAATCACAACTAAGAATGAGAAAATAAATAAATCCAATAAAGTTAAAATAGGAGTAAACAGGTAGGGAGGTACATGGATTATAAATAGGAAAAACCTGGTCCTGGTTTGGCCCTATCTGCACTTGGGATTTGCAAGTTGTATGAGTTATTAACAGGTGTAAATATAAATATAAATTCATACATAAACTTCAAAGTTTATGAATGTATACAGTAAGTGTACATAAAGAAATACACCCCAAGTATAAGTGTGTGCGTGTGTACGTGCACGTGTGTGTGTGTGTGTGTGTGTGTGTGTGTGTGTGTGTGTGTGTGTGTGTGTGTGTGTGTGTGTGTGTGTGTGTGTGTGTGTGTGTGTGTGTGTGTGTGTGTGTGTGTGTGTGTGTGTGTGTGGACAGGGAATTACTACTTTGTGGGGACCTCATGATCCCACAAAGATAGTACAATCAGAGGAAAAAACCTTGTGGGGGCTTATTAATAGGTCCCCACAAGGTGTTTAGGGGTTAGGTTAAGGGTTAGGGTTAGGGTTAGGGTTAGGGTTCAAAATGAATGGAATGTCCCCACAAAGATAGTAGACTATGTGTAATGTCCCCACAAAGTAGCAATTGCAAACATGTGTGTGTGTGTGTGTGTGTGTGTGTGTGTGTGTGTGTGTGTGTGTGTGTGTGTGTGTGTGTGTGTGTGTGTGTGTGTGTGTGTGTGTGTGTGTGTGTGTGTGTGTGTGTGTGTGTGTGTTTGCGCACGTGTGTTTGCGCACGTGTGTGTGTGTGTGTGTGTGTGTGTGTGTGTGTGTGTGTGTGTGTGTGTGTGTGTGTGTGTGTGTGTGTGCGCGCGCACACGAGCAGGAGAGGGAGACAAAGAGAGAAAGAGAAAAAAGAAAGATCTTGTGAGCAACAATTAATATCACTGATGGTACTTGCTTTATGCGTGCTGTTTTATTCTCGCACCTGACTGAGCTACATAGAATGGTGCCCATGTGCGAGAGAGAGAGAGAGAGAGAGAGAGAGAGAGAGAGAGAGAGAGAGAGAGAGAGAGAGAGAGAGAGAGAGAGAGAGAGAGAGAGAAAACAAACGTCACGCATACGATGCAAACAGTAAAGAATCCAATCTACTTTACAGCAGTGTTTACAACACATCCTGGGCAGGCTCTCGCCCTGCTCATATCCGGCCCCCCTTCAGGGCCACAGCAGTGAGAGAGAGGGAGAGAGAGAGAGAGAGAGAGAGAGAGAGAGAGAGAGAGAGAGAGAGACTCCCAACCTCTCTGCCATTCCTGACTGGGTGCTGCTCTCTTAAACTGCCACCCGCCTGGAGTTCCTCGTGGCTGTAAACAAACACAATTTTGCATTTCCTGTCGTCTAGACACAACAAGAAGGGAGGTTGCAGGACGCCTCGCTGGTAAACCGATGACAATAAGGGAATCACGCTACCAACATATCGATAAGTGATTAAATTAAGATATTGAGTCATTTGAAAATGTAGTCATCATTGGCAATAAGATAACATTAATTACATGCAATATATTCATATTATTCCACACTTTCCTGATTGGGTTGTTCTAGTAGTAAGAAACAAATACATAAATGCAACCAATAAGTTGTCCAAAACTGTTACATAAAGCCTATCTTCATATTTTCCTCCAACTTTCCCCAGACACTGTGAATTTCCTCAGCATCTGATAACCGTTACATATTCCCACTTGATAACCGTTACATATTCCCACTCCTTTTTACCCCTTTTTTATACAGTCAATGAATATGTCACCATTTCAAAGTGAGAACAGTGTGGATTCCTCTGAACAGAGGCTGTAATTGACTCTCCGCTCTGCTGTGCAGAATGGATCGCAGAGCCCTACAGGAAAGATGATCATTGATTTAATCACATCATCAACTGCAGCCACTTCAGGGCCAAAGTAGCTGATCCATAACCAGAGCCGTGTCGCTCGGCCCCTATCATGCTCAGATGTGTTATGAAGTGTCTCAGTATTGATTAGAGATAACAACTGCAACCCCCCCCCACCACCACCACCAC
Source organism: Nannobrachium achirus (assembly GCF_963921795.1). NCBI lineage: Eukaryota > Metazoa > Chordata > Actinopteri > Myctophiformes > Myctophidae > Nannobrachium > Nannobrachium achirus. The sequence goes on along the minus strand of NC_137819.1, from coordinate 35,245,998 downwards.
CACCTGCCAACCACATAAGACATAACTGCATCGACAAGGGAATTAGAAGGATAATCGTTCCCATGTCATCTTGCTCCTAACGCAAATGTGTAATTCTCTCTCTCTCTCTCTCTCTCTCTCTGGCAGTGTGTGTGCGCGCGCGTGTGTGTGTGTGTGTGTGTGTGTGTGTGTGTGTGTGTGTGTGTGTGTGTGTGTGTGTGTGTGTGTGTGTGTGTGCGCGCGCACGTGTTTGTCCTCTTCTGTGGTTGGTTGCTCAAAGCTGGCTGAGACTGACATGAAAGTTGTCTGGGTGTTACCGGGGTTATCTGTACGCAGAGAGCTCTGTTTAAATTCACTGAGAGGTTGAAACTACTACTACTCACTTCGTATTAACTTTACACTGTATATCTTTGTGTATCCCTTGCAATAATTTCCAATAATTTGTAGTTAATAGTTAATCCTCCCCTTCTTTCCTACAAACTATTTTCATACAAACATTTGTCAATTTATTTTATTTATGTGATTTATTTTCTTCAAGTGGATATGTAGATTTCTTTTCTTATAGTCTATTAAAATGTTGAGAAACTTGCTACAAACATGGGCCAATAAATCAGATAACAAAACACCATTAGGGCAATATGATTCAAATCCTTGAAGTCTTGTTAATTTCAAGAGTTATTTTTATTCTTTTTTTTTTTTTTTTTTTTACAAAAACTGAGAAGAGATTATCTATAGCAGGGGTTTTCAACCTTTTCAGGCCGCGACCCCCAAAATAATCATTTTTTAACTGGGAACCGCCCCACCCTGACCAGCACTAAGAGTTGAGGCATTACATTTTGTTGCGAGGGGGTTGTGAGCATGTAGATCGGCTATTTTCACATTTTCTGCCTCTAATATTAGACAATTTGGCTAATGTTTAATTTGTAATTTTAAAGGCATTAAAAATATCCTTAATTTGTCACTTTAGAAATGTGCAGATAACCTCTATACACTTAAAACGTTATGTTGGTTTGTTTACTGTTGAGTGAGAAAACTGTTGCATATTAAGTTAATCATCTGAGGACCCCCCAAAATAATTTGGGGACCCCCCCCTGGGGGTCCCGACCCACAGGTTGAGAACCACTGATCTATAGCTGAGGTGAGGGGGGAAAGCATTTTCCCTTTTTTTCTGATATCTTTGCAGAAAAGACCTCTCCTCTTGGGTGAAAAATACAACCCTGGGAAAGCTTTGGGGGTTATTATTGGACGTCCACTCTAAAAGTATTTCCGAACAATTCGATGTTGTGCTCAAATAGAAATGTATGAATGCTTTTCAGGGCAAGAGGACAAAGCTACGCCGGGGCTGTACATCTGTGAGTTTTGAAACAAAGGTTTGTTTGTGAGCCTCAATCACTTGTGCTCATGAAAGCAGACACTTACTTGAAAAACTTTTCTTTCTTTTCTTTCAGGGGTTGGGAGGGGGGGACACTCTAAACCTACATCCTGGTATAAATTTGCAAAACGCAATACAGGCCTGATTGTGTGTGGGGGTAGACGCAGGATGCATACAAATAGAATCCCTTCTGAAATGTCCCCTTCCTTGCATGGCTCAGTGGCTAATGTACAATAAATCAACAAAAGGGGTCTTTAATACCAGCAATAGGCAGGGCTGAAGCTACTGTTATTTTATCTTTTTTTTTTTTTTTTTTTTTTACAGTATTTAATTGGAAGTTTTCCCTGAAACCTTAGACCCTGCTTTCAAATGACTTTGCCCAAATCTAAGAGGAGATTGATAAGAATTTTCCTTCCCTCTCCCCATCTCGCCCTCCTCTCTTAAAGTTTTTTTCTCTCTCTCTCTCTCTCTCTCTCGTCCAAAACCCCCTTCGCCTTTCAGGAGAGAGAGCAAGTTTTTTTTGCCGAGGAGGGGGAGAGTAAAGTTACAAGTGTGTGGCATTTTGGGGAGGGAGGCTGAAATTGGAGGCTCGGAGGGAACGGATAAGGACAGGCTGGGAAAAAGGGAAGTTGGCAGTGGTAGCGGGTCAACAGCGCGCCTCAGAGCCGTACCCACTGCACCAGGTGTCCACTTAATTCAAATGATACTATTATTCATAGACAGAGGCAGAGTATTGAAGCAACCCCCCCCCTCTCCAAATCATTTGCAACTGAATACAGATATAATCCTGGAAATATAAGTCTCCATTAAGGGTATCCCATTTAGCAAACAAGGCTCCCTTTGTGCAACATGTTGTGTGTATAAATCACAGGCTGAGAGAAGGAGGGGGGAGATGGGGATAAAGTAAAAAAAAACTCTGTCCAAGATGAGATTTGAGAATGTCACTTTCTTTCACATAGGTATTAAGAGTGTGGTTAATTTTGGTTGATTTTGTTGCTACGTTTCTCCTGTCCTTGTAGCACATTTCACAAAATGCTCTAACCCTAACCTAACCTAGCCTCATATTTCCTGTGGCTTTTGTTAATGGCATCATATATACAGTATCTCTTTGGAATGAATTGATTGAATTCGTATAAAAAAAAAAAAGGTTTCCTGCCTCATCTACAATCTCATGCTAAAAATCACTTCATCGTCTGTCTGTCTGTCTGTCTGTCTGTCTGTCTGTCTGTGTGTGTGTGTGTGTGTGTGTGTGTGTGTGTGTGTGTGTGTGTGTGTGTGTGTGTGTGTGTGTGTGTCTGTGTGTGTGTGTGCACACGTGTGTGTGTATGTGTGTGTGCATGCTTGTGTCCTGTCACACACTGCAGCAGCAGAGGAAACTCGTTCAAACAGTACATATTACATCATCAGGTCCATAAGGTGATTTTCAACCGCCTTGGCAAAGTGACCATGGCCATAATTAATTTTTGTTCACAGCAAAAGAAAGATATGTACAAAGACAAAATTATTTTCTGGCGATCGCCTCAGGCCTGCCACTCTCGCTCAGTACAGTGTGGAAAAACCCCGATGTAAAGTTAATCTCAAGTCAGTGGATCAATCTAATCCAGTTGAGAAATGTGTGATGGACTGGTGCAATCAAAGCCAAACAATAGACATACAGAGGTCTATTCCCTTCCTCTGGGAACTCAACAGTGAAAAGACCAGCAAATATAAAAGAGGACAATATAGGATTCCTGATAACCGTTTTCAGTCAAGACCAGACCATAAGAGCTGTACTGACCCACAAACACAATCCAATCTCCTATCCCCTTTCGCCTTCTCTAAATATCACACAAGCCAAGCTAATTGATACAAACAACACAAATAAACTTAAGAGGTTGATATTATATAGTATAGGTTCACATAACAGTGTCAGTGACAGTAGAATATCTGTAGAATAACATAGAATATCTCATTAAATGCACACAACACTAGAATGCCACTTTTATATAACTTTATAACCTGTCTTATTGTCTCCTATAAAGCAGCGGCTCCCAAAAGAGGAATTTTATGTCTCCCCGGGACCCAAACTAGTGGAAATAGCAAATCTACAAGCTCACAGATCTACAACCTCACAACGCGTTGTGAGCTTGCCGATCATCTGTTATAACTTCTGCTTAAAAGTCAAATTTTGTGGAATTTATGGAATTTCTTTTAAATTGGATTTATATTACACTATTTTTAGTGTTTGCATTTCTTTTTAATGTATGACAATCTTTTTTTTTTATATATATAAAAATAATAATTACAAAATTAAAGGGGGGACGTTTACTCGCGACCCACGAAAATCGGTCCGCGACCAAACAATTGGGTGCCGACCCAGTGTTTGGGAAACGGTGTCCTATAGAGTGGCAGTCAGTCATGACAAGTACTGTATAGCGGTGGCCTCCTGGCTGCGTGGCCAGGGCAGTCCTTGTGACAGGAGAGAGCTAGCTTAAAATACTCCATCAATCAGTATGAGACTGGGTGATTGGTTAAGAATTCAAGCGATGCATCTCTTTTTTTTCCTGTACTATTGAGTGTTCTCCTCAGTTCCACTCAGGTAACGTTGTTTTCTCTCTGCCTCTAAAGACACGAAGAAGTCCGTTATGAAAGCTGAGACCGTATACATGCAGACCTACAGCACAAGATTTGCATAAAAATGCTCAGCGTCACGCCTACAATATCTATAGATAGTGTCCATATTAAACATTGTGAATTCCCCAACGAATGTCTGTGCGTTATGGTCTTTTCATTAAGTTTTGTGGACACCTCTCTCTCTCTGTCTCTTGCACTCTCTCGCTTTCTCTCACTCTGCTCTTTACGTTGAAGTTCCCATGACCCATCACAATACAGTGATGAAGTATTCACGCAGTGATGTATGAAATTCGGGCAAATAAAAACCTTTGTCCTCCCACACTGGCTAATTATTTGACAGATTGGTGCCCTGTTGTGTGTGGATACTGTGAAGGACCCCTCCGTCGTCCCATCCCCCACCTAATAAAGAGGCCACTTGCAGAAAAATTCCTTTATAGCCTCCCCCTTTTCTATTCTTTGTTAGAAGATTACATTTTTTCACCACATTTTGCAATGACAAAATGGGGGAGAACTATGGGTTTTGGGGACGGGGGACTCTGTGTGCACAAGAAGTGACAGAGGGGCCGGGACAGCAGTCAGTGGCAGTTTAAAAAGGTTTTCTCAAGCAGAAATATTTAATCTTCTCATGGAAAAAAAAAGCTAAAGCAGAGGGAAAAAAAGAGGGGATAGAATGAAGCTAATCATCCTCAGGTCCACCCCTTCACCCCGCAGCTTTCTGTAGAAAATAAAAACCCAAAACAAAACAAAAAGAAAAGAAAAAAGATGATGCAAGATTGATGGAATAAATCTGCATGTATAATTACAAGACATTCCCACATTTCAACCTTGCATTCTATCAAATCTGTCTCAAAGGCAACTCTTTTTTTCTCCTTCAACAACAGTTTGTACTGTTCGTACCAGTTTAAGACTTGCTATATTCCATCCAGCACCTTTCAAAAGACATACAAATATTAAAATAAAGACGTTGGTCACCAAACGCAAAGCAAATTCAATAGCAGGGCTTTCTACCGTATATCTAAAATGGGAATCTTGTTTTAAACTACAGTATGTTCTGTGATGATTTGTCTCTTACTGTGTGTACTGCACCCTAAAATGGTGAGTGTTCATTTCACTCAGAGATTGTACAAATGGAACCAAATGGACCATTACAAGTCCATTTGTTTCCTTTTGTACACTCACAATTTTAAAGTGTGTTGCAGTGCTTCCCCATGATGTCTTGCCCAACAGGGGGTGGCAGTAACCCTTGATGTCAGCATGTCAGCTCCTACAGCCCTAATTTCCTCATGTGCTATAGAGTCTCACAGCATGTTGAGAGAATTATGTTGAAATAAAGTTAGAAATGCAATATACAATAATCTGATATGATATAATATCTTATTTTACATTACAATATGTATTGCTATATTATATGAAATTATATTTGTCACTGTAGGGCAGAAACCTTGTATCTCCAAGTTTCAAATGTGTATGCAAAGCCCTGCTTCATCATGCAAGACTGTCGCACAAAACTAGTGAAAATAGCCGATCTACAAGCACACCACGCCTCGCATCAAGAGGCGTTGTGTGCTTGCCTTGTAGATCGGCTATTTTCGATAAATTAAATCATTTTTAAAAGGATCAATACAAAAAGAACGGTTTTGGACATACAAGGTTTCCACCCAACAACAACGATATATTATATTTACATCTGAGTACAATCTTCTTCTTTTTTTCTTTTTTTTTTTTACAGACAAGAGCACATAATGGCATCATATATCAAGGCTGTGGTGTGCTAAATATCACAGTATTCACATTTGGACACAACCTTGGTACGGTAGTCCTGACACAACCAGGGGTTATCCTCTCGGCATCTGGCTGTTAAGTAGAGTGGGATTGAGGGAAAGCATCTGTGAGGGCCCATTCCACCCCTCGTCAAGTTAAGGTTGGAGGAACACCTGGCACCTGGCCCAGCGAGGAGGTGGCTGGAGCATTAGCCGCACAACTTCCCCTGCACAGAAGGTTAAAATCCTTCCCTCTCCCTCACCACAGAGCAGCATACAGTACTGTGTGTGTATGCTCTCTAAAACACTGTTTCCCAAACAGTGGGTCGCGACCCATTTGTGTGGGTCACAGACCAATTTTTATGGGTCACGATTTTTATTTTTTATTTTATTTTCTGACAAAGAAATTAAAGGTATATTTCAAAAGAAGGAAAATCTTTTGAAAAATATAATTTTACGTTTTTGGAATAAAAAAATAATAAAAAAGAATAACACAAATAATAATAATCATTTAATAAATGTTCAAACAAATAAATCTAAGAAATTCCATAAATAAAATATTATAATAATTAAGAAGTAGTGAAAATCGCCGATCTACAAGCTCTCAACGCGGCGCGAAGCAACACGTTGAGAGCTTGTAGATCTGCTTTTTTCACTAGTTTGGGTCCTGGGTGAATGTCGAATTTCTCTTTTGGGTCACGGGCTAAAAAGTTTGGGAGTTGTTTTGCTCTAAAACATATGGTCACCAGCAAAAGACTACAAAAGCCACCGGAACTTTAACTTGTGAGAGAGAGCGTGGCCACATTGTAATTAATGCACAGTGAGAAAATAGCTATTGTAGGGTTTGATTCCAGTGTCTGCTCCACTCAGTCATTTGTGCTTTGTCATCTTGTCACTCTCTGCTGTGCATACGATGCAACAAAAGCATTAACAAATGTCCCCAGAAATGTCAGTGTACAGCAACATTCTGAGGATCAACCCAACTCAGAAGAGAGTGTAAAATTATACCCGTAAAACTGATCCTCAGGATTGTGTTGTGTACTATATTGTGATTTATCATGAACATATTGTCCTAATTAGCACTATTATGTTGGTGGGACAGGCTGTTTGACCTTCTCATGACATCCTCATTTGTATCATGTCAACCAAGAAACAGCTCCCTAAATCACATCCTTCTTCACCCTCTACAGTCAACTCATGCTTCATTTTTACACAGAGAATTAGCTGATCTACAAGCTCACTACTATGCATTGCATCGCCCCACATTGTGACCTTGTAAGTCGGCAATTTTCGGTATAAGATGAAGTATAAATCACACGTACTGCACAAAGCAGGCACACTTGTGATGACATGCATGCTAAGCATGAGGCTAAAAGTTACTGTAATAAAGAATCATACAGAATCCCTGCTGGGAAATAAGTAAGTAAGGGTAAGGTTAAATAATAACAGAAGAATTGAACTGCAAATTGCATTTTCAACATAATAGAGTTTTCTTTACTGATCTAATCTAAATATATTTTTTAAGTGTTACTGATTTGGTTTTGCTTTTTGTTTGCTTCTTGCGCCTTTTTTCTTTCTTTATATTTTCAAGAGTATCTTATTTTGGAACAGAATTGTGTAATTGTACCAGACAGATAGATACACTGTTGGTTAGATCTTTCTTATGTACCTTCTTAAGTTCTACTGACTTAGCATTGAAAGAAAGGCCTTCAGTAACATAACTTTTTATTTTCAGCTTTTGAAATGTACCAAACACTTCATTGCTAATTAATAAATATCCAACTTACTATTAGTGCTGGGTTGTTTATACAAAGGAAATTGATACATACGGTACAAATCTAATGACTGGGACTTAAAATATATCAAACAGCATTGGCAAAAGAAGCTTGGAGGGGGAAAGGGCACATTGTGTACAGTCAGTGTGTGCTGTAGAGTACTGATGACTCTGTCAACTTCAGGCAGGGTGAGATCAGTGGGCACAATGGCACTCCTCAGGCCCTGCCCGAGTGCCCGCATATTGAAACAAATCTCTGGACGTTTTGTTTTGGTTAATGGCTATGTGTCAGCTCGTATGTCTGTGTCACACCACTGGCCAAGGCAAGCTCCCGGCAGGGTTTTGGGGGGTGGGTGCAGGAGGTGGGGGCTTTGGGGTGCAATGCCTAATTTATGGTCCATCGTACAACGGCGACGCGGCCCGAAAATAGCTGATCTACAAGTTCCCAACGTGTCGTTTATGCGCCACGCTTGTGAGCTTAGATCGGCTATTTTTGTAAGTATAAATCGGGCTTAAGAGTAGGAATTGGGGGGAGGGAGGAGGGGTGAGAGCGGAGTTGGCGGGGTGGGATGGGTGTTTCAGGGAGGAGGGGGGGTCAGGCTTCGAAGGGAGCACATGGAAATGAGACCCATTCATCGCACTAACACCCCCCCCACCCCACCCCTCAACTGGCATATGGCATGGCATTGTCCTTGGCCGCTGAGCCAGAAGTGATGCAATTTGTTGGCATGTCCTGTCATTTCACAAACTACCCATCCCATTGAGGCCTCCAGAAAACAACAACTGAAGACATGGAAGGGCAGCCAACAGCTCAGCTACCAGGGATCCCCTGCCAAACCCACTCGAGAGAGAAATGAAAAATAACCGGGCTTCAAAGGCCCACAAACGTTTACCAATATTAATTTGGGGGCTTTAAATGCATGGCATATTGCAACAAAAATATAAAAAGTTATTTTTTTCCAAGCTCAGTATGAGTTTATTATTGTAATTATAATTATTATTATCATTATTATTATCCATTGAAATTAGTAGCAGTCCATTTGATACCAAGATTTATTTTAAACAGTAGGCTTTGCTCTACCTCAGGCTTTATGTTCGGGGAGGGGGGGGGGCTAAAATCTTCAAAGAATATGACCGCTGCTAAACACAGCTGAAACATGAAATCCACCTCCATATCCTATTGTCCACTGCTTGCATAATAGTTGACCTCACCTTCTGCTGGGACGTCCCGCTGAAAGTTGTGGGTTCGGCTGTGATCCTCAGAGGCACAAGGATTTCCCCTCTGGGAGGCGCTGAGCTGTCTGCGTGGAGATGAAGCTGAGAGGATCCATCATCCTCAGCAGGGGCGTCACAAGGGGGGGAAAAGTGGGACTGAGTTACTAGGGCCTAAGGTGGAAGGGCCTGGAATTATTTTATTCTTTAGCTATTGAAAAATAGCAGATCTCTATAGCAGAAGCTCACAGCCACTGCGAGCTTGTAGATCTGTTATGTTGTGAAAATGTGCGCAGATCTTTGAATATACCGGTATGTATTTTTTAAGCGAACATTTGTAACTCAAATTTTGCTTCTGGGTGGTCCCTGGAACTAAATATTTTGAGATGGGGTCCGTGGCCAAATACATATCATTTTGGGGGTCCTTCACTAGAAGGATTTGAAATATTCAAAGAGCTTGTATATCTGCTATTTTTCAATAGTTAAAGTACCCAGGGCCCATAATTTGGTGCGACACCCCTGATCCTCAGATCAAGTGATGTCTCACACATTAAATCCTCAGTGTTCATTTAAGGGTGTACAAATGTAACCAAAGTATACAAATGTAAAAAAATAAATTACCAAATGGACCAAAGAATATCAAGAGTTACAAATGGATAAAATAATCCTGGGTATTTTACTGTATGAACGACAAGGCTCAAATGGAATCTGTGGACATATGGAGATAAATGTATCAAGTCATTTCTTTTACATCTGTGGAAATGTTGATCTAGAATATTATTTTGGTGGTGAAAGTTATAGGAGTTCTTGTATGGTGTATGACAAAATATGTAAGCTTACCATACCATAATCACAGGAATCATTAATCATGTGCCACTTTTAGTTTAGATTACTGCAGAGGCAGGTGTGTCTGGGTCCAGCTGATACTCATTCACACTCGTTAATGTTACATGCATCAAAGCAAGTATGCATCTGCACTATCAAATAGGCCTACATCTAAGATTTTTACAAGGTATTATATCTGGTATTATATGTGGTTTGAGCTGTTGGAAATTATATTATGTTGGAATATATATTTATGTAGTATTATTGCGACCGCAGTTTACTATGAGAAACGTCACAGCTTGTCCGTGTCCGTCTGTCTGGACGTGTACACATTTTTACGGTCTATGGGTTTGCCGCTCTGACATCATGCTCTGATGTCACTGTGATGTCAGGGGAACCACTCTAACTGAATGGGTTTGCCGCTCTGACATCACGCTCTGGCTTCACTGTGATGTCACACTAACAGAATCCCTTTTATGGCCATATATGGAGATATGGAGATCCCTGTGATGCCAAGGGAACAAATCCCCTTTATGCCCATATATGGAGATCCTTGATGTCCACATCCATGATGTCCACATCACTGTTGCGCGACCTCGCCCTTTAAGGCGAGGCTGCTTGTCGCCCTGAGGCGTCTTACTAGTATAATATTTGTAATAGTGTTATCAGTGCTCTGAAACTATGGGTTTTATATTTAGTGAGAACTTCACTTCTCCCTTCAGCTTATGGAGCTATAGTCAACTTTTTCTTGAAAAACGGGCGCTAAAATAAAAATGTTTCGAAAATATTTTAGAAAAAAGATTAAGCTTCAGCTTCATATATGTGTTTCTATTCAAAAATTACCACAAAAAGCGTAAAATAATGATAATATAATCATTTTGGCCATGTCAGACTGACTTTGTTTACATTCCTCTTCTATGGATTGATAAGGGATGTAAACAAAGTCGGCCCTACAATGGCCAAAATGATTATTTTATCATTATTTTATGCTTTTTGTGGTCATTTTTGAGTAGAAACACATATGAAGCTTATTTTTTTATAAAACATTTTCGAAACAATATTTTTATTTTAGCATCCGTTTTTCAAGAAAAAGTTGACTATAGCTCCTTTAAGCTGTAGGAAATACTTGCCATTAATAGTGGTTGCAAAGGTACACATTGATTGCCAGAGTCCTGTGGTCATCAGTTTCTGATTAATATAAAGTAGTACCAGTATTTGGCACGGTCTGGGGTGCACTCATAAAAAAAATAAAAATCCACAAAACTAGCGTAATTTGTATTGTGGACCTATTTCTACTATACTGTAGCGCTTCTTTGAATCCTTTGTATCCTTTGAAACAGAGGTGATGAATTCAGAGAAGCTCTACTAAAAGTGCATATAAAACAGACTATTTTATTAATACAAAATGCTATTATGACGCCCCCATTGGGATCAAATAAAATTAGCTGACCCTCCCTTGGACTAAAATGAGAAAAGCATGACCCTCCCATATCTTCCTCCAGGGGTAACCCTCTTTAAAAAACGACCTGTTTATTGTCATACCTCCAGACAAGGTCCCCCTATGGGATAACCAGCGCCATCTGGCGCTGCAACAGAGTAAAACTCATAAGCTCCCGTACGAGAAATATCATTTGTCGGTAGGGCTGTCAATCACAAACGAGGGCACCGCCCCCGAGTGTATATAAGCCCTGTGGGCTATCATAACTTCCTCTTCCGCACCTCTGCTTACCTGCAACTAGAGTGTCGCGAACTCAGCCATATAAGTATAATTTTCTGTAAAGTTTAGCCTAAGCGTTGGCTAGGAAGTCGGCCACTGGCCTTTATAGATTATTCTCCCGTACGTTTCTACTTCTATTCTTCCTAACAGTTCGGTCTTTTTCTTCACTTTCGCTTTGAGTCTTTACTTCTTCTCTGTACGTTCTGCCACGTGTCTCCCTGCCTTAGCTTAGCTTCGCTTAGCTTCGGTTAGCTCACGATGGCAGCTCGTCGGCCCACAGTTAGCAACCTGCTAGCTAGGGTACCGAAGAAGTGCGGCCTTCCCAGCTGCAAAGGCCTCATCGCCAATGAAGATACTCATCCGTTCTGCATTGTCTGCATGGGGGTAGGACACGCCTTGGCCTCTCTGTCCCCTCCGGCCCCGGCCACGGGGGTGAACTGTACTGACTGCCTCCAGTATGATGTTCCAGCCCTCGAGGCCCGCTGTGAGATCGCTGGCGCTGGTTACGGCCTTCACACCACGGTCTCCGCCGGATCCCTCCCAGACACCTCTCCTCGTGTGCCGGACAGCGCTGCACGCCACAGCGCTGCTTCTCGCCACGTGGTTAGGCCTCCAGCGGCCTCGCCCTCAGCTAGCTTCGGTAGCCCCGTTGCTAGCGGGTCTGCGGCCCCTGTTTCCACTGCTGTTTCTCCGACGGGCTCGACTGGTGCCGTGCCCAAGAAGAGAACATGCAAGACCGCCCACGTTGCTCCACCACCAGCTGCAACCTGGACCGTCCCCCCCAAAGAATTCCACCCTCTAGTCGTCGGTGACATTCCTCTCTCCTTCTCCGTCCCCCAGCTACGGGCTATGCGGCCACCTAGCCCCGTCTCCTGGCATGCTAGCGACGGAGACGAACCGGAGCTAGAGGACTACGACATGGAGGAGGTGGACACGGAGGGTGAGTACTCGGAGGAGGACGAGTCCTCTTTCCCCTCCGGACAGGGCGGAGGCGCGGCCAGGGTGGTTCCTCATGCCGAGGCTTCCATCTCCGCCGCGTCCTCCCAAGCCCCTTCTTCCTCTCTCCCCCCTTCCATGCCGGCTGGGGCGAGAGGGGCAGCGGCACAAGACCCAGACTCCATCCCCATGGACGAGCTCTCGGTGCTGGAACGTGCTACCATCCGTTGTGGCCTGGAGCTGCCGCTCGGAGACGCGCCACTCGGACCACGGGCTAGGATTCCCCTCCTTGGCCAGGATGTGGATTCCTCTCCCCCTCTTCGGATGGAAAAGCTCCCACTGGTCCCAGGCTTTGCAGAGGCCCTGCATTCAACCTGGACTACACACAAGGACCCCCCCAAGCTCCCCTTCCTGGTCGATTGCCGCGACGCAGAGAAGGCGGGAATCCCCTTGTGCCCTCCCATGGACAAGCTGATGGCCCAGTCCCTGGTCGGGAGCCTCAAGCCAGGTCATGAGCGGACCGGTCCTGGAGGCCGCCCTCCCCTCAATCTGGCCGTGGGTAAGAAGCCTCCTGGGTTTGCCATCCCCTTTGACGACAAGCAGTCTTCCAGGGTTAGGAACTCTTACAGAGCATCCGCGCTGGCAGCCAGGACGATGAACGCCACCCAGCTGCTGCTTTTCTCCACCAGGCGCCTCCTCAGCGAGATGCGGGAGGTGCCTGACGTGTTGGTGGAGGAAATGGACAAGTCGCTGCGCATGCTGATGGACCTGAATGTCCACGCAATCGAGTGGCTTGGACACGGCATGGATTACTGCATCCAGGCGGAACGTGCCAGGTGGCTGGATAAGGTAAAGTGTCCTGGCAGTTCCGGAGAGGAGACCGAGAAGGTCCTGCAAGACCTCCCCGGCCACCCTACCTCCCTCTTGGGCGGTGGACTGGAGCTTCTCCGCCAGGAGGTGGCGGATAAGAAGATCACTCTGGAGCTCCTGGAGGCCACGACGGACCCCCAGGTACCCAGAAAGGAAAAGAGACAGGGACGGAGCAAGGCCCCTGGTCAGGCTGACAGGGGGCGCTCTTCCTCCAAGCAGGGGAAACAGAACAATCCCCCTAGGACCCCCTCTTCTTCCTCCGCGGGACCCCCTCGCACTGCAGCGGGGGCTCAGGCCCGCTCTCAATCCCGCCACCCTCCCAGGCACGGGATACCGGCCAGCTCCCACAAAGCCCGTGGGAAGCCGCCGCGAAAGTGACACTGGACTCTGGCGGGGTCCCCCTGAAAATTCAGGGGACCCCCCCTTGCAAGCGCAGACGTTTGGACAATATGAACAATTTTTCTTATGCCAAGAAATCAATGTTTATTCCTCCTCTGTGCTCTCCTCCAGTGCCTGTAATAAAAAGTGTGTTGATAAAACAATGCCTGTTTATTTCAAACCCACCTGCTTTAGTACAGACGACCCCATTTTGCATGAATTTAACCAGTGTAGAGAAGTCCAGGCTGGAATTTCTTTCCACTCAGAAAATATCGCTTCCTCCAGTCACGCAGACAGGTTACAAGCAGAATATTTCTCTTTGCAAAATGTTCCCAGACAAGCTAATTCCTATTCACAATGGTATGGTCTCACTAGTGTGCAATACCCCTCTGTCTCCACCGAGCGGCACTGTTATGCCGACTCTAGTTCAGGACAGGAGTTTGGTCTTAGCGTCAGGGAAGAAGCCAACACATATCACCCAGGGCCGGCCTCGTCTTCCCGCAAGGAAGCATATAAAGGCCTTAGCACAGGTTATAAACGTAAATACAATTCCCCGAGCCGGGGATTATGTTACTTATGCGATGAACCCTGTCCCCCGGGCTCCACGTTATGTGTCGCCTGTATTATTAACAAGCGAGGCTTCTTGGAGGTCACGTGTTCGTCTCCCACCGGATACGGAAATAAGCGTACCGGAAACGGAAACGCTCTTTCCGCCGGTGTCTCCGCGCCTTCCGGCCCGGCGTCTAGCGGATACGGATACGTGCCCGGATACGGAACCTCTCCCTCCCGGCCCAGTAGTTCCGCTCAGGCGGTACAACCCCAAGGCTTCTCCGTTGCTCAGCAACACGTTAGCACAGTGTGCAGAGCAATGGAAGCGTTGCAATCCGAATCACTGGGTGTTTCGGACGGTGACACGGGGTTACAGACTACAGTTCGCGAGAAAACCCTCCCTATCCAGCAAGGTTATTTATACTCGAGCCCGCGGCTTGAAAGCGGATGCCTTGAGGGAGGAGATAAGCTCACTATTGCGCAAGGGCGCTATAGTGGAGTTATCACGCGACCAGAGCCGTTTAGGCTTCTGGAGCCGTTATTTTCTGGTTCAGAAAAAAGGAGGGGGGCTGCGTCCGATTATGGACTTACGTGCTCTGAACAAGCACTTGAAAAAGTTCAAATTCAGGATGCTGACGTCAGAGTCACTGATGAGATCAGTGAGACAGGGGGATTTCCACTGTTCAGTGGATCTGAAGGACGCTTATCAGCACGTCCTCATTTATCCCCCACACAGGAAGTTCCTGCGGTTCGCCTTCGAGGGGCGCCTGTACGAGTACACGGTCCTCCCTTTCGGTCTTTCCCTGAGCCCTCGGGTTTTCGTGAAAGTGACCGAGGCAGCCATTGCTCCACTGAGGCATCAGGGAGTCAGGCTGGCGAACTACATAGACGATTGGATGATTTCCGCCGCCTCCTGCTCAGAAGCGGCGCGCCATACCAATCTGGTGTTGTCACATCTGAAGGCCTTGGGTTTCAACGTCAATTTTGGCAAAAGCACTCCCAGCAGATTTCCTTTATAGGAATATCTCTGGACTCGGCCACCATGTCCGCTCGCCTCTCCCCGGAGAGGGTGGACAGGTTTCTGACTTGTCTCGGCTCCTTCCGACTGAACCAGGTGGTCAGGTACAAGGAGTGCATGAAGTTGACTGGGCTGATGGCGTCAGCGGTGCAACTTCTGCGTCTGGGCAGGTTTCATATGAGACCTTTCCAGCGGTGGTCACTGGCGCTCAGGATTCCTTCCCTGCAAGGGTACAGGAAGGTGACAGTCAGCCAGGTCTGCATGGACGCTCTGGTCCCATGGAGGGACCAGGTGTTGTTGACGAGTGGGGTCTCCATGGGCGAAGTGGTGGTACGCAGGGTGATCACCACAGACGCCAGCCGCTCGGGGTGGGGCGCCACCTACGAGGGGCGCTCAGCCAGGGGCCTTTGGACCCAGGCCATGTTGGAGTACCACATCAACTATCTGGAGTTAATGGCGATCTACTTGGCGCTCAAGCATTTCGAACCATTTCTCCGGGGTTGCCATGTCCTGGTCAGGACGGACAACACGGCGGCCCTGTTTTATCTCAACAAACAGGGCGGCCTCTCCTCGCGTACGCTGGATCAGCTGGCGCGCGAGATGACCCTCTGGTGCTTGCCTCGGTTGAGGTCCATCAGAGCCTCCCATATCCCGGGACTTCAGAACGGCGGCGCCGATCTGTTGTCCAGGGGGGAGCCTCGTTACGAGGATTGGTCTCTCCACCCTGCGGTGGTGAGGCAGATTTTCTCCAGGTTCGGTCGACCTCGAGTCGATCTCTTTGCCTCCCAGGAGAACGCGAAGTGCCCCCTTTACTTCTCAGTGAGGGGACCTTCTCCTCTGGGGATGGACGCGTTTGCTTACGAATGGCCACAAGGTCTTCTCTACGCGTTTCCACCCCTGGAACTGATCCTTCCCACTCTGGAGAGGATCAGATGTTCCAACCAGGAGGTTCTTCTGGTGACACCATCCAGGGGAGTGTGGAGGTCTCTGATCACCCCACTGCTCTCTCGACCCCCTTGGCGGCTTCCCTTGCACAGGGATCTGCTGCGCCAGGCAGGGGACGAGATCTTCCATCCAGACCCACGGGGCCTAGACCTGTGGGTTTGGCCCGTGAGAGGGAGAACCTGCTCGCAGCAGGTTTCTCACCGACGGTTGTAGCCACTATTCAGAGTGCTAGAGCCCCCTCTACTAGGGCTGTGTATGATGGAAGGTGGAATGCCTTTTTGGACTGGTGTGAGCTACAGGAGCCACCTGTGGTGGCTCATATAGCTTCGGCCCAGAGGGTGTTAGATTTCCTGCAGGACCGCCTGGACCTTGGTCTGGCGTTCTCTACACTGAGGGGTTATTTAACGGCTATTGATGCCTGCCACCTGGGGGTGGCAGGTAAAGGCCTTTCTAAAATCCCTGAGGTGGTCCAGTTCATGCATGGTGTTGACCATTTGAGACCTGTGACTAGAGCCTTGTTTCCTGTTTGGGATCTACAAGTGGTTCTTGAGGGCCTTTGCAAGGCACCCTTTGAACCGATTGGGAGGACCTCTTTGAAACATTTAAGTTTCAAAACAGCTCTTTTGCTTGCCTTGTCTACGGCTAAGCGTGTGAGCGACCTTCGTGCGCTCTCTGTGAGCCCTGATTGTATGAGGTTTCTCAATAATGACTCCAAGGTTCTTCTTAAACCTCATTTGAGTTTTATTCCTAAGAACCGGGTGGTCCCGAAGGAACCTGTTGTTTTGACGGCTTTCCATCCTCCTCCGTTTGCATCAGAGGAGGATAGGCGTCTTCATTGTCTTTGTCCAGTTAGGGCCCTGAAGGCCTACTGTGATAGGACGGTGGACAGCAGGTCTACTTCTCAGCTTTTCGTGGTCATGAATGCCCGTCAACGGAAAGCGGTGTCCAAGCCCACTCTGTCGAGATGGCTTGTGGATGCAATTAGGTTGGCTTACACCCGGTCTGGGTCTGAAGTGCCGGAAGCACTTAAGGCCCACAGTACTAGGGGTGTGTCTACCTCTTGGGCTTTGTCCAAAGGTGTCTCCATTGAGGAGATTTGTGCAGCGGCGAATTGGTCTTCGCCGTCCACTTTTGCGACCTACTATCACCTGGACGTTGCGCCTTCTGCTATGGCGCATACGGTTCTGGGTGCTGCTGCCTTTCCTACTATGTAGTGGGGCGGCTCTCTCCCCTTCCGGAGATAGCATGCTGCTATCTCTAGGATACGTGGGGGGGGACCCTGAGTTTTTCCCTTATATTATTGCAATTTTATAAGGTGGACCTGTGTCTGCCCTTAGTGCATAAGGCAGGCCTCGGTCTGTCAGGGTCTTTTTCTGTCTGAACACGCCCAGGCCCTGTGGGTCTGGGTCGGATCAGTCCTGAAAGGGGTCACGTCGGTTGACGGGACCTCCTTCCGGGTGTGGTCGGTGTGCACGACAGTCTTGTCGGTTCATGGCTTCTCGGGGAGTATATGAGTCCCATAGGGGGACCTTGTCTGGAGGTATGACAATAAACGTATAGGTTCCGGACGGAACCATGTTTATTTAATACCGGAGGACAAGGTCCCCCGAATAAAGCCCCTCGGTTCGCTAGTTGCGGGCGCAGAGGTGCAGCTTTAGAGGAAGTTATGATAGCCCACAGGGCTTATATACACTCGGGGGCGGTGCCCTCGTTTGTGATTGACAGCCCTACCGACAAATGATATTTCTCGTACGGGAGCTTATGAGTTTTACTCTGTTGCAGCGCCAGATGGCGCTGGTTATCCCATAGGGGGACCTTGTCCTCCGGTATTAAATAAACATGGTTCCGTCCGGAACCTATACGTTCCTAACCACAGAAAAAGCACCAAGCAGTATCCTCTCCTGCAAAGTTTCCTTTTTGAGCGGTGGTCACATCTCCTAAGAGTCACTTTGTCCGTTCCTAGCTATGTCCACATGTACACGTCCGTAGAATGAGCTGCAATACCAATGGTGACCAGGTGACGCTGTTGCGTCTCACACACACACACACACACACACACACACACACACACACACACACACACACACACACACACACACACACACACACACACACACACACACACACACACACACACACACACACACACACACAGGACCCTGAAATGAACTGCTACACACAGCCACACACACACACACACACACACACATACAAACACACGCACCACCGCTCACTTAAAATGTGGTTTGATTTTTATAACAATTTATGACTGATGAATTTGCTCCTGCCCCAGTGGTGATGAACTGACCTGGATTTAGACTTTTTTTTTAACAAGGCAATACACTGAAATGATAACATCTCAATTTACTGGAGACCCAGTACATACTGTACAATTGTGTTTAACTGTAATATTGAGAACATAAATGTAGGTGAGAATGATATAGGTTTGCAAATGTGTCTTAATGAATGGGCCATATCCTTTCCTCCCACACACATGTTAATTTAACTCTAAATACATTTACTTTCATGGTTAAATCAACAGTAACACTTGATATTTTATTGTGGACTATGCCCATTGATATTTCCAACTGACACAGTGGTGAGAGCCAAATTAAGGGGAAGGAAATATTCCATTTCAAGAAAAAGCTGTCTATTCATTGCACTGCCCTGATTTGGACAACTGTATGGAAGACGGAGGGTTGGCTAGTACCATCCATCATTTCTGCTGGTCAGAAAAAGGTTAAGGGGGTTGGGGTAAGTGGTGAAAGGTGGGGGGGTTGACCACCACTTCCAGTCATCAAATCATCCCTGGGCAAAGTGGAGGTGACAGGGCTTCAGAGGGAGATGGATGGTATGGCTTTGTCTGTGACGTGCTCACCACAAGCCCATAGAGCTGTTCTTCTGACACGCAGGGCACAAAGACACAATCAGCTTGTAATTTTTCAGGGTCAACGATTGAGTAAAGGATATACGTAGGGTGAGTAAGGGATACCCTTACCTCGTCACAACTGGGCCTCTCTTTGTGACTTGTCTCCTCTCCTCTGTTTTAATCAACTCTCCTCTGTACAAATAGAGAAACATACAGTATATACCTTATGAC
Source organism: Nannobrachium achirus (assembly GCF_963921795.1). NCBI lineage: Eukaryota > Metazoa > Chordata > Actinopteri > Myctophiformes > Myctophidae > Nannobrachium > Nannobrachium achirus. The sequence continues at coordinate 35,226,950 of NC_137819.1, read as the reverse complement.
TTCACGTTTTGACAATTCAACTTTCAGTTGCTTTACTAAGCCTAACTTATCTGCAACACTGTATGATAACAAGGAAAATTCACAGTGATTGTAATAAACGCTTAAAACAGATACAGCAGTTGACTCACTTGTGAATAACGTTGAAAGTGCCATAAATTTGAAGTACATCTTTGTTATCCTATTGCTGTATGCAACCCACGTCTGAGGTTCCAAGTTGTGGTGTCTTGTGCACTGTAATCCTCGCGCCAGTCTCTCCGCTCTGGAATTTCCTTGGTCAATCAGAAAATGTACTGGCTTCACAAGGTGAGGTTGACTAATGCTGATGATGTCATCGATGTAACCCTCAGCCTACAAATCAGTGCAGATTCATAAATCATCTCACAGATGTCTCCCTCATTCGATTAACACAATGTCCATATGGTGCACTGTATATCAATCAGTAAATATGCCGCTGTGACACTTTCTCACTGGCGTTATAGCAAACATGCTGTAATGCACGAGCTATTCAGGCCTTACAGATTTAGGCCTTATAGATTTTAGTCTTTTTAGTGACTCATTGGTAATGCCATTTTTGTAACATTTTAAACTCAAATTTTCTCAACCAGTTGTGTAGAAAGTAATTTTATTATGACTTAATCTACTGCAGTGGTTCTCAAATTTGGGGTCAGGACCCCAAGTTGGGTCCCCAAATTATTTTGTGGGGTCTCCAGATGATTAGCTTAATGTAAAAGAAATGTCTCATTCAACAGAAAACAAAACAACATTTATAAAGTGTCATTTTAAGGATTTTCAAGACCGTTTTAATACCAAACTGGCCAAACTGTCAAATATTAAGTAAGCAAGAGGCGAACATTGTGAAATATAGCAGATCTACATGCTCACAACACCTCGCACTGTGAGGCGTTGTGAGCATGTAGATCTGCTATTTTACAGCCTAAAAAAGTGAGAACCTCTGGTCTACTGCATTTGCCAGATTAAGACCACACACACTGCATCATATTACTGGTAATATAATGAGTGCTAGATCATCATAACATCTACTTATTACTAGTAATATGGCAGTCGCCAGGTGTTCAGCTCTACTTCCTGTTTCCTCTTTTTTTTTAGAATCAAATTTGCAAACATATCTGCAAATCTGCATTTTGCATTTCCCACCACAATAAAGCTTTTTAGCTCAAAGCATGATATTCCAGCCCTGACACTAAAGGTAGAGGGAGGTTATGATAATTCTATAGACAATAAGGTTTCAGTGAACCTAACATGACAAGACCTCAGTGCTCCCTTTCTGCATATCAAAACCCCACCTTTTGTTAAAGCCATAGAATCGACCAGCGGAGGTCTCCTTTAGACATTGCACATCTGAAGACTCTTACGACCATTATATTTTTTGAAATATCCAAATAAGGGTATCCCTGAAATCATCCAGGAACCATCAAGTGATTTCATCCTGCAGACTTAAGCAGTTTGTGCTAATTATACGGCAACCATGACCCAATGTATTTGAAGTAGGACTTGCAACCTCTTATTAATAACAGTTTCATTATTGCCAGACAGACCCTGCACCTTGTATGATCTCATTTACATTCACAAAACAACAGATCTGCTCCCAGATTATACTAATAGGCATGTTTCTATCTTGTTGAGGGGGGGACGACCTTTGAAGTACAGTATGTGAATATGATATGCCAGGTAAGATGTTGCATTAGCACTGCCACTGATGTTGCAT